>NW_006408730.1:3687145-3718923 GCF_000296735.1 Chrysochloris asiatica | reverse complement strand
GGTTACGAATCGGGCTGCGAACCTTAAGGTCAGCAGTTCGAAACTACCAGCTGCTCTGCGGGAGAAAGATGAGGCTTTCTACTCCCGTAAAGATTACACCCTCGGAAACCCTGTACAGGGTTGCTATGGGTCAGAACCGACTCGATGATACTCAACAACAACAACAAGTAAACATGGATGCATATATATGTAGTCCTGGTGTAGCACTATAGGAGAAGCACTGAACTTCCAATCACAAGGTTATTGGTTCAAAACCACCAGTTGCTCTTCAGAAACCCTATACAGGGTCACTATGGGTTGGAAGCAACTTGACAGCACTTAACAGCCACAACAACATATGTGTATAAGAAGGTGAATGTGAATAAATGCATGTGTATGTATAGATGTGTCTGTTGTTGGTAGGGACTATCAAGTCAGCTCTTTCTTATATCAACCCTGTAAGCCAGAATGTGCACTGCCCAATCTTACACCAGGCTTGCAGTTGTTTTTATGCTTGAATCTATGGCAGCTACCACTGTGCCAGTCCATCTTGTTGGAGATCTTCCTCCTTTTCAATGACCCTCACATTTACCAAGCATAATGCCCTACTACAGAGACTGGTCCCTCCTGATAGTATGCTCCAACTATAAGAGACTTGATCTCATCATCCTAGCGTCTAAGGAGCATTTTATTTTGTCCAACACAAATTTGCTTATTCTTCTGTCAGTCAATGGTACATTCAATATTCTGCTCTGACACCATTAACTCTAATGTATCCATTTTTCGATGGTCTTCTTTATTCATTGTCCAAATTTCACATGCATAAGAGGCTATTTAAAATAACATGACTTGAGTCAGGACTAGATTAGTCTTCAAATTGATATCTTTGCTCTTGTACACTTTAAAGTGTTCTTGTGCAATATATTTGCCAAATGCAACATGTTCATTTTTTAAGGTGTTGCTTGCATGAGTGTTGATTGAGACTTCGACAAGCTCAATCTTTTCTCCATGTACCATGATGTTATTTTTCAGTCCACTTGTGAAGATTTTTGTTTCCTTTACACTGAGGTGCAACCCATACTGAAGTCTGTGCTCTATGAGCTTCATCAGTTAAGCATTTTTAAGTCCTTTTCACTTTCTACAAGCAAGATTCTATCATCTGCATATCACAGATTATTAATGAACCTTCCTCCATTCTGACACCATTTTCATCTTCATATAACCCAGTTTCTTAGATTATTTGTTCATTATACAGATTGAATAACTATGGTGAAAAAATACAGTCCTGGTGCACACTTTTCCTGATTTTAAACCATTCTGTTTCCCCTTGTTCTGCTCAAATGGCTGCCTCTTGCTCTGTGTTTAGGTTCTTCACGGGCACAATCAAGTATTCTGGAATACTCATTTTTTTGCAATGTTATCCCTAGTTTGTCATGAACTACACAGTCAAAAGCCTTTGCATAGTCAGTAAAGTACAAGTAAACACTTTCTAGTATTCTCTGTTTTCAGCCAAGATTCAGCTGATGTCAGCAGTGATATCCCTCGATTCATGTTGTCTTCTGCATCCAACTTGAGTTTCTGGTAGGTTCCTGTTGATGTACTGTTGCAGCCATTTAAAAATTATCTTCAACAAAATTTTACTTGTTTGTCCTTTAATGATATTGTTTGATGATTTATACATTTCACTGAGTCTCCTTTCTTTGGAAAGGGCACAAATATGGATCTCTTCCAATCTGTTGACCAGGTAGCTGTCTTCCAAATATCTTGGCAATGTAAGTGAGACACTCCAGTGCTGTATCTGTTTGTTGAGAGATTTAAATTTGTATTATGTCAATTCCTTGAACCTTGCTATTTGCCAATACCTTCAGTGCAGCTTGAAGCTTCCTTCAGTAGCATTGATTCTTGATCATATGATACCTCTTGAAATGGTTGAATATCGACTATTTGTTTTTGCTACAGTGGCTTTGTGTATGTCTTCTATCTTCTTTTGATGATTTCTGCACCATTCAATATTTTGTCCATTGAATCCTTAAATACTGCAAGCAGCAGCTTATTTTTTTTCTTCAGTTCTTTCACCTTGAGAAATGCTGAGCATGTTCTTCCCTTTCAGTATTCTAACTCCAAGTCTTTGCCCATTTCGTTATAATACTTTACTTTGCATTCTCAAGCATGAAATTTTCTGTTCAATTCTTTTGCATTCTAATTTCTTCCATTAGATTTTGTGTCTCTACACTGAATAACAAGTTTCAGAGTGTCTTCTGACATCCATTTTGTGATTTCTTTCTTTCCTCTCTTTTTAATGATATTTTGCTTTCTTCCTGTTTTTGATGTCATCCCCAAACTCTTCTGATCTTCAGTTATTAGTGTCTAATGCATCTAATCATGTTGTGAACCGTGCTCTACAAGGGGGTTCAGTTCATGAAGGAGGGAGATCTGGCAGCGACAGAGATAGAGAAAAAGTACACACAAAGACACAACAAGAGAGACAAGAAGACACCCTGAGACCAGAGTGGATGTGACTCTGGTGGGCAGATCCTGGACTATGGGCATTGTGACGCCTGCAGGCAGTAAAGCACTGCCCTGCAAACCTTAACGCATGCCAGCTGTAACACATGCGGACTTCGGTCTGCACCTCCGTTTTATTTTGGGGAGGAGCTTTACACAAAGGAAGGCAGGGTTTATTAAGATGGGATACAGAAGTGAAATGTGATTAATCGTTCAACACAGGACACAAGGATTTACAGGTACAAATTCTAAAACATACATCACGAATTGTCTTGATAATCTAACATCCTTAATTTTCCAGAAATTCAAGCAAATTATTATATGGTACTTTTCAGGTTCGAATCCCAGGGCAGCAACTCGGTTTCTCAAGCCTAATTAACATACCTATAACTCCTAATCTTGAATGGGAAAAAGGTGAAAAGGATTGAAATGAGTCCCGCTGTGTCTGCTGGCTGGCAGAGGCCTGCAGGAAGAAGCAAGATGCCTAGCCGAATGGTTTACACCTGGGGTCGAACTGGGACGGCAGCCACCTATTATTCTTTAGACAAAGCCCCAGAATATGCCAATCCACTTTGGGTTAATCCCTTGGGGGAAACTTGGTTTTTGGAACTTCCCAGCAAACTTGTTTTTGGAGCTTTTTACAGTCTTGGCTATAGGAACAGTTTAATATTTGTCCATGGGTATCAAGGGCTCATGTATTAAGTTAATATCAAACATAACTGAATAACTTGATAAAGAACAGTTTGGACAAGCTTACACAGTGGTCAGATTTTGTTCCTCAGAGAGATTTGTTCCCAAAACCTTAAGCACTGCCAACACAGTGGAGACATTAAGAGAGGCACATAAGAAACCATTTTCTCAGAAGCTACAATTACAGGGGTTTGAAGCATAGAGTGAATTAATAGGACTAAAGAGAATTATACAGAGCTAGCCCAACAGTGAGTTCGTAAAAGCTAATGAACCCAGGACGTCCGGAGGTTACTTCCTTGAGCCCTCAGGGTCTCTGGCCAGAAAGTCTGAGTGCAGCCACGTGCTGGATTTTCATCCATGACACTGGTCCTCAACACCCCAATACCTGCAGTCTGCAACAAAATCAGTTATTGAAATAGTCTCTAAATTCAGGTGGGGTATGTTCATGGTCATATTTTGCCTCTTGTGGACTTGTTTTAATTTTCTTCAGCTTGAGCTTGAACTTGCATATTAGCAGTTGATGGTCTGTTTCACAGTCTGCCCTTGGCCTAGTTTTGGTTGATGATATTGAACGATTCCCACAGATTTAGAAACAACTGTAAACATGTGTTAATAATCAGAACATGGAATATATTGACATATGACTCTAGGAAAATTTGAAGTAGTTAAAAATGAAATGGAATGCTTAAAGGTCAATATCCTAGGTATTAGTGAGCTGAAATTGGCTGATATTGGCTGTTTTTAATGTGACAATCAAATAGTTTATTATGCTGTGAATTACAAATTCAAGAGGAATAATGTAGCGTTCATCATCAAAAAGAGAATTTCAAGATCTATCTTTAAATACAGTGCTTTCTTTGACAGAATAATATCCATATGCTTACAAGGAAGACCAGTTAATATCACTATTATTCAAATTTCCTATCAACCACTAAAGCCAGTTATAATTAAATTGGAGAATTCTATGAATTTTTTCCATCTGAAATTGATGAAACATGCAGTCAAGATGTATTGGTAATTGCTAGTGCTTGGAATGCAAAGAATAATCAAAGATAAAGATTCAAAGAGAAAGATCAGTAATGGAAAATAAGGCTTTGGTGAGAGAAATTATGCTGGATGCTAGAGATCACATGATAGAATTTTGCGAGATCAATGACTTATTAATTGCAAATACTTTTTTAAACAAGATAAATTGTGAGTATACACATGGACCTCACCAGATGGATACTGTGAGATAAAGCACTGTACTGCAAGGCCCATTTGAACCACAGATAGGTGATTTAAACTTACCAGCTACTTCTTGGAAACCCTATACTGCCTGGCTATGAGTCAGAAATGACTGGACCACACTTAACACCACCAAAAACGATGGGAAGTTGTGTCCGTAGGCATGTTTGTACGTATTGCATATATTGTTGTTAAGTATCATTGAGTCAATTCTGACTCATAGCTACGTTGGTATAACGTTTCCAAGGAGTGGTTGGTGAATTTGAACTGCCAACTTTGAAGTTCAAACTACCCTTGCAGTACAGTGCAGTATGCTAAATGCCACACCAGGACTCCATTACACGTATATATCCACATAGTGTAACATACCACATTGGGGTGACAGTTTCAGAGGTTTCCTAGATATATTCAAACAACTTGTGGGATTGTTTTTTTGGATTAAAAGACTTGATATCTTTTACTCTGAAGACAACAAAGTCAGTTGGCACAATATAGTTCACAAAGATAATATTCTGCATCCTAATTTGGTGAGTTGGGTCTGGGGTCTCAAAATCTGTAAGCAGTCATCAAAGATACAGGTCTTCATCTCTACTTGCATGTTACAATAAAGAATGAAGTAAACCAAAAGCTCAAAGAAAAATTAGTCTACAGAACGAAACAGAACAAATTAATCATAGCCTCATCTAACTTGGAAGATCGTAGAAGAATTGATGCCTTTGAGTTGTGGTGTTGGAGGAGAATACTGAAAGTGCCATGGACTGCCAAAAGAACCAATAGATCTGTTTTGGAAGAAGTGCAGCCAGAGTGCTCCTTGGAGGCCAAGATGGCTAAGCTTCGTCTCTCCTTGGACATATTGTCCGGAGGAAACTGTTGCTGGAGAAGGATGTCATGCTGGGTAAGGTGGAGGGTCAGAGAAAAAGAGGAAGACACCTAACGAGATGGATCGGCCAGGTGGCATCATTGATGGACTCAAGTGTGGCAGCGGTAGTGAGGTTGGCCCAGGATTGGACATTGTTTCATTCTGCTGTGCATGGGGTCGCTATGAGTCGGTTCCGACTCGATGGCACCTGACAACAACAACAACAACATCTAACTTGAGATCAAAAGAACTAAATAGTACCCAGCTACCAGTTCCTACAGAGTCCTGGCATGGCGCTGTGGGTTAATGCACCAGACTGCAAAGCCATTTGGCAGTTCAAGCTCACCAGCTGCTCTTCACAAATCCTATACAGGGTTGCTATGGGTCAGAACTGACTCGAAGGCACTTAATAAAAACAGCAACAAATTGCCAACTATTCTGACCAGGACACAATAGAAGGTCCAGATAGAATGGCATAAAAATGTACAACAAAACTTAAATTTCTAAAAAAGTTCTTATTCTACTGGACTAAAAGAGACTAGAGAAACCCTGAGATTTAAATAATAGCCTCAAAATAACCTTTAAACTTAGAATTAAAGCTATTTCAGCAGGTTCCCTTTAAGTCAAATAAAAGATGGTTTTTAAAATAAACAATATCTCTTATGAGTAATGTGCTCCCTAAATTAGTTAACTGTATGAAACCAAATGGTCCAAAAGCAAAAATGAAAAAAAAAAAAATGGCAAGGAGGTGAAGGGAAGCTAGATCCACCCAAACAGACCAAATTGGTAAGCAATAATGAACATCCTGACATCTTGTAAAAATTGTCCTAATGACATGGAACAATTTGTATAAAAATTATCCAAGGGGAGCCTAATTTGCTATGTCAATTTTCATCTAAAACACAACAAAATATTTGTAAAAACCTTTTAAAGGATATAATACAGAAAATGAGGTCAAGTGTTGATTACAGTTTCTGAGTGATAAGTATGAGTAATATGTGGAGAATTCTTTCTGTATCTCTCGAAGCTTTTATAATAAAATGCTAAAATATATGAAATTCGTATCATCCCTAAAAAAATTCACTGTCATGTACTCTATTCCAACTCACAGTGACCCTCTGAGCCAGAATAGGACAGTCCCAGAAGAAAATGGAAGCAGAAATCATTCTGGAAGTAAATTGCTACATCTTTGTCCCATGAACCATCTGCCTTTGGATTAGCTGTCAAATACTTGATCACTGCACCACCATGGCTCCTTCGATCCCCAAATAACCCAGATTAGGCCAAACATACTGCCATCAAGTTGATTTCGACTCACAGCACCTGTATATATGTTTCCGAGATGGTAATTCTTTATGGGGACAGATAGCCTCATCTTTTTCCCTCAGAGTAGCTGGTGAGTTTGAACCATCAACCTTGCAGTTAGCAGCCCAATGCTTAACCCACACTGCCACCAAGGTTCTTTGTGTCATAATAAATACCTCCCAAAATGACTGAAAAATTTTCAGAACTTTTGTGTCTTTAACATTACAGCATAACTGACTCTGCAAGTTTTTAAAAAAGATTATGTTTATATGTATACTTGCCTTGATTTTAATACTTTCCATTCTGACAAATTTGAATTTCAAAAATTAATATACTTTATTATGATTCCCTAAATATCTTAGAGTTATTGGACCTAATGTAATAAAATGAAGGGAAATATTGGCAATGGCATTATTAATTTAGATATAATATCTCTATTTTCAGTTAGTTGACTTTTTTTCTAACATGTGGAGAGCATTACTGTAACAATACATTCAAAGTAATAAAAAGAAACTGAAGCCTAGTAGCTGCAGGTACTGGTCAGGAGAAGAGCATTTGATCATAAGTCATTGGAGTCCTGTTTCAAATCTGGATGCCCACTGATAACTTCTGTAAATGGATAGCTTAATTAGGAAAGACACTGTTGTTGTTGTTGTTATGTGTCGTGGAGTCAGTTCCGACTCATAGCGACCCTGTACAGGGTTTCTGAGGCTGTAAATCTTTACGGGAGCAGAAAGCCTCATCTTTCCCCCGCAGAATTAGAGCTGATATAATTGATCCATGCATGCTTACTTAAAAATATGCTTTCGTGTTTTGTCATCTGAAGAGATTTTTTTGTGCTGTTAGTTTGTGAAGCAATGTTCTAATGCTCTTACATATTACTTACAATAAAGGTTCAGATTTTGTGATAGATTGACATAGCTTTAATTTCATCTCTATCATTTACTACTTGTGCAGTTTGAAGAAAATTTTGTGCAATCTGGTCTCACTTTACTTATCTGTAAACTAGGTGGTATAAATGGTTTATACTCAACTGCTAACCTACAGATTGGCAGTTCATACTCACCCAGTTACCATGGAAGAAAAGGCCTGGAATTTGCTTCAGTTAAGATTGTTGTTGTTGTTGTTAAGTGTCATTGAGTCAATTCTGACTCATAGCAACCCTATGTAGGGTTTCTGAGGAGCGACTGGTAGATTTGAACCACCGACCTTGAAGTCTAGTGCTTATTCTATAGCACCACATCAAGACTCCTCAATCTTTTGGAGCAATTCTACTCTGAAACACATGGTCTTGAGTTGGAATCAGCTTGACAGCAACTAACAACAGCAAATAAGAACTATTAATTTATTTCTCTTGAAACTACAGTAAACATATGTATGCACATGTTTTGTCATGCCTGAAAGGTAAAAAAATAAAAGAGATTAATTAATTATATTTATTCTTGATATATCTTTTTTCCAAAGAAGAGCTGGTGGGCTTGAATCTCCGAGGTTTTTTTAGCAGTGCTTAACCACAAAGAACTACGGCCGCATTTATATTATGTAGAGCAATAGCCAAAATAAAGAAAAATGGGAAAAAAAATTATTATTTGGTTGTATGTAATCCCAGGCTATTGAAAACTAACTTTGAAAAGCATTAAGACAATGAATTGGAGTGAAAAAGAAAAGAAGTTATTACAAATAATCAACAAGTAAAGAGAAATTATAAACTCTGAATGAATATGCCACCTGCTAGGATATGAAACATTTGCAAATTATGTGTGGACATTTCAAACAGATTGGCCTGAATTTTGAGAACAAAAGTAGATTGTGATTTTAAAATAATGTCTAGAAGTTTGTATGTGTTGTTTACACTTACTGATGACCTAAATAAGTTTTTGTACTTTCCTTTTTAAAGGTCAAGTTATTACAAGGAAATCTCACTTTCTCCTCAGTCACACACATCATTTCTAATTGTGCTGGAGAACACAGACCCACTATTGTCAGGTTGAGAAATAATTAGCGATGGTTGTACACCTTTTCCTGATGCGGCTGTCATAGAGTCTGTTTTGATTCACAATGACACTGCATAGGGTTTCTGAGGCTGTAAATCTTTCCCTGAACAAAAAGCCTTATCTTTCTCTCTTGGGACAGCTGGTGGGTTGAAACTGCTCAATTTGTAGTTAGCAGTTCAACACATTACCCATTATTCTACCAGGACTCCTTTTTATTCTTGATGAGGTTCCCAAATTCTACAGAAAGAACACCTTGAAATCATTCATGACAGAGTATCCAGGCTAGAATTACCTAGTACCTTTAGCTTATCATCACAGTTAGGTGTTTGGAGAACCAGACCTTATCCCAAATGCAAAGATAAATGCTAGATTAAGGTTCCAAGTTCTATGACAATATTCTTGTTCTTTCACTTAGGATCCTAGTTATCAAAATGTTTAGAAATAGGCAAAATAGACCATAAGTAAACTATTACCTACATTTTGTTTGGTGCAGAGCAGAGAGCTTAAATTGCTTTTGCTGTATGTTCTTACAGAAACTCTAAAGGATTTCTTATTTATAAAGTCAGAAAATCAGACTTTTGCAGCTAGCCAGCTGAAAAGACAGAGTTTAAATGCAGGAATCAGAAATGAAATGAAACTAAACAAAACTTACTTTTGCTCTCTGAGGATAAGACAGCCCAACCAGGCTTAAATTCCAGAAAATAAAGCAAGAGTCTTGTTTAGTGTCTAAACTTTGAAGTATCATACCAATTAAAGGTTTCTAGCTGTACTATGAGTTTTAAGAGCTAGGGAAATAAAAATTTGTAAAGCAGCTAATACCTGCTTTTTTGTTTTCAGTGAGGCCATAATAGAACTACTTTTGTGTGTATATATATCTTATTCATATTAATTTATACACCCCCAAACAAGATGGATTGATTGGCACAGTGGTGGCAGCAATGGGCTCAGGCTTAGCAAAGATTGTAAGGTTGGCACGGGACAGGGCAGTATTTCCTCTTGTTGTGTATAAAGTCTCTATAAGTTGGTACTCAATGGCACCTAGCAACAAGAGCAAATCATACATGGAGTCCTGGTGTGTCACAGTAGGATAAGCACTGGACTACAAGGTCGATTTGAACCGCAAAGCCAGTGGTTCAAACTCACCAGCCACTCCTTATGAGTTGAAACTGACTCAGCGGCACTTAACAACAACAAAAGTTCATACACAGCTGGTGATATGGAAGTTACTACAGTTTTTTGAGAACAATTTGACAAGTTATACCCAGAACTTGATATATACTTTGATTCTTTGATTCAATAACTTACATAAGATTTTTGTTCCTAAAAAAAAACAAAAACAAAAAAAAATTCATTAAAGTCTGTGTGCTTAGAGTTTTGATTATTAATGTAAATTGGAAGTAACCTAAATATCTAGGGAAACAGTTATAAAATAAGTTCTAATTTCTTCATACAAGATAACAATATAAATTATACATTTACAAGTTTAAAGATCACTTAAGGTCATGGGAATACACAATGTATTGATGATAGAAAATGAAGCAAGTTTACCCGTTGCCAGTGAGTTGACTCTGATTCATAGTGAATGTATAGTTTATAAAAGGTTATACACAAGTCATAAAACCACTCATATTCACACATAGACACAAAACATAATAAAAGACAGGAAGAAATTTCAGCACAGTGCTCCAAATGGTTAGTTCTAAGGGATAAAATTATGGGTGACACTTTTTCTTTTTCCTTTTCTGCATTACTCAATTATTCCATGACCAATATGTATAATAACTTTTTATCAGAGAAAATATTAAACTGAAAGTTTTAAACATGAAAAATATAAACCCTCCAAGCATTAATTTTGGAAACCTGGTTCACATTATTATGTTGGGCAAACATATTTCAAGACACAGAATAAAGCAATGGGTAATTAAGTAAGTCATTTATAACCTTTCTGTGATTTAGGTTGATAATTTACTAAATGTACTTCATATTTCTGTGGTAGAGAAAAAAAAAAATCTCAGTCCACAAATGCAGATGTGTAATAAGTACTTTTTTTGCCTCTATGATTGAAATGCAGGGGAACGCGGCGGCTCAATGCAAGCACTGGAGAGTGAACTACACCATCCGTGGTGTGAGCCGCCATCTGCTCCGTGGGAGAAAGATGAAGCTTTCTGCTCCCGCAAAGATTTGAGAACATAACAACAACAGCATAAGGACACACTCAGATGGAATTAGGATTTGTGCACCCATGATTTCATATTTGTTGTTAAGTGCCGTGGAGTCCGTTCTGACTCATAGTGACCCTGTACAGGGTTTCCGAGGCTGTAAATCTTTACAGGAGCAGAAAGCCTCATCTTTCTCCTGCGGAGCAGCTGGTAGTTTCGAACTGCTGACCTTGCGGTTCACAGCCCGATTCGTAACCACTACGCTACCAGAGCTCCTTTTTATAACATCAAAAGTCCTATTTCCAAACAAGTTCATATCAAAATACTCATATTCATAGAACTTTATGGTGGTGGTGTTCCGTGGAGTCTGCTCCGACTCATCGCAACCCTGTACAGGGTTTCTGAGGCTGTTAATCTTTATGAGAGGAGAAAGCCTATCTTTCTCCCACGTAATGGCTGGTAGTTTGGAACTGCTGATCTTGAAGTTAGCAGCCCGACTCGCAACCACTACGCTATCAGAGTTCATTATCGGACTTTTATAGAAGGACACAATTCAAATTGAGACACTTCATATATCCTTTAGTTTCCTCATCTGTAAAGTGGGGATAATTAAAATGTGTGGCACTGTAGTATCAACAGTAGACTATGAACCACAAGGCCGATGATTCAGACCTATCAGGTGCTCGTCGGAAACCCTGCTATACAGGTCGCTACAAGTCGGACCCAACTCTACAGCACTTAAAAAAAAACATTGAGGGAAAAAGATATGTTAGTCTACATCTATGAAGATTTATAACCTTGGATACCCTATAGGACAATTTTACGTTGTCTTCTAGCATTTCTATAAATTGGAATTCACTTAACAGCAGTGGGTTTGGTTTGGGTGTTTTGTAAGTATTGCAAAAAATAAAATACCTAGCCAAATGTCTAGAATTTTGTTTAGTACTCAAGAAGTGCTAACTAAGTGTTAAGTATCAATATCTCTATTTCCATTATTAATACAGTGGAGGGAGTGAAGCAGAAAAAGGGAAGGAACAGGGATGTCCTCTCAAAGTTCTTATTAAGAATTCATTAAGCTTTGTGTCTCCCAATGACTTTGCCCTGACACATGCTTCCCTAGTTGCGCTTACTTATCTATTTTCTGCTTGTTACCTATAACTTTTGTACAAACTGCTTTTTACACCAACCATTCATATCTTTGGAATCTCTCACAGGAAGGCTCGATCTTGGAGGGAACAAGATCCTCTGTGCAGTAACATGAAATGTGTTCTTCTGACTATATCACACTTCAGTGATGTGCTGACTCTGAATAAGGTGACTCCCCTGTCCACTTGTAGAAACCTCTTTCAAAGGTTTGTTGTTGTTGTTGTTAAGTGCCGTCGAGTCGGTTCCGACCCATAGCGACCCTGAACAGGGTTTCTGAGGGTGTAAATCCTTACGGGAGTAGAAAGCCTCATCTTTCTCCCACGGAGCAGCTGGTAGTTTCGAACCACTGACCTTAAGGTTCGCAGCCCGATTCGTAACCACTACGCTACCAGAGCTCCTTTCAAAGGTTGGAGCATCTTTTATCTCCCTCCTCCATTCCTTCATTCAACAGCTTTAATGTTTGTATCCAGGGCCAGAGTTGAGTACCATTTCACCCATCCAACAGGGCTCTCATAATTGCCATTAAAATAAAAATAAAAATAAAAAAAACCAAGACGAAGAAGGAAAGAAAACACACTTGCTATTGAGTCATCCAGACTCCCGGAGACACCATTTGTGTCACAGTAGAACTGTATACCAAAGGATAGTAAATGACTGACTTTTCTATCTTTTTTTCAGAGGCACCTCTAGGTGGAATGGAGCCGCCAACCTTCAACGTGTTAACTATTTTCTTTATCCAGTAACTAGTTCACATTGGTAAACAAAACAATTCTAAATTTGTCAAACAAACTAGTTTTCCTTAAGACTTTTGGGACTAATAATATTTAAGAAACTTTGTGTGTGTGAATTAAGTGAGGGTTAACAGACAAGATCATCAGCTTTACTTTCAAACAATCATGTTTGGTTTCAGCTAAATGATTACAATGCCCTCCCTGCAACAACAATTTTCCTGCTTCCTCCCTGGGATCTCCCTTTTATATCTTATTTTTCACAAATCAACAAAGCAAAAATATTTGATGTACACAGAAAAAACACAAAAAATACATATACATTTAAATGTCCAAAGAGTACATTTTGCAAGCCAGCCTCCTGCCCACAGATGCAAAGTCTTTCTCAGTTCATTGGCCTAGAGTCCACAGATGCTCTATCTCGCCATGTTATCCCCTCTACCACAATCCTATCAAATTGTAGAAATTTCTACTTGCTCACAGTACCAAGCATCTTTATTTTCATCTGATCAAGATCTAGTCAGCTAGCCATTCAAGCTAGGTGGAATGGAAACTTGCTTCAAGTTTGGGAGTTCACGCATTCCTCCCTGCACTTCAAACCAGATGGCAGCTTCACTCTCAGCTTTAACCCTCAGAGACTAGGTGGCTCTGGAGTTCACACATCTCCCTAAACATCAGATAAGCCAGGCCTTCCTTCTCTCTCTCTCATCTCAAGGTCAACAGGTATCAGTGGAAAATGGCCAAACTCTGCCCATATATTCATTGTTGCATTTCCCCCACTTCCATTCACAAGTACATCAGGGTGGTCAGCATACTAGAGTGCTGGTGGATTGGTTCCCTTTGTGTTTCAATCTTACAAGGGGTTTTTCAGTGGTGGGTTGACTTTTTTGCCTTGATGCCTACAAAGCAAACAGCTTGCTTGATATTCTAACAGCCAAACAGTCTGCCTTTTTATTCTGCTGCTCTTTCTTTCAATAAGAATCTTCTGTTCATCTTAATTTAGAGATCATGTGAAGAACAGATTTGATGTATTAGATACTAAAGACCGAAGACCAGAAGAGTTGTGGGATGACATCAAGAACATCATACATGAAGAAAGCAAAAGGTCCTTAAGAAGAGAAGAAAACAGGAAAATACAAAAATGAATGTCAGAAAAGACTCTGAAATTTGCTCTCTATTGTAGAGATGCTAAAGCAAATGGAAGAAGTGAGGAGGTATAAGAGCTGAACAGAAAATTCCAAAGGTCAGCTCAAGAAGACAAAATCAAATATTATAATGAAATGTGTAAAGACCTGGGTATGGAAAACCAAAAGGAAAGAACACGTTAATCAATTCTCAAGCTGGGGGAACAGGGGGGGAAAAAAAATCAAGCCTCGAAGTGTGGTATTGATGGATCATTTTTGTAAAGTATTGAATAATGCAGAAAGCATCAAAAGAAGATGGAAGGAAAACACAGTCATTGTACCAAAAAGAAATGATAGATGTTCAAACATTTCAATAGATAGCATATGATCAAGAACCAATAATACTGAAGGAAGAAGTCCAAGGTGCATTGAAGGCATTGGCAAAGAACAAGGCTTTAGAAACTGAAATCTTTCAACAAAATGATGCAATACTGAAGGCACTCTCTCATCTATGCCAAAAAATTTGAAAGACAGCTAGCTGGCCAACTAACAGGGCGAATTCCATAGCTGTGCCCATTCCAAATAGAGGTGACCCAACAGAATGTGGAAATCATTTGACAATATCATTAATATCACATGTAAGTAAAATTTTGCTAAAGATAATTCAAAAACTGCTGCAACCATACATAAACAGAGCTCTTCCAGGGGTTCAAATTGGATTCAGAAGAAGACGTGTAATGAAGGATATCATTGTTTAAAGTCAGGTGGATCCTGGTTGAAAGCAGAGAATACCAGAAAGATGTTTATCTGTGCTTTATTGATGAGGCATAAACTTTCAATTGTGTCTATCATGACAAAGTATGAACGACATTGCAGAGAATGCGTATGATGGGACACTTAAGTGCCCTCATGAGGAACCTGTACATAGACCAAGAGGCACTTGTTCAAACTGAACAAGGGAACACTAAATGGATTAAAATTAGGAATTGTTTTAGGTTGCATTATTTCACCATACTTATTCAATCTGTATGCTGAGTAAATAATTGAAGAAGCTGGATTATATAAAGAAAAATGTGGCTTCAGGATTGGAGTAAGACTCATTAACAACCTGCACTATGCAGATAAAACACCTTTGCTTGTGAAAGAGTAGACAACTTGCAATACTTACTGATGAAGTATTGAGACTTTCAGTATGGATTGCATCTCTATGTAAAGAAAACAAAAATCCTCACCAATGGACTAATAAACAGCATCCATATAAATGGAGAAAAGATTTAAACTGTCAAAGACTTCTCTTTGCTCAGATCAATCAGAAACATTCATGGAAGCAGCAGTCAAGAAATCAAATGATGTACTGAAGTAATTAAATCTTCTGCACAAGACCTCTTTAAAGTCATCAAGAACAAAAAGGCCAGTTGGAGGACTAAGGTGTGTCTGACCCAATCTATTGTATTTTCAATAACCTCATATGCATGTGAAAGTTGGACAGTGAATAGGAAAGACTATAGAAGAATTGATGCATTTTAGTTATGGCAGTGGAGGAGAATATTAAAATGCCACGGACTGCCAAAAAAAACAAACAAACAGATCTGTGTTGGAAGAAATACAGCCAGAATGCTCCTTGGAAGCCAGGATGGCCAGGTTTCATGTTTTATACTTCAGATGTATTATCAGGAAGGACCAGCCCCTGGAGAAAGATAATGTGTTTGGTAAAGTGGAGAGTCATACAGGAAGAGGAAGAAGCCCAATGAGATGAATGGACACAGTGTCTGTAGCAATGGAGTTGAATGTAGCAAAGATTGTGAGGTTGGCGCCAGTGTTTCATTCTGTTGTGTGTAGGGTCGCTATGAGTCGGTACCGACCTGATGGCACCTGACAGCAACAATAAAATTATGTGGCAGGCAGTTACTGCAGCACTTGTTCAACATGCATCATTTCAGTTAATCATTTTCACATTTCTATAAACTCAACATTGTCCATAAATGAGTAGTTCCATTAATGAGGAGTATAAGAAATAGGAACAATACTTCATGGCTAGTCCATGAATAATTAAGACTTGAACATAAGTGTGATTGGATCCAAAATGAGAGTTCTTAACAATCTCATGTTTTCAGAAGACAAGCACCTCAGATTGAAAGACACTCCAAGTACAACAGGGAAATCGTTGCCTGTTTAAAGAATACTCAACCTGAGCGATGTGATGGAATACACTTTGGAAGACCTTTATTTGAAAATGTATCCTTACTCAAAATAATAAATAGCAGCTGTAAACATCCATATATAATTGGAATGTAGAATTTATAATGTATGAATCGAGAAAAATTGGACATTGTGATAAATAACATGATGAAACACTTGGAGATTGAAATTCTAGGCACTAGTGAGATGAAATAGATTGTTATTGCCCATTTTTGAATAATATATTGTACTATGCTGGAAACAACATAGTGAAGATAAATGGGATTGCATTTGTCAGAAAAAATTACATTTCAAGATCAATCCTGAAGTGACAGGATAACATCCATATGCCTACAAGTAAGAATTGCTAATATAATTCTCATTCAAATTTATATAACAGCCATTAAGATCAAAGATGAATTGAAGAACTGAAGAAAATTGAAGAACTTTACCAACTTCTGCCTTCTGAAACTAATTACAAACATACAATCAAGATGCATTGATAAGGATTATGGGACTCCACCCACAATATATATATACAAGTTTGAGAGAAGATATTTCTATACATGTGTTACCTATGCTGCAAATATATCCATGAATATATTAGAGAACGTTGTTATTGTTGTTAAGTGCCGTTGAGCCAATTCCAACCCATAGCGACCCTGTATAGGGTTTCTGAGGAGCAGCTGATAAGCTTGAACCACCAACCTTGCAGTTCAAATGGCTTTGTAGTCTGGCGTATAAACCTATAGTGCCACACCAGGACTCCATATTAGAGAATACAGGGTACAAAATTATAAAAACTTCTTAATCATCAGCAAACATATTGAGGGAATGAATCACTGAGACTGGTGGCTCAGAACCATACTCTCTGGGGACATTATGCTGAATTGGCATACCACAGTCCACAAGGACAATGTTCTACATTCTACTTTGGCGAATACCAACTGGGGTCTTAAAACTTCTTAGAAACCATCTAAGGTGCAACAAATAGTCACTCCTTGTCCAGAGCAAAGAAAGTGAAGAAAATGGAAGACATGGAAATAAACAGTCCAATGAACTAATAATGGATCACACAAACCTCAGCCTCCACAACCCTTAGACTATACAAATTAGATAGTAACTGGCTACCATTACCAACTATTCTATAGGGATCCCATTAGAAGGTCCTAGATAGAATTGTGGAACAAACTCAAAATAATAAAAAAGACAAGCCTTATTGGTAATACAGAGATTGGTGGAATACTCAAGACTATTGCCCTTAGTCACCCTTTAGGCCTGGAAATGAGCTCAGTTTTCAGCCAAACTATGGTCAGGTCTATAAGAGGAACAATAACACTCAGGAGGTACATACTCCTCAGAATAATCAACCATTTGAGATTAACACAAAAAAGCAAGCAAGCAAGCAGTATTTGTCCAGTGACAATGTTCAGAATGGTTAGGCAAAGAGTAAAGAAAATGAAAACACAGAGATGAAGTGTCATAAGTGATGTTATGTTGGTGGGTTGGCAATCAGGGACATGAAACAAAGTGTATGTGAATTATTAAGTAGAAAACTAATTTTCTTTGTAAACCTTCACCCAATTTACAATAAAAAGTGAAAGAAAGAGAGATGCAGTGATAATTACTGGTGACTGGAATGCAAAAGTTAGAAATAAGAAAGGATCAGTAGTTGGAAAATACAGCCTTGTTTACAGAAACAGCACCAGAGAACAATGGTAGAATTTTGCAAAGTCAACAACTTATTGAAAATACCTTTTCTCAACAACATAAACAATGATGATACACATGATCCTTGTCATATGTAATATTTAGGAATCAAATCAACTACATCTGTGGAAAGAGACAATGGAGAAACTCAACATCATCAGTCAGAACAAGGCCATGGGCTGACTTTGGGACAGATCATCAATTGCTCACATGCAAGTTCAAGTTGAAACCAAACCCACTGCCCTAGAGTTGATTCTGACTTGTAGCAATTCCAAATAGGGTTTCTGACACTGTAAATTTTTATGGGAGTAGATAGTCTCATCATTCTCCAACAGAGCACCTTGTGAGTTTGAACTGCTGACCTTGCAGTCAGTAGTTAGTGGAAGAGAAATTAGATTAAACAAGTCAACAAGAACCAAAATATGGCCTTGAATATGCTATTGCTGCTGCATGTCATTGAGTTGGTTCCAATGCTTAGTGACCCTGTATAGAGTTTCTGAGGCTAGAGTATTTTTAGTCCCCGTTTGTTTGGTTTTTGTTTTTGCCACAACAGAAAGTCTCATATTTCTCCTGCAGAGGAGTTGGTGGAATTTGGACCGATGACCTTTAGCTTAGTAGCCAAACATGTAACACGCTACACTATCAGGGATTCTTGACCTTGAATTTATCTGATCAGAATTTAGAGGCTATTTCAACATGTAACAGTAATGATCAGAGACCAGGTGAATTGTGGGATGAAATCAAGGACATAATACATGAAGAAAGCAAAAGGTAAGTTAAAAGACAGAAATGAAAAACCAAAATGGATGTTACAAAGGACTTTGGAATCTGCTCTATACTGTATAATAGTTAAAGAGGAAGAACTGATGTAGTGAAAGAGCTGAACAGATGATCCTGAAGAGTGGATCAAGAAAAAAAAAGGAAAATATTATAATGAAATGTGAAAAGCTCTGAAGTTAGAAAACCAAAAGTTAAGAATATACTCAATATTCCTTCAACTGGGAGAACTGGAGAGACAATTCAAACACAGATTTGCAAAATTGAAGGGCATTTAACAACAACAACAAATGCCTGCAAAAGCTGGACAAAGAATAAGGAAGACTGAAGAAGAACTGATGATTGTGAATTATAACATAGCCAAAGGATACTACATATGCTGTGGACTACCAGAGAATGAACAAATCTGTCTTGGAAGAAGTGCAGCCAGAATGCTACTTAGAAGCAAAGGACTCAAATATAGCAATGATTGTGAGAATGATGCAATATCAGAAAGTGTTTGTTCTTTTGCGCACCTGTTTGTTATGAATCAGAAGTGAGTTAATGGCACCTAAAAACAAAGTGATTTCACTAAATTATTATAAACAGCATATAAAAGGAAGATACGTGGCAAAGTTAATATCTTCCAGGAGTTCATTAACTTTTGGGAGAGATGTTTTTTTCAGTTCAGTTAGCTGTACTAAAAATTAGATGTTGTTATTTTAATAGAGGATTAACAAAGTTGAAGGACAGCTTGTTGGAGTTGTTGTTAAGTATCTGAGTCAGTTTTGACTCAAAGCGATGCCTGTATAGGGTTTCTGAGGAGTGAACCAAAATTTTAGGATGGTTTATTGGAAAGAAAGGTAACCCTGTTGATTTATTTTTTGCAGAGAGGAGATGTAATTTCATCCAGGCCTTTAGGAATGAGGAAGAATTAACAAACAGAAAAGAAAGGCCCAGCAGAAAGGAATGAAGTGTACAAAGCAGGAACTGGAAAGGAAGTATAACTCGGTGTAGTTCCCTTGTTTGGATTCTATCCATACCCCCTAATACAAGGAGTTCTAGTGGCACGATGACTTAAACATTGAGCTGTTAACTGAAAGGTCAGCCATTCAAACACACCAGTATTTTCAAAGGAGAAGCATAACTCTATCCCATAGAGTTTCTATGAGTCAGGATTGATCAATAGAATTGGTTTATCTTGCTTACCTAAATACTAGGACTTAGAGGAGAGGTTCCATTCTTTATTTTCCACATTCATATCCCTACTGTCCATCACAGTGCCTGTCAAAAAATGAAGTTTCAGTAGAATTTTGTTGAGTAATTAAATAAACATGACATTTGATGGTTCTCAGAATGAGGTAGAAGAGTTTGTAATACAATATGCATTTCCATTATCCAGACAATTAATGGAGTCCTAGCGTAGTGGTTACGAATCGGGCTGTGAACCTTAAGGTCAGCAGTTTGAAACTACCAGCTGTTCCACAGGAGAAAGATGAGGCTTTCTGCTCTCGTAAAGATTTACAGCCTTAAAAACCCTGTATAGAGTCGCTATGATTCGGTTCTGACTCCACTGCACATAACCACCACCAGTATAGCCTGTAGGATAAGCACTGAGCTGCTAATAAGAGGTGGGTGGTTCAAACCTACAAGCTGCTCATTTGACACTCTATATAGGATTGTCATGAGGCAGAACCAACTTGATAGCACTTAGCAATAACAACAGACAGTTAACTGGGCATTAAATAGTTACGCAAGGTTCTTGGCATTATTAAAACTCTCAAAGTAAGAATTTTCTTGATGATAGAAGAAGAAAAGTCAGATAAAATGGCAGTATAATACAGCCCTTAAATAAATCATTTAATTGAGCACCAAGCTTCCTGATATGCTTCTACAAAATATTGATGACAAGCACTTCTGATTGAACATAGATATGAATCATCAGATATGTTTCCAACATTCTGATCCACCCAAAATGATATTTGGTTTTAGAAAGGACTTTCTTGATAAAGGATTATAATGCTTATTTCCCGAAACTTCTGGTATTAGTAACATTTAGAACTGGTAGAGGTTCAGGTGTGAACGCCTGGTGTGGTGCTGTAGGATCAGCACTGGACTACAAGCCACAAAGTCAACTGCTTAAATCCACCAGTTACTCCTTGGAAGCCCATACAGGGTCACTATGAGTCAGAACTGGCTTAACATCACTGAACAACAACAACAACAAAGCTTCAGGTGTAAAATGTCTTTGTATCAGGAGGATTTATACATTATCTAGACATTCTAGTGAAACCACTATGGGAAAACCAATGAGATCATGTAGGTTTGTTGTTAAAGTCAGTAAGTGATAAAGAGAAGAGAGAAAGTGTAGGACTGAATATTACAACATTGGAAACATAAAATTAGTAATATCCTGACCCTTGTTATGAAGGATTTTGAAACAGTAAAGATATGGCATTTTTATTAAAATTTAAAATATGCATACTCAACCCCAAATAAATCAATGATGGGTTACTCCAGCTTCCATAGCCTTAAGGCCAAAGTTACCAAAGATACAGAAACTGCTTTAATAGAACAATAAATAAAGAATTCACATAATGTCAAACTCCTGAATTAGCTAGTAAGGTTCAGATGTGGCCTTTTCTGGCTATAGAAATTCTACTATAGGCTAAAACTACAAATAAGGTAACCCTTTAGAATTGTGCAACAAAGAAGAAGAAAAATCAGCCTGATATTTAAGTTTTAATAAGTATGAAAGGTAACATTCCTCATCTTGATAAACAGGTTTCCTTATGAGATTTAGAATTGTGATACTGCTTTGATTAGGATATTTCCAAATTCCAATCAAGAAGACTTGAGGTCTGTCACAAATCAATACTCTGTACCTTTGTACCTTATCTTACCTACTCCTGGAAGTACATTCATTTTGACAGTCGGTGGACACATTTCTACTCCTTCTTGAGATCACTTCTTCATTCTCTGGAAAGTCTTTTCTAAAACTAAGTGATTTTCTTATTCTTTCTGTCTTTTGTATTTAAATGAATATAACAATAATTATTAGAAATTATAAATATCTGTGTCTTTGCCTTCCTTTTCCCTGGCCTGTTCAAGTTTTGAGGGGCAGGTCAAACTCTTTGTTTCTGCCAATGTCTAATATGAAAGTCACAATAAGTGTGATGAATTAATCCTGAAAATAGTACCTAGAACAATCAAGTTGAGGTCAGGTATAGTGAAAGAAAAAGAAAAAAAAGACTACATATTTTCACATAGATAATTAAAATCTACAGTAACATTTTGTTATTGTTAGGTGGCATCCAGTTGGCTCTGATTCAAAGTGACTCTATGCGCAATAGAACAAAACACTGCCTCGTCCTGAGCCAGCCTCATAAGTGTTGCTATGCTGGAGACCACTTCAGTGACATTAAGTAGTATCATTGGCCTTCAAGCCAGTCCCAACACAGAGTGACCCTGAATAGAATTTCTGAGGCTTTAAAAATCTTTGCATGTACAAAAAGCCTCATCTTTCTCCCCTAGAGTGGAGGGTGGGCTTGGGTTCATAGTCCAATGCTGGTGCTTACCCTATAAAGCTATGAAGCTCCCAAGTAGTAACAATAAATAGTAAGAAAAGAAGAGAAGTTGTCATGCCTCTGTATTTTGTATCTTGGTTTTGAAGCTCAACCAACGTAGAATATACCAATGTTTCTCTAGTTTAGAAGAATGACCAATTTTAAGGAATGTTATTCGTTATTCTTCTGAAACTATCTTTCAAGCAGAAAAAAATCTACGTATTCAGTCATGAGCCATATATAGAAACCCCCTGCAATATATGACTCTCTTTGTTCTAGCCCAGCGCATACAGATCAGCTTTCTAATCTATAATTTGGTTGTCCTGGGTTGATTTACACTTCAGGAGGGAGGTCCCAGGGAAATGGCAGGTGCTTGTTATCTTGACATATATCTCTGTCACTGTAAATGTATAAATAGTCATTTTGGCTTGTCTGTTCCCTTATTTATGAAGCTAGCCATTATGAATCTGTTCCTTAGAACACCATCACATCTGGAAAAGCTGATGGTAAAGGATTCTTAAGTTACATACCTAAAAGTTGGCTGTCAGATTGTGGAAACCTCACCAGGAAGTCTTACTGGAAGCAATAAGAATAGCCAGCCAGCCGCCATTTTTATTAGCCTTGGATGCAATGGTTACTGACTTAATGTTCCAATTTGATTAACTTTATGCAACATGCTTTCTCCTGTCAAAATCTTCCTACTTGGGTGAAGCAAGGATATGTTTATAACAGTTTATTGACTTGTGATTTTTGACATTAAAAAGAATTATTGCAATGGACATCCTTTAACATGTTTCCTTAAATATATTATGTGAGAATTAGCTAGAGCATACCTCAAGATGTAAATTTTCTTGATCAAAGTTACTTTCAGCAGTGATATCCAAAATATTTTAATGCTAGCATAGAAGAAGCATTGACAATAAAAACAGTTGCTAACTAGTATCATTACTGATGTCTGGTGGATCTTGGCTGAAAGCAGAGAATATCAGAAAGATGTTTACCTGTGTTTTATTGACTATGCAAAGGCTTTCGATTGTGTGGATCATGACAAGCTATGGATAACATTGAGAAGCATGAGTATTCCAGAACACTTACTTGTGCTTCTGAGAAATCTGTACCTGGACTAAGAAGCAGTTGTTCGAACAGAACATGGGAACACTGAATATTTTAAAAATTGGGAAAGGTGTGTGACAAGGTTGTGTTCTTTCACCATATTTATTCAACCTATATGCTGAGCAAATAATACAAGAAGCTGGGTTCTATGAAGAAAAACGTGGTGTGAGGATTGGAGGAAGACTCATTAACAACCTGATATATGCAGATGATACAACCTTGCTTGCTGAAAGTGAAGAGGACTTGAAACATTTACTAATGAAGATCAAAGAACACAGCCTTCGGTATGGGTTGCATCTCAATGTGAGAAAAACAAAAATCCTCACCACTGGACCAATAAACAACATTCTTATCAATGGAGAAAAGATTGAAGTTGTCAAGGACTTCATTCTTCTTGGATCAACTATCAACACTCATGGAAGCAGCAGTAAAGAGATCAGACGACATATTGCATTAGGCAAATCTGCTGCACAGGAACTTTTTTTAAAAATGTTGAAGAGCAGAGATGTCAGCTTGAGGACTAAGGTACGCCTGGCCCAAGCCATTGTGTTTTCAATAGCCTCATATGGATGTGAAAGCTGGACAGTGAATAAGGAGGATCTTAGAAGGATTGATGTCTTTGAGTTGTGGTGTTGGAGGAGAATACTGAAAGTGCCATGGATTGCCAAAAGAACCAATAGATCTGTTTTGGAAGAAGTGAGGCAGAGTGCTCCTTGGAGGCCAGGATGGCTAAGCTTCGTTTCTCATACTTTGGACATATTGTCTGGAGGAAACAATCGTTGGAGAAGGATGTCATGCTGGGTAAGATGGAGGGTCAGAGAAAAAGAGGAAGACCCCCCAACAAGATGGATCAGCCAGGTGGCATCATTGATGGTGTCAAGTGTGGCAGCGGTAGTGGGGTTGGCCCAGGATCGGACATTGTTTCGTTCTGCTGTGCATGGGGTCGCTATGAATAGGTTCCAACTCGATGGCACCTGACAACAACAACAACAACAACTGGTGAGTTACAGGGAGTGTACTCCAAAATTAGTTATGGAATGTATGTTTGTGCAATGTATTTTACTATACTTTATGTAAAGTGTGAAACTATGAAAATAAGGTTATAACAAACTATTCCTCTCCAAAACTGAGTACATTCAGGGTTTAACTCTCTTTGAATTGTACATTCTCTCAACTAATCCCACCATATTATACGATCTTGTTTAAGAGGTATACTTGTATTTCTCAATGAAGATATGGGAATAAACATGGTTGGTTGTAAGTACTCTTCAAATGCTTCTCCTTTACAATAACAAAATAAGACTTTTGTAACTAGTGATGCTTCAAGCAAAAGCCAAATTTAGTTGAAAATAACTCAGTTTCATATGATGTACTAAGTTCTATATAACTTACTAAAATTACAAAATGAGAAGAGATTTTAAATATATGAATATAACCAGAGTTAACTGGAATTAACCCTCAATTTGACTTTAGTTTTTTGATGTAGCATAGGAAATTAATATCTAGGTTAATGTTTTTTTGTTTTAATCTTAGATCAATATTTTAAATGATGTTTCTGTGTCTGTTATCTGAATTCCAAATTATCTCTTACTCTTTCTGGTTGCTATTAAGAAGGAGTTGCTATTATGTGATACTGGTTGACATCAAGTAAATTCCAAGTCATAGAAAACTTTTGTATAATAAAATGAAACATTGCACGAAGTTTATCCATCCTCAAATTGTTGTTATGTTTGACCCACTGTGCCAGTCTATCTCATTGAGGGTCTTCCTGTTTTTCACTGACCCTCTCTACTTTACCAAACTTGATATTGTCTCCAGGGATTTGTTCCTCATGATAACATGTCAAAAATACATGAGACAAATTCTCATCATACTCACTTCTAAAGAGAGCATTCTGACTGTACTTCTTCCAAGACAGATTGATTTGTTATCCTGCAGTCTATGACATATTCAATATTCTTTTCCAACATCATAATTCCAATTCATCAGTTCTTCTTCAGTCTCCCTTATTCACTGTCTGAGTTTCACATGCACATGAGGTGATTGAAAATACCATGACTTAGTTGAGGAGCACCTTAATACTCAAAGAGAATCAGTTTTTTTTAACACTTTAGAAAGATTCTTTTACAAAAAATTTTCTCAATGCAATAATTAGTTTGACTTCTTGACAGCTGCTTCTATGTATGCTTACTATGGATCCAAGTAAAGAATATTGGCAACTTCAGTATTTTCTCCATTTGTTATGATATTGATTATTGCTCCAGTTGTAAGGATTTTTGTTTTTTATATGTTGAGGTTTAATCTATACCGGAGGCTGTAGTCTTTGAACTTCATCAATAAATTCTTCAAATCCTCTTTACTTTCAGGACGTAAGGTTGTGTCATTTGAATACCACAGTCTCCCTTCAATCCTGAAGCAGCATTCTTCTTCATATAGTCAACGTTCTCAAATTATTTTCTCAACACACAGATTGAATAAGGATGATGAAAGGCTGCTTTTCTAATTTTAGACCATACACCTTCCCCTTGTTCTGTTGGAAATATGTCCTCTTGGATATATCCCACATGAATACAATCAGTGTTCTGGAATTCCCATTCCTTACGATGTTATCCATAGTTCCTTATGATCCATAGAGTTGAATGCTTTTGTATAGTCAATAAAACACAGGTAAACATTTTTTCTGGTACTTTCTCCTTCTTAATAGCAAAGCAAATATACATACATGTCTTTTCATGGATAATTGCAATAGTGCTTCAGACCATGCCATTTTGTTGTTTGCTCATTTTATAATATAATGTTTTCTGTTTGTTTTTCTTTTTCTTACTGATTTTTCTAACTCTTATTTTTACATCATATATGTCCAGGATCAGTTTATTGGGAGAAAATAAAAACAAAAGAAAACTGGATAAGAGCTATATGTAAGTGTTTTGCCTGCAGTTATTTCAAACAATCATACCATTGAAAAAGACTCCATGGTATAGGGCTTGGATACATAATATCAGAAATCAAGAAACCAAACAGATTGTAAAATAAGCAAAATTTTGCTTAAGATAATTAAAAAATGGCTATAACAATACAACTATAGTGAACTGCCAGAAATTCAAGATGGATTTAGAGAAGGACATGGAGCTAGGAACAAAATTGCTTGCATCATATGAATTTTGGGTAAAAGCAGAGATTACTAGAAAGATGTTTACTTTTTTATTGTCTATGCAAAGGCATTTGGTTCTGTGGATCCTGGAAAGCTATGGATTATATTGCAAAGAATGGGTATTCTAAAACACTTAATTGTGCTGATGAGGAAACTGTACAAAGACTATAAGGCTATCATTCCAACAGAACAAAGGGATACTGAATGGTTTAAAATCAGGAAAGATATGCATTATTGTTGTATCCTTTCATTTTACTTATTCAAGTTGCATTCTGAACAAATACTCCAATAAACTGGATTATATGAAGAAGAATGTGGCATTAGGATTGGAAGAAGACTCACTAACAATCTGCAACCTGCAGATTATACAACCTTGCTTTAAGAGAAGAGAACATAAAATACTGATGAAGATCAAAGATCACAGTCTTCAGTATGCATTGCACCTTGAAGTAAAGAAAACAAAAATACTCATAAATGGACCAGTGAATAACATTATAATAAGTGGAAAAAAGATAGAAGTTGTCAAACTTCATTTTGCTTGGCTCCACAATCAACATTAATACATGCAGCAGCCAAGAAATCTTCTGCACAAGACCCCTTTAAAATGTTCATGAGCAAAGATACCAATTTGAGAACGAAGGTATGCCTGGCCCAAGTCATGGTATTTTCAATCACCTCATATGCATATGAAAGTTGGACATTGGCTAAGAAAGATCATAGAAGAATTGATGCATTTGAGTTATGGTGTTGACAAAAAATACTGAAAGACCCGTAGACTGCCAGAAGAGCAAACAAATCTGTGTTGGGAGAAGTACAGTCAGAATGCTAGTTAGAAGCCAGGAGGATGAAACTTCATCTGTCGTATTTCAGACAAGCTATCAGGAGGAAAAAGTCCCTAAAGAAGGTCCTCATTCTTGGTAAAATGGAGGGTCAGCAAAAAAGAGGAAGACTCCCAAAGAGATGGATTGGCACAATGGCAGCAAAAATGGACTTGAGTGTAACAATATTGTTTATGTTGTTGTTGTTGTTAAGTGTCATCTAGTCAGTTCCAACCCATAGCAACCCTGTATAGGGTTTCTAAGGAGCATCTGGTGAACTTGAACTTCTGTTCTTGTGGTTTAAACCAACTTTGCAGACCAGTGCATTAGCCGACACTGCCATATCTGGACTCAAGTGTAATAATAAATGTGAGGAATTGTGCAAGATCCGGCAATGTATCATTATGCTGTGCACAGGATTACTATGATTTGGAACTGACTCAATGACTTCTAACAACAACCAACAATACCCATTTACCCAATAGGTGAATTTGGTTGGTGATATTTTCTATCATACGAACCTAAGAATGAGAAGAATCTTCAACAGGGATTTAAAGACAGATGGGGAAGTACACGTTGAAGAAACAGAAGATGCTGAGAAAAAAATATCTAGTATACATTAGAAACCTCACTTGGGCATGGATAGTAGGGTTGATCATAATACTCAGGGGTGTGGAGAAAGATATTTAGAGACCCAAATTAAGAGGGATAAGAATATTCAAACAAATAGTGATTTACAGGGACAGTTAAATTATTTAAAGTTAAAATTATTTTTATATACTTCCAGATACATGGTTATTTAAAATTAAACAAGCAAAATAGTGTTACTTATAGCTAGCTAATCAAGATATAATATTCAAGCTACTTAATTATATCTATTGTAATGTTTCTTAGCTAGCATCTTTTAAATCCACTCCTCTGTGGAAAAACATAAATTTAAAGAAATTTACAAACCCACTGCCATCAAGTAGATTCAACTCATAGCAACACTATTGGACAGAGTAGTAATGCTTCTTTGGGTTTTTAGGATTGCAAATTTTGATAGGAGAAGACAGACAGAGTGGGTGGTGGATTTGAACTAAAAACCATGTGGTTAGTAGGCCACTAGTTAATCCACTGCACCATTAGGGCTCCTATATGTTGTTGTTGCTGTTAAGTGCCGTCGAGTCAGTTCTGACCCATAGCAACCCTGTATAGGGTTTCTGAGGAGCAGCTGGTGAACATGAACTGCCAACCTTGCAGTTCAAATATATTCAAGCTGCAAAATTAGTGTTTGTTATAATGGATTATCTTTAAAGACAATTATCAGAAAAGTCTTAAGGACATTGCAGCAATCCATATTTAAATTATTTCATTCAATTGTGGAATCATATGCATGCTTGTTTTCTAAATATATTATTTCCAAGTACATATAGGTTTTTTTGTTGTTAAGTGCTGTCGAGTTGGTTCTGACTCATAGCGACCTGTATAGGGTTTCCGAGGAGAAGCTGGTGAATTTGAACCACTGACCTTGTGGTCCAGTGCATTAACCCACAGTGTTACACCAGGACAGCATAATGGGTTTATTTATTCCCAAATAATCTAGAAACAGAGTAATACAGATTAATTTTTTGTAGAATTTTATTCTGATCTTAGTGCTACTGATTTAAAATGTGATTTTTACATAACCAGCAATTAAAACAACTACTTCTATTGAAAAAAATATAATAGAATGTCATTGTTATCTTATGGTAAATTATCTCAACTGAAATGTTAAACAAAACTAACAAGGTACTGAGTGGCATATTGAATCATATATTGAATTAAACAAATATTGATTAGATGCATTACCTGATTAGAGGAGAAATATACATTTCTTGAGTAAAATATCAGTAGTTCCCACAGTTTTTCTACAATTTTGAATAATTCAAATACCACTAATTGGGTTCTAAAATAGATAAAATATAATGAATTGCCCACCTTGAGGAAGACACTTTATAGGAAACCAAGTCCATATAGCATAAGTTAATTAGTAGAAATAATCACATGGCTAGGAGTATTCAGATTTTTCAAACCCACAAAACAACTAATTCTTAGCTCCTGACTGATTTTTTAAAAAATTAACTGGAATCCAATTTTTAATGCCCTATAATATCATGTTAATTATTTCTTTCATAGAATATATTTACCTGGTCTCACTTTGTGTTGACTACAAGGAAATAACTTAGTATTTTAGAACATTTGCACATGTATTCCAATCTTCATCTCAAACTATTTGGCAGGAAACTAATTTATGATATTCCAGGAATATTCCTAGTCCTCAGAATCTAAAATAGAATATTGAAGTTGAATCACCAGATGACTGAGGAATAAAAAACACCGATAGCGCTTACTCTTAGATGTACTGAAAAATGAAAATGAAAGCTGGAGGGTAAATTCTAATGATAAATATATAAACTAAGAAAAATAAATTGGCATCATATAAGGAAACTATTATTTCTGTATGCCAGATAGTCAAGTCTAGGACTGACTTAAATAATAGCAGAGCTCTAAAGAAGGTAAAATTCTTAACCCCAGCCTGTCTGCTAAACAAAGGAATCATCTGGATAGGATGGAGTAGGACCAAGACACAAAAGATGAGCATCTGAGTTGATATACTCAAGTTTTCAATTTCTGCATTCCCCTTGTCATCAGCATTGAAGGCTTGTGCTGTCACACAACTTGAAGATAAAACAGAAGGTTCTGTTTTCTTAGTCAAAATATACCCTTCAGGAGACTTTTCTTCTCTTAGACAACAAATAATTAACATTAAATCACAACATAATCCAACCAGGGAAGTGCAGTGTCTGCTAAGATAGGAAATGTACTGTATCATGAAGAATCTATACAACCTAGCTGAAATATAAGATGAATGCAGCAAAAGCCACACAAAATCATTTTTGTTTGTATTAAATCCAACTAGGGAATCCAGCCATGTTATCCCACTTGAGAGTCATTTAGATATCTACTAAGAGTGATGAACATCAAGACACAAATAGAAAAGATCTTTCTAGGTTGTTGCTTCTTCTGTTTGTTTCCCTGCACCCCTTGTGGGAGTTGGTTAGTTAATAGAGACTGCCAGTCAATTCAAGTTGGTCTTCAATCAAGTTCAAAGTGATGACTTCTAGGACACATGATTATCAAAGAAGTTGGTTTTTGAAATTCCTATAGAATGTTGGGTTTAGTCACAATAAGCTGTGTAAAAATGCACATAGCATGACTAAAAACTTCAGTTTTAAAGGCCACACTTGATAAAAATTTATAATACCTAAAGTACTAATAAATTTTAGAGCCTTTTAAGTAGTTTCAGATTTATCGACATAAAAGGTATTAAGTCATGTTCATAGTTTCACAGCTTCTCATATGCCGTCATTGTTGATTCCATGATGACTTTAATATTGTCTTGGCTGGGAGAAGATATCTGAAATAGAATAATCATTTATAAATAATTGCATTCAATTCTGCAGAATGAAAATGAGTACTTTGGTGCTGTGAGTTCCAGTAAGTACAGCATTATAAGCCGTTCAGATCTTCCATAGTAATCATATTTTAATTGTAATGCAAGGTGAATAGCTTTTATTCTAATAAGCAAAGCACTAGATGTTAATGAGCATCATATAAGTATACTTGATCAGCTCACAGTTCCTGAACAAAATTAAATCTTTGGTTAGTTCTTCCCATAACCTTTGGTGAAAATTTGTGCAAATTACAACAAGATAGGAACCCAAATTCAAGATGAGAAAGAAGAAAGTCTTGATTTTGACTGATATCCTATACAAGATAAATAAGTAAAGAATAAAACATCTCTATGAATACATTGTCTAGTTAAGGGACTCTATAGAATGGGGATGGAGTCCTGGTATGATGCTGTAGGATAAGCACTGGATCTAAAGGTTGGTTTGAACTGCAAGTTTGACACTTCAAACTAAAGAGCTGCTCCTCAGAAACCCTGTGTAGACTCACTGTGAGTCAGAACTGACTCTAAGGTGCTTAACAACAATAGCAACAACATAGAATGGAGACAGTTGCTGACTTCCTGAGTTTATTTATAAAATCACACTCAAAAATAGTAAGAAGAAAAAGAAAAAGAAAAAAAAATTATCTATTCTTCAAGTAGATTAATACTGCCATAGATCATTTGACTTTTTCCAAAGGATGGAAATATTACAAAATCCCCTTCTGAAGGTCTGTTTTCATATTGAAAATAACAATTAAGTTTTTTTGTTGTTCTTTCTTTCTCACATAAAAAGATTGCCTAAGAAAATCTGTGAAATTCTTAGTAGGTTTTTTACTTTCAAGCTCCCTGTTTAAACTGTCTTTGTAGTGAATTAGCTCTCAGTATTAGTTAGGATATTATCCTCCAAGGATTATCACCTTTCTTCCTTGGGTGAATAAACTATAAAAGTATTTTATCAACCTCTCTTGAAGCCAAAACCCAGCAAAACTCACTGCTGTCTAAATGATTTCCACTCATCACAACACCATAGAACTGAATAGAACTTCCCTGTAGGGTTCCCAAGGCTGTAAGTCTTTACAGAAACCAAGTGTCACATCTTCTCACACAGTGTGACTGGTGGATTCTAATCACCAACCTTTTGGTTAGCAATTAAGATGGTCTTGCTTATTCATTGTCCAACTTTCACATACATATGAAGCAATTGAAAATACCATGGCTTGGGTCTGGCGCACCTTAATCCTCAAACCGACATCTTTGTTCTTGAACACTTTAAAGAGGTTTTTTTTTTTTTTTTT
>NW_006408730.1:3676118-3685675 GCF_000296735.1 Chrysochloris asiatica | reverse complement strand
CCGGAGGGAACAGTCACTTGAGAAGGATGTCATGCTGGGTAAGGTGGAGGGTCAGAGAAAAAGGGGAAGACCCCTAACGAGATGGATTGGCCAGGTGGTATCATTGATGGATTCAACTGGGCAGCGGTAGTGAGGTTGGCCCAGGATCAGACATTATTTCGTTCTGTTGTACATGGGGTCGCTATGAGTCGGTTCCGACTTGATGGCACCTGACAACAACAACAACAGAGCATTATTTTATAACCAAGCAATGTGTGCAATAGCTGCTTGCATCAGGAATGAACTGGGAATCAGGCATGTTTTACATGAAACTCCAAAGTCTCCTGACCTCCATAGAATTTGGCTAAACATGAAGTTTTTGCACCTCAATACCCACATTACCCTTATAAACTCTAAATGCAAAATAGCAGATTCTTGACTTTCTATATGGTCTCTTCTAAGTGTTTCATGGTTTTAGGAAACAGTCCTTTATATAAATTCACAATCAGCACAAACTGCCATTTGCCAGTGACATGACAGACCTGCCATCATCATTTTGACTGACTTTGGTTTTCTTTAGGGACTTTTACTGCTGGCACTAGTTTATTGAAAACATACATTTCCAAACTAAAACATCTACTTGGAAGTTTCTTATTAAGACAAAACCTGACTGACTTCCTCCCTTGTGTTTGTTATTCTCAGGTGGTGGTGAGGGAAGTGGTGTAGTGTACAAAAAGGTTTTAGATTTTATAAGACATTTGCATTTCTTTTCCATATACCACATGCCAATGTATGGTGATTTCACAACAACCTCAGTGACGCATTTTGCTAATTCCTAAGTCCTGGTGTGGCGCTGTGGGCCCATAAGATCATTGTAAACTGCAAGGTTGGTGGTACAAACTCACCAACCGACCGGAAGGCACTTAACTACAACAACAAAGGTTGCATAGGAGTAGAAAATGATGACCAACTCAGCAGAGTTTTTATTGTTGGGGAGTCCTGGAGTGGCACTGTGAGTTAATGCGCTGGACTGCAAATTCGGTTTGAAACACAAGGTTGGTGGTTTAAGCTCACCAGCTGCTCCTTAGAAATCCTATGAAGGGGTGCTATGAGTCAGAAATAACTCGATGGCATTTAACAACAACAACATTGTTGGGGAAATAAAATGACAGGTCATGAGTCTACAAGTGATAGGGATTGCTATAACCACTTAGGTTTTCAGTTGGAACCCCGGAGTAGGTACTACATCCTAGAAGTAGAAGTGAATGACTGGTAGACCAAGACGTACAAAATCTAAAACCCAGAGAGAAGAAAGGTCATTCCCCAGTTAGTCAAAGTGAGTTGACACTACGATAGCTGTAAAATTTTGGATTTCTCTACAGAGAAATACACCACTATTTAGAATCTTTAATCTTAATTAGCAATGCAACCCCATTGCTGTAAAATGGAATTCTGACTCGTAGTGATTCAATAGGACATAGTAGAACTTCCCCATAGGATTTCCAGGACTATAAATCTTCATAGAAACAGACTGCCACATCTTTTTCTTATATGTCTGACAGGTTGGAACTGCTGATCTTTTGGTTAGCAACATCTTTAGGCACTGTGCTACCAGGGGTCCATGAATATGAAAAAAATAGGAAAAGATAACATAATATGCCAGCTGGACTTATTTGAAATCTCTAAAAACACTACACTGCAAAATGTAGGAATACAACATTCTTTCTAAGGGCACATTAAACATGTACCAGAACTGGCCAAAACCAAATCTAAAGAAGTTTTAAAGGACTGATATTATTCATAGGATTCCTTGATTCCTGGGAAGAAAAAGAAGAAATCAATGAGAGAGATAACCAAAAAAATTCCCAAATGTTTTGCAATCATGCAAGATAATGTATTTTTTTTATATAACACATGGATCAAAAAAGAAATCACAATATAAAATTAAAAATGAGTTCATTTTAATTAAAATATTTTAGCTAAAAGATAATAAGCATTCAACATATTATACTTCTCATGGTAAAGCTGCATTTTGAGGAAAATGTATAACCTTAATTGCATATTTTAGTGAAGAGTAATTAGCCATATATTGCCCTAAAGATGATGAAAATGCTGAGAAAAAAAGACAAAACAAAACAAAAAACTACTGCTTTTATGAAAGTCAGCTTGAGAAACATTTTGTAGACAAAGTGTTCTTTGTCAAAGGTGCTTTATTGCCCGGTGTGTTTCACATAGGGTGAGTGGGAAAAGTCACAGATAATATGTCTGGAAATATAAAGTAAGGTATTTTGAGAATGCTAAATTGTTTGTACTTTTCACTACTGAACAGGGATCAAATAAGAATTGTCGGTGGTACTTAAGTTGAAAAATAAAATGAACTAACTAATATAAACATAATTTTCACTGCGGAGTGAAGGATTGATGAAAATGATCAATAAAGGGAAGAAATTAATGTAGGAGTAACTGAAGTGATTAATTGTAGATAAATTCAGGAAATATTTCTTTTTTTTTTTTTTTCAATTTAGAAACTGTTTATTGGTGGTTCCCCTGTCAAGTGGCACACAGGGACTGTGCCTTAATAGATGAGCTTTGTCAGCTGTAAGGGAGGTTGTTTCCCTCTCCCCACAGCCTCCCTGTCACAGTGTGTTATAAACTTTGGGCTTTTTATGTTGATTTCTTTCTGATTCATAGTGATTGTCTGTGTATCAGGATAGAACTATGCCCCATAGTTTTGTTTTGTTTTTTTAATTAGTATTTTGTTGTATTTTCAATGAAGCTTACTTAATTCATTGAATCAAGCAATTTAGATTCTCATTCAACAATTTCAACACAAATTGCTCAGTGACATTGGTTATATTCTTCACAATGTGTGGGCATTCTCATTATTTCTGTTCTGGTTGTTCTGTTTCCAAGAATATCGTTTTTCTTTCTCTTCTTTGTGTTAAAGTCATTGGTAACCATTGTGGCTCATGTAGACAGCTTTTAACAGGAGCACAGTGCTTGCTGGTGGTACCCACTAGTCTTGGAGCCAATTTGTTATTTAGCTACAAAGTGACCTCAGGGGTTAGTTTTGATTCATGATTTGAAGAGCATTTTAGTACTATAGTCTCAGGAAGTCCTCATTCTCAACCAGTCCAGTGGGTCTGTTTTTTTTTTTTTAATGTTTTATTGTGAACTATATGATAGTTTACATGAGAGAACTTTAGTTTTACATTCATTCCATCATATATCATCTCATTGCCATTGTTCCAATCCCCTTCATGCATCACTAACCAACCAAAGGGTATATCCTAGAAATCCGCCCCCTCCCCTCCCCCCTCCCCTCCACCTCCAGTTTTCGGCCCATGGTCCCTTTCCCTCTCTGGATCCAAAGTCCCCAGTCGCTTCATTACTCCACATCATTGTCTCTGTCTCCATCTAAGGCTCTCGGCTCTTCTCCGTTGATGGTCCCAGAGACCTGTGCTCCTAACCTGGAGAATTAATCACTCCCTTCCTTGTTACAAAACATCTACCTTTAAATTTCCAACCCTCATAATCCGTCCTGATAAGCATTATTCACTACAGTATCATGAGTTACCCATCTGTATTTCCTTTCATCAACTCTGCCCAGGCAGATTGAATAGTACCCACTGGAGATTCTGCCTTCTTCCATGCTCCCTAGCACTAGGTTCCCTCTTGAAAGCTTGTAAGCCAGTCACTTCTTGCCTTTATAGTCCCCCCCTGCCCATTTGAATATCCAATGTCCAAGCTGCCCATTTCCGTACACTCTGTGTGTGGAAGGGGTGGGAATGATTCTTGCTGTATGGATTTGTTCCTTCTTTTGAGTTGCTGCTCCCTAGATATAGGTCAAGTTCATCAGATTGTATCAGCTCACTCTTTTTTTTTTTTTTTTGTCCCCCTGTTCTTTCTTCTCCTGGTTGAGCTCCGATCATTCAGTCCTCTGGTCCAGGTCACATGGGTATCATCTGCAAGTGTGGGCTCTCCTGTGCACATGCCCTCTCTTCCTGTCAGCCGGTAGCTCCACTCTCTTCTCGAGTCCTCCGTGGCCACTTGCCTTGATGTTTCCTAGGGGAGCGATTTTTTTGTTCTTGTAGTAACAGCCCATCTGCCTCCATTTTTCCTGCAGGTCTTTCTTTCAAGAGGTATCTTTTATTCTTCTAGCGGCTCCAGGCTGGTCTGCTCATCCTTTCAAGTTGAGATTTCACATCTCTGGAGATCTGGATGTGGTTCCAGTTTCTACCTATAGTTTTATATATTGCAAAGGCTCCACAAGAAGCCTCGTTCACTGGGTATGCTGTAGCCCCATTTTGGGTATTCCAATCAGTCATAGGAGAAGACGGACTTACAAGCCTTCTAGTGTGGTGTTTCTGACTATTCTTTTCTCTCCTCAGGAAGTATTTCTTAAGTAGAGTAGACAGTAGTCTATAATGCGTCTTAGGGAAAGAGTAGATAAGAAAAAGAAAAAGTAATTCTCTACATAGTTTATTGGGTGAAAAGTGATTCTATTAGTGTAAAGGGGAATAAAAAAGTTTGAGAAGAAGACAATTAACCAGTTTAAATAATAATAATAATAATTGTAGAGTACTTGTAAGAGTCAGTTGCAAGTGATTATACCATCATCTAAAATATCAGTTTAAAGAAAGAGGATTGAGATATTTGGATGTTAACAAATGAGGTAAGAAGAAGAGTTAAGAATACTCAGAAAGAATGCAAGTTGAAAGAAGAGAAGACCCCTGGAAAAATTCCACTGAACAAAATATCATTTAAGGTTCAGGAATAGGAAAAGAATGGACCAGACTCCACAAAAAGTAGTCAGAGATAAAATTCAGGCAAATATAAGATTGTGCTATTGTCCTTTCCTTCACACTCTTTGCCTTAATTCTAAACAAATGCACTATTTGGGGAAAATGAATGCTTTTTTTTTCATTTACTTTTGTTCCCGCAGATTGAAATTTTGGAATATGGAATATGTGAAAGACTTTGTGCTAATGTTACAAATAAGCCAGGCTGACTGATATTAAAATAACAGTTATTATAAGGCACTCTGGTAGCATAGTGGTTACAAGTCGGGCTGCAAACCTCAAGACCAGCAGTTCAAAACTACCAGCTATTCTGTGGGAGAAAGATGAAGCTTTCTGCTCCTGTGACAATTTACAGCCTCAGAAATCATATGCGGGGTCACTATAAGTCAGAACCAATTCCACGGCACACCACCACCACCACCATAGAAATTAATGTAGAAAAATAATCTGAAATACAAAGTGAAAGCAATAGATTAATGTTAATGTTATTTAACATTTGTCAATCAAGTACTGTCAACATCAAGAAAAAAGATGTCTTCTCTATCACACATTAATACTGGCAAATAATTAATGAAGTGGCCAAATACATGTCAAATAATCTTTGGCTCAGATGTTACCCTCACAAAAACATAAGCATATTGTTTCTAGGTGCCAAATGGATCTGACTCACAGTGACCCTGTGCACAAAAGAATGAAACACTGCCCAGTGCTGCACCATCCCCCAAATTGATGCTGTTTGACTCCATCATTGCCACCACTGTGTCAATCCGTGTCATTAAGGTAGACATCTTTTTTGCTGACACCCCACCTTTCCAAACATGATGTTCTTTGGAGACTGGTCCCATCTGAAAACAAGCCCAAAATATGAGAGATGAAATCTCACTATTCTTGCTCTCAAGGAACATTCTGGATGCACTTCTTCCAAGACAGACTTGTTTGTTCTTCTGGAGACCCATAGTACTTCTCCAACAACGTAATTCTTCTCCAACACCGTAATGAAAAGGCATCAATTCTTACAGTCTTCCTTATTCATTGTCAAACTTTAACATGCAAATGAGATGACTGAAAATAACATGGTTTAGGTCAGGGGCAACTTAGTCCTCAAAGTGACATATTAGTTCTTGAACACTTTGAAGAGATCTTTTCCAGCAGAATTGCCTAGTGAAATATGTCATATGAATTCATGACTGCTGCTTCCATGAGCATTGATTGTAGACCCAAGTAAAATCATATCTTAGACAACTTGAGTCTTTTCTCCATATTATTTATTGTTCCAGTTGTGAATATTTTCATTTTCATTTTCTTAACATTAAGGTATGATTCATACTGAAGACTATAGTCTTGAATTTTTGTCAGTAAGTATTTCAAATCTCTTTTGCTTCCAACAAGCAAGGTTGTGTCTTCTGCATAATTCAGGTTACTAATGAATCTTTCTCCAATCCTGATGTCACATAATTCTTCATATAACCCACCTTCACTGATTATTTGCTCAGCAAACATATTGTATAAGTGTGATGAAAGCACAACCCTGGTGCACACCTTCCCTAATTTTAAACCTTTCAATGTCTCTTTGTTCTATTGGAATGACTGAATCTTGGTCTGTATTTAGGGTCCTCCTGAGCACAATTAGGTGTTGTGGAATACCCATTATTTCCAAAGTTATCCAGAGTTTGTCATGATGCATGACATTAAATTTGACATCAAATTCAAGCCTCTATTTGCAATATTGAAGACGTTTAAGGGCAAAATACTGAATGGTTCAGAAAGCATCAAAAGGTGATGGAATTAGTAGAACCACTGTATCCAAAGAAATAATCTGTGTTCAACCATTTCAAGAGGTAGAATATGATGAAGAACTGATGGTACTGAAGGAAGAAGTCCAAGTTGCACTGAAAGCACTAATAAAAAACAAAGTTTCAAAAACAGACTGAATACAAATGGAAATCTTTCAACAAGCTGACACAGCATTGGAAGCACTCACTAATCCACGCTAAGAAATTTGGAAGAGAGCTACCTGACCAACTGATTGGAAGAGATCCTTATTTGTGCCTGTTCCAAAGAAAGGTGACCCAACACAGAATGTGGAAATCATTGAACAATATCACTAATATCTCATGCAAGTAAAATGTTGCTTAATATCATTGAAAAGCAGTTGCAACAGTACATCAATAGAAAACTGCCAAAAAAAAATCCAAGCCAGATTTAGAAGAGGACCTTGTTGTTGTTAAGAGCTGCCAAGTTAATTCTGACTCATAGTGATCCTGTATTGGGTTTCTGAGGACAGTTGGTGAATTTGAACTGCCAACCTTGTGGTCAAAATGGACTTTTCTGTCCAGTGCATTAACCCACAGTGCCATACCAGGACTTTCACATGCATGTGATGTGCTTGAAAATACCAGGACCTGGAACTAGGGAGATAATCTATTCAGAAATTGTTTGCCTCTTAGTCTGTGTTAATCTGAAAGCTCCACTGAAACCTATCCACCATGGATGACCCTGCTGATATGTACAATACTGGTGGCATAGCTACTAGCATTACAGCAACACACAAGCCACCACAGTACAACAGATTGACAGGAAGAGTACAGAGTTCAAACCTAAATGTATCAATTGAATCTAAAAGTCCGAAATACCAATACTTTCTCTCTCTTTTTTTAAAAAAAAATTTCTGCTAATGAAGATGTGCTATGGAGTCCTGGTGTGACACTGTAGGATAAGAATTAGACTGTAGGTCAGTTTAATTCACAAGGTTAGCAGTTCAAACTCACCAACCCATCCTCAAAAACCTTATACAATGATCGCTATGAGTCAGAAAAGACTTGATGGCCCTTAACAACCAAAAGTAGGAGCTCTGGTAGCATAGTGGTTACAAATCGGGCTGCGAACTGCAAGATCAGCAGTTCAAAACTACCAGCCGCTCCGAGGGAGAAAGATGAGGCTTTCTGCTCCCGTAAAGATTTACAACCTCGGAAACCCTGTATAGGGTCGCTACGTGTCGGAGCCGACTCGACGGCACTTAACAACAACAACCAACAGGAAGATTCAGTTACTGAAATATTGTCAAAATGATCTTTATAGAAACCAACTGCTATTCCTATCTAGAAATGTTATGTCATAAGCTTGTGTAGAAATTGTACACATGGAGAGAGCATAATGTTAACAAAAATCTTAATCCACATTCTCACTGATTTTCTCTAGAGCACAAGCAAAGATTAAATAAAAATGCTTACAAAGTTCTTTTTTATGAATGTTCTGGACTATATATGTTCATTACAACTCCTTCCTACCTCCAAAAAGCAAAACAATTTTATAGATCAATCATTTGGGGACAGAAAAATAAATAGAAATTAAAACATATTTGAATGCAAAACAGTACCTTTTGCAGCAAACAATTTGATCTCTTGCTATTGGTTGGTCTAGTAACAGGCATTTAAAATATGGATTGCAATATACAATCGGTTTATTAAAAGTTATTCTGCAGAGATTTATTTTGTCCCTGCAGAGATTTGAAATGAACTTTATACTCTTTATTGTTGTTTCGACAACCAGGCTTTACGGGATATTCAGTTCATTAGTTGGGTTTGGGCAATGACCCTCACATCACCTTCTCTGCTTGGCATTGCAAAGGTCACCATGCAAATATACATGCTTTGCACCAACACTATCTCAGGGATATAGCCTGATATTTGACATGTCTTGTGACTGTGACAAGCTCTGACTTCATTTCACAAAGGAAGCCCTAAAGTTAAAGAGTCACACACTGAGGCTACAGGAAATGTCAACAGAGAAAGCTAGGATTGCATCCCAGAAACAAACACAACTAGATGGGAAACAACAAGCCATTTTTCTATATTAATAATAAGCTACTATAAATCACAATTTAATACAAGAAAATGCACAGAAAACATCCACTATCTGCAGGGTTTTTCTATAAATATTCAAAACATGACCTGTTTATCTTAGCCCAAGGACAAATTTAACTGTGCTAATCTCTCTGTCATCAGAAAACATAATCTATTATATGGCTTCTTAGCAGATAAGAGAAAATGAGCAAGTGAAATGAAAATAAAAACTGCATGCTCTTTCTGAACTAGTAAAACGATCATTTTGATCTACAATGGCAATCTAAATAAAGTTATTACAGCTAATTTGAGAATTTAGGCACTTTCACCTCTAATCAATACATACCTCTAAATTTACCTATAAAAAGTAAAATGCACAAATTTTTCCATATTATCAGTAGTAATTCTCACAACTTCCATTTTAATTTTTCATTACCAAAGTATTCTTCATTAACAATAACAGCAAAATAAAGATTATACATTTGCATCAAAATTGACCAAATGAGTTCATATCAATTAAAGTAACTGAAGGCATGAGGCAACAAATAGACTTAATTAAGGCAAAGAATAGATGATTGGGACAAATTCCAGAAAAGTGACTCAGCACCACATTTATTTTTATACTTTCAAAACTTGGGGAAAAATAGAAAGAGGGAGATAGAATGTGAGATTTAAAAATTTATAGTGAAACATCTCAGACATACAAAGTGATACAAAGACTATTTATTACAAAATTAGTATCTCATTGTTCAGTCCAGGGTGAGATTTAAAGTTTTATTAAAATTCAAACTCCTCCTACCTCGTCATTTCCTCTTTACTGCCTTCTCCCATCCTAAACCAACCACTATCCTGAACTGTGCAACTGTTGTTTTGGTACAGTATCTGTAAACCTTTTAAATGATTAAAAAACCACAATTATATATATATATATATA
>NW_006408730.1:3666135-3675101 GCF_000296735.1 Chrysochloris asiatica | reverse complement strand
CCCATGCACAGCAGAACGAAACAATGCTCGATCCTGGGCCAACCTCACCACCGCTGCCACCCCCGAGTCCATCAATGATGCCACCTGGCTGATCCATCTCTTTGGAGGTCTTCCTCTTTTTCTCTGATCAGTTAGTCAGGATCATTTTCAACGGATGCTATCTTGATACAGAATCTCCTATGCATAGTCTTACATATGTTTTAATAATTGTATGTGTTGATAACTTAGGCCCTACATGGATAAAAGAAGAAACTATGCCTTACAGAATGGACAATGCAAAATATGGTAAACCTTAGTAGATTTTTATTATGAATTAAGTGACATAAAATAAGCAAAAAGTATCATCTATCTTGCTATTTTGCTTTTAGATGTTTATTGTATTTGGAATGAAGGCCAAGTATTTTATTTCTCATTGGAAAAATAAGATTGCTTTGGTTAGTTTTCTTTTCAGAGAGAAAAAAAAAAAAAATCAGCTGAAATCTAAATATGTAAAGTGACCTCCAATGAGTTGTACAAACAAAAATAAATCTTTCTGTTTATATAATGAAACTTTCCCCACCTAAATGTAATTATGAATTTCTTTCACTGAGGAAAATTCAGTACTTTGCAATTTTCTGCCCCAGGTCATACAGCATCACATTGACCAGTGGATCTGTGTGCATTAAATTAGGATAGGATATGTTGCATATCAAGTAGCCCACTAAACTCTTGTGTTTTAAAGCAGAAAGCACTTGTTTACCTGGGTGCGTGCTTCAGATCTGAGTAATTCTGCAGGTTAGCATGCTGGATGCTTTACTCTGTAAATCTGTACCGGAATCACTTTAACTACCACCGCAGCAGAGGATCAAAGACATGGAGAATCATATACACATCAGCTTTTAAATGCATTTACCCAAAAATCATATTATTCACTTCTGTTCAATGGCCAAAGCAAGTCACGTGACCACTTCTAACTTCAAGTGTACCAAGTGTGACTCTCTTACATGCCTGAAAGGAGAAACACTAGAATTAATGTTTAGCACTACTAGTGTCTACAACAAAATGGGAGTTCCATGTTGAGGATGGCCAAACAAGAAAGAACCTAGGTTCTCAAAACTATAACTCCCAAACTAACCATGTGTTTGTTACATTTGCACAATCATTGGGAAATATATGCATAATACATGTATGACTAGGTGAGAAACACTGTTAGATATAATGCCGGAAAATGAGCACCTCAGGTTGGAAGACACTCAAGATGCAACTGGGGAAAGAGCTGCCTCCTCAAAGTAGAGTTGACCGTGATAACACGAATGGAGTAAAGCCTGCGGGACCTTCATTTGCTTATGGGGCACAACTCAAAATGAAGAGAAACAGCTGTAAACATCCCTTGAAAATTGGAACATTGAATAGAAGACGTATGGATCTGGGAAAATTGAAAGTTGTCAAAAATGAAATGGAATGCATAAACATCGATATCTTAGGCATCCGTGAGCTGAAATGGACTGGTATTGGCCATTTTGAATCTGATGACCACATGGTTTACTATGCCGGAAATGACAAATTGAAGAGGAATGGTGCTGTATTAATTGTCAAAAAGAACATAGCCAGATCAGTCATGAGGTACAATGCTATCTGTGATAGGATAATACTCATGCGCCCACAAGGAAGCCCAGTTAATACCACTATTATTCAACCACTAAAGCGAGTGAGGATGAAATAGAAGAATTCTACCAAATTCTTCACTCTGAAATTGATCAAACATGCAATCAATATTATTGATTATTACTGGTGATTGGAATGCAAAGGTTGGGAGCAAAGAGGAAGGATCAGTAGTTGGAAAATATGGCCTTGGTGATAGAATTGATGCTGGAGATCTCATGATAGAATTCTGCAAAACCAATGATTTGTTCATTTCAAATACCTTCTTTAGACAGCATAAGAGATGACTATACACATGGACCTCACCAGATAGAATATATAGAAATCAAATTGACTACATCTGCTGAAAGAGAATACGGAAAAGCTCCATATCAGCAGTGAAAACAAGGAGAGGAGCAGACTGTGGACCAGACCATCAATTACTCATATGCAAATTCAAACAGAAGCTGACGAAAGTGAAAACAAGTCCATGAGAGCAAAAATGGGACCTTGAATATATCCCACCTAATTTTAGAGATCATTTAAAGAACAGATTTGATACATTAAACACTAAAGACGGAAACCAGAAGAGTTGTGGGATGACATCAACAACATCATACATGAAAAAAGCAAAAAGTCGTTGAGAAGACAAGAAAGAAGGAAAAGGCCAAAATGGATGTCAGAAGAGACACTGAAATGTGCTCTCCAGCTTAGAGATGCTAAAGAAAATGGAAGGCATGAGGAGGTACAAGAGCTGAACAGAAAATTTCAAAGATCAGCTCAAGAAGATAAAGCCAAAATGTGCAAAGATCTGGAATCAGAAAACCAAAAAGGAAGAACACACTCAGCGTTTCTCAAGCTGAGGGAACTGAAGAAAAATTCAAGCTTCGAATTTTGTTATTAAAAGATTCTCTGGGCAAATTATTGAATGATGCAGAAAGCATCAAGATAAGATGGAAAGGATACACCGAGTCACTGTACCAAAATGAAATGGTTAATGTTTAACTCTTTCAAGAGGTAGCATATGATCAAGAACCAATGATACTTAGGGAGGAAGTCCAAGGTATAGTGAAGGAATTGTCAAAGAACAAGGCACTGGGAATTGATGTAATAAAAACTGAAATCTTTCATGAAAGTGAGAAGGCACAGGAGGCACTCACTCATCTCTGCCAAGAAATTTGGAAGACAACTATCTGGTCAACTGTGGAAAAGATCCGTATTTGTGCCCATTCCAAAGAGAGGTGACCAAATGGAATGCGAAAACCACTGGACAAGCTCTTTGATATCCCATGCAAATAAAGTTTTACTAAAGGTAATACAGAAATGGCTGCAAGCATATATTGACAAAGAACTTCCAGAGGTTAAAGCCAGATTCAGAAGAGGCTGTGTAATAAAGGATATCATTGCTGATGTCTGATGGATCTTGGCTGAAAGCAGAGAATATCAGAAAGATATTTACCTGTGCTTTATTGACTACGCAAAGGCTTTTGATTGTGTGAATCATGACAAGCTATGGGCAACATTGTGAAGTATGAGTATTCCAGAACACTTAATTGTGCTCATGAGGAATCTGTACCTGGACCAAGAGGCAGTTGTTCAAACAGAACATGGGAACACTGAATGGTCTATAATTAAGAAAGGTGTGCAACAAGGTTGTATTCTTTCACCATACTTATTCAACATGTATGCTGAGCAAATAATCCAAGAAGCTGGGTTCTATGAGAAAAACGTGGCATCAGGATTGGAGGAATACTCATTAACAACCTTTGATATGTGATATGCAGATGATACAACCTTGCTTGATGCAAGAGAAGAGGTATTAAAACATTTACTGATGAAGATCAAAAGGCACAGCCTTCTGTGTGGATTATATCTCAATGTCAAGAAAACAAAAATCCTCACCACTGGACCAATAAACAACATTCTTATCAATGGAGAAATTATTTAACTTGCAAAGGACTTCATTCTTTTTGGATCATCTATCAACACTCATGGAAGCAGCAGTCAAGAAATCAAACGACGTATTGCATTAGGCCAATCTGCTGCACAAGACCTTTTTTAAAGTGTTGAAAAGCAAAGATGTCATCTTGAGGACTAAGGTGTACCTGACCCAAGACATGGTATTTTCAATGACCTCATATCCATCCGAAAGCTGTACAGTGAATAAGGAAGACTGTAGAAGAATTGATGCTTTTGAGTAGTGGTGTTGGAGTGTTGCAGACCATGTAAGACTAATCAGAGGTTCGAGGCCCGCTAGGGCCGAGTGTAACAAATGAGGCCACTGGCAGTTAATGGCAAATTGCTTTCATATTAATATTCAGGTATATATATTAAATTAATACACTGGAGCCTTTGACAATCCACAGATAAATGTGATATTTTCCTAAAGCCAAGACTGAAGGTTGTAAGGTTAAGCATTTCTCCAAAGGATTAACTAAAAATGTCTTAGCTACTTCACAGCTCTTTGTTCCATAGACAAAGAACCCATCCTCCCTAATCCTTTTCCAGGTGCAGCCCATTCACCTGGGCGTCTGGAGTCCTCCTGCAGACCTGGCTCAGGAAGCCAAAGCAGCAGGACTCCGCCCAAGCTTTTGTCTTTATCTCTCACCTTCCCCCAACTATGCTCAGGGGCTATAGATATGTTAATTGGGCCTGAGAATCCAAGTTGCTGGCCTGGGGTTCGAACCAGTGAAGTACTATGTAAAGTTACCTGAATGTCTGGAAAAGTACTGATGTTAGCTGTACCTTGCCTAAGTCCCTCCCAGCTTGGTGTGAAGCTCCTCCCCTGAATAAAGCAGAGGCCCGGGCTTCCCCAGGGGTGCATTGCTGGTTGGCATTGCTGGTTGGCATTGCTGGTTGGCAGGCATAGAGTAAAGATAGCAGTGCATTACGACTGGCAAGGCATGCGCTTCAGCATGCAGAGTGCACAGTCCAGCCTTGCAACCATACTGCCTGTTTAGCTAACATGTTCACTATGCAGGATATTACGGCCTTTGTGGCTGAGATGTTTGCAATGCAGGATCTGCCTGATGCCAGTCCAGCATTCACTCTGGTTTCAGAGTTTCTCTTTGTCTCTCTCTTTGTCTCCTTTGTCTCCTTTTGTGTATTCTGGATATATATGAGTCGCCGTCAGGTATCCTCTCCTCGTGAACTGAACCCCAATGTCGAGGCGGGTCCCCTACATTGGAGGAAGATGTTGAAAGTGACGTGGGCTGCCAAAAGAACCAATAGATCCATTTTGGAAGAAGTGCAGCCAGAGTGCTCTTTGGAGGTCAGGATAGCCAGGCTTCGTCTCTCATACTTTGGATATATTGTAGTAGAAGGATATCATGTTTGATAAGGTTAGAGAAAAAGAGAGAGACCTCCAACGAGATGGTTTGGCCAAGTGGCAGCATCAATGGACTAAAGAGAGGCAATGGTAGTGAGGTTGGCCCAGGATTGGGCAGTATTTCATTCTGCTGTGCATAGAGTTGCTATGAGTCGGTACCGACTCGATGGCACCTAACAACAACAACATTATGTATAACTTAAATACAGCTATTATTTTAGCCTTCATTGCAGCAATTATTATTTTATCCATATAAAGTTTAACGTAAGTTTAAAACACACCAACAATTTTTATTGTTCATTCACTAAGGTTTTAACAAAGTAATAAGGATACAGCCACAGAGAAGTTTAGATGCAGCTACTGTGATTATAGATAAATGTTCCAGAAAGCACAGTGGAACATAGAAATCAATACTGATTTCATGTTACTGCCATAAAACTTTATAAATATAGAAAGATTTTTAATTAAACCAGAGCCTCAGAGATAAGCATTCTAAAAGCTTTGTGGAACACATTGAAAATTGAAGTGATCTGATGAAATGTATTCACAATTAATGCCAAATTCAAATTAATAAACCTCTTCTATGTGAAATGGAATCAGTGCTGTGGGATGGTTTTACTCACTGACTTGGCCACCCAGACCCTTAAGACCCATCATATCATTCACAATGTTGCTCTTTCAGTAGCAGCTGTACAATTTCAATGAGGGTATCACCACATTAATAGTCCCACATGTATCAAGATTTGCATGAAATAAGCAGTCATCAGCAATTATGCTTTCCCAGGAAAAGATTATATGTACCCCCTTTAAAGCCAATGGCAGATGTATGTTTCCTAATTTTAGGATCTAATTTACTCCAACACTGGGCAGTAGTATAAAGAAAACATATTGCATATCTTAAAAATCATTTCACTTAGGCAAACTAAAAAGAAGGGTTTACCAAGAGAATAAATGCTATAAATAAATCCGGTGTTCTCTTTCAACAAGGGCAAAAATGATCAAGCTCTCTTGTACTCTTTCTCGAAAAGAGATAGCAAAAGCACATAATGCACCTAAATGTTTGAGTCTCTTATTCAATAAACAGAAAGCCCCAGAGGGCATCTGACAAAAGTTAAATCCAAAAGGGCACCTGCCTTGTAACACCACTTCCAAAATGTTTCATATGTATTATAGTCAACATGCCCATGCTATATCCATTTTCAGATAAATATGAGCTCTGGCTAAGACCCAAATCTGTTATTTTTCTTCCATGCAATTGAGAATGTCTTTGGGGACTACTTGTAGTGTGTGTTTGCTTTAATGGTTAGAAACGTCATAGTAATCTTTCCTGATTTAGGTGTCAAGGCTGAAAGTAACATAATCAGATATTGTAGTTAAGAACTGTGTTTGTGAAGTGAGAGAACGGGGGCTTGTTGATGTTCTTAAATATAAAAGATTGACACATTTTAAAACAGTCAAACAGCATTGTTTAAGCACTGCTTCTGCATATGTTTTGCATTTCATAAAATCTCAATTTTTCAATTCCTCAATTCCATGACCTGAAAAGTGAAAAAATTACAGACAGCATAGGTATGCCCTATTCATTTTTTAGAAGAATAAACAATAGTGATAATTGCAACATCATATAAAGTCAGATGAAAATTGGAAAAAAAAGAGTTGCTTAGTTTCTCTGTTACTGATTGGCATGGATTTTGCTTAGAAACAGACTACATAGAAAATTCAAGTATGGGATATTTTAAACAAACTCTGTCCGAAGCTCAGAATGTTTTTACTCCAATCATTTATCATGTTTTGAAATATCAACCCACATTTACCTTGGAGGTAGATGAAGGAAAGAATGGTGAACGAAATTCATAATAGCAAGAATGACTTCATTTCCCTATTTATGCTATATCAATGAATGGTCATATAGGGCTAAGGAAAGTAAAAGCAAAATTTTCATAGGTTCTCAGTCTGGTGCAATTAGACTAAAGCTCTAAATTTATCTCTATTTTACAAGCATGGTACGGGTGCAATGATGTACACTTAACCACTTTGTCAATCAGAATAATGCCTCCCCACCCCCACCCCACCCTCCAAAAAATGTAAGAAATACTAAATTCCTGGGATCTGTTGTGGCTTTTTCAGAGAGGATTAAAATTTGAGATGGGAGGATAATTATATATTATCTAGATAATCTCCAAGATCCTTATAAGAGGAGATAAGAAGGTCAAACTCAGAGAGAAAGGTAGGCCAACAGAAGCAACACTTCCAAGATGAAGAAAGAGCAGATAGATGGCTTTTAGAAGATGAACAAGACAAGAAAACAGATTCTTCCCTAGAGCTTCCAGAAAGAACACAACTTTGTGAATACCTTGATTTTAACCTTTTAGTCTCATTCAAACTTTTTGTTTGTCAGAACTGTAAAATAATACTTTTTTGTTGTTTTACAGCTGCTAGGTTTGTGGTAATTTTTTTCTTTTTACAGCAGCAATAAAAAAAAAACTTTTAGAAACCCCAAAAACTATGAAAGAACAGTGGTAGGACTTAATTTGCCTTTTTTTTTAACTGAGAACTCAACTTGGTTTTACTCTCCTTAAGACAAAGAGTCATTTAAAGAAGCTTGTCGATTTTATTGGAAATTCCTGGTTCACTGCTACTCCCTTAATGTAGTCCATCACCTCTGCATGTTGCACTGATGGAGTAGGCCCCGAGTGTCCCTGATACGTGCCTAACCACCTCCCAATCAGCCTCCCTCCACTGCTACTTTCAGAGATGCAGACCTGATTGCACCACTGTCTTGAAAAGCCTTGGGTATCTCCCCTGCAGCATTCACGATGAAATGCACACAGCTCAGTTTAAAACCCTTCCTGTGAAAACTCCTCTAGCTTGAGGTTCAAACCCCTCTTACCATTCCTTATATAACATGCGCACGCATGCACACACACACACACACACACACACACACAATTTTCTATTCTCTCTTTGTCTCGCTTTCTCTAACTCTAACACATTCACTGGTTATTTTCCTTTCTTGAATTTCTTTGGTCAGCCAGTGAATTTCTGTTACTGCTGTTGTGTACTGTCAAGTCCATTCTGACTCCTAGCAGCACTATAAGACAGAATAGAAGTTCCCCACATGCTTTCCTAAACTGTAATCTTCGCCAGAGCAGATCATCAGGTCTTTCCAGCCACAGAGCAACTAACGGGTTCTAAAGGTCAGCATTTCAGATAGCAATAATGTTCTTCAGTTAATATGTATATATATTTCTTTATATATATATATATCAAGGTGAATGATCGCTCCCTATAGGAAGCCTTCTTTGATACCTCATTGTGATGATAATCCAGGAAAAAGTATGTATTCACTTTTCTTTGTCTTCCATTCAATGGGAAGACAGAGCAAGATCAAATTCACCAAGACAAGGCTTGGGACTTCAACTTATCTTGTTTTTATAACACAAGTCAGTTCATAACTTTGGTTGATAAATGTTGAATGGTGATGAGGAAGATACTGCTCTTTGAGATTAGTAATTATTTTAAAGTTTTGGGCTTGTTTTTTTGTTTGTTTTGGGTTTTCCCATTAGCAATGATGGTCACAACTATTCTTATTCTTTCCTTTAAAACTCCTCATAATAAGTCCATTTAAAAAGATAGTTATCTGGGGAAGAATTTGAACTATGAATATCCTCCAAAACATTGTGCCTAGAAAATGCACTATGCCACCATAACATGGAATTTTTACTTTGGCTTTATTAATACGAATCATTCATTTATTTGTAAGACAAGAGTATATTCAACACACCAATGTTTATAGCAGCAGAAGACATATGCACACCAATGTTTATAGCAGCACTATTTACAATAGCAAAAAGGTGGAGACAGCCAAAGTGCCCATCAACTGAAGAATGGATAAACAAATTGTGGTACATACACACAATGAAATATTATGCTACATTGAAGAATAACAAGGAAGCAGTAAACCACCACATAACATGGATGAACCTTGAGGAAATCATGCTGAGTGAAATTAGTCAGT
>NW_006408730.1:3650727-3665885 GCF_000296735.1 Chrysochloris asiatica | reverse complement strand
AAAAACAGGGCAGCTGGGAGAACAAGTGGGCATGAGTGAAAGGGCCAAAGGGGACAGAGATAAAGCAAGATATATACACAATCTTGGAACAGCAGGGCTCTGAGATACAGGGATTGAGTCATGTTTGGAATGGGGGAGAATCCTGTTAAGATGCTGAAATGTTTTTTGTTTACTATGTGACTAACCAAGAGGCGAGAGTTTTAGTCTGTGTTACAGGTCATAAGCTTTCCAATATGGATTCCAGCCTGACTAATTCGACCCTATAGTGAGAGGACAGCCATTTCTCCCTCCTCGGAGCAAGCCTGCCTAAGGGAACCAGCATTCACCAAGGACCCATCTGAAAGAGTGACGTCATCTACATCTCCAGTGAGGCTCCTCCGGCAAGAGTACCAAGGAGTCAGCCAGCCATTTCCACAGCAGAGAAGACTTTAAGAACTGTTTAATCCTTAGAGAACTGGTTAAACTCCAGAGACTTTCTGCTGCTTTGCTTGTCAGGCGGGGGGAATGGGGAGTTAACAGATGTTACAGACTTTGCAATCGTTCATCAACCATTGTATGTTTTATTGCCTGTTAACATTCTCAGAAGCTAGGCAAATCATTGAGGTGCCTGGCCCTTAAACGTGCCACATGTCTTTGCTCTTAGGTCAAGAATCACTGCACTAATGGAATTGTTACCTCTTTTTGCCCTGCCCACCATGTAAATCAACTGTCTAGGGATATTAGTCCTGCTCACACGATCCAAGAGTAAATAGATAAAGGTTTATGATAGGGACTAAATGCTCTAGAGAAAGGAAGATTGCTTAAGGGAAATAAGATTCAATATAACCAGTTTACACTCTCAGTTAAGGTTATTCACTGTATAAGTAGATCTGTATTATTTTTTCAGTAAACCAGAACTTGATTGGAACTGAATTCAACAGCATTTTAGGAGGTTGTGGAACAATATACACTTGTCTGTGGATATTCATCAGTTACATGCTCAAATTTCTGATATAAGTAATTCTCAAGTTGAGAACTGAGTGGCTACTAATTTGCTACCTCTGCCAGAGATTAAGTTCCCCTGCGAACCTGGTTGAACCTCAGCATAGTGATCCTGCTTGGTCACCTTAGAGCAGGTGGTGGTCTGGCAACATCTTGTGTGTGAGGTCCCCAGCCGGTCTCCTTCCTCCCTGCCTTCTTCGGATGGTGGCTGTTTATGCTGGACGTGTGGCCAGAGATGGGTAAGGATCACGTGGAACCTCAGCAACCTAAGACAGAGCCATTGCCATGCTGCAATGAGTTTCAATGACAGGCAAGACGGAGGAATTCACACTGACCGCCTAAGACAGGCAGCGTCCCGTAAACAAATAATAAATAAGGGGGAATCTGGTGCAGACCATACAGACCCAGTCAGGAGTCTGAGGTCCTGTGGGCCCAAACATTGCAGACTGCCCAAACCATAGGCTCTGAGGATCAAACTATAGTCACCTGACAGACATAGCAAACTGTCCCTCATCTGATTATTCAGTTATGCTGGTTAGTAATTCCATACATGAGCCCTGGATATCCACAGATAAATGTAAAAACCTTCCCTAAAAGCCGAGACTGTAAATTTCAAAAAGGTAAAGTTTTCCCTCACCCCCCCAAAAAAAAGCTAAAGAGGATAGAGAGAAACTCTGTTACATGATGGTATGTGGAGGGGATTATAATCAATATAATGAAACAAGGTATAGGAATGTTTGAAAGTGAAACCAATGATGTGCCCTGAAAACTTTCACTCAATCCACAATAAAAACCTTAAAAAAAAAAAAAAAAAAGAGTATATTCAACCCTGAGTCCTGAAAAGGGAAGACTCTCAACAAGATGGAATGAAACAGTGGCTAAAACCATAGGATGAAACCTAGAAACGATTGTGCTGTTGGAGTAGGACCAGGCAGTGTTTGGGTGTGCATTAGGTTGCCATGAGTCAAAATCAACTTCCTGACTCCTCACAACAATATGATAGCAAATTTAAATGACAGAAAATATGAAATAAAAACAAATGATAAAACAAAAATGAAACCTATCTTGTAAATATTTTTCAAAGAGCATAGTTGTCAGGAAAGCATTAAGAATTAATTTGAACCTGTTTTATGTAAAAACAAAACAAAACAAAAGAATATTGGGGAAATAAATAATCATGTGTTGCGGACCGTGTAAGACTGGTCAGAGGTTCAAGGCCCTATAGGCCCGAGTGTAACAAATGAAGCCACTTGACAGTTAATAGCAAACTGTTTTTCATCAAATTGTTTAGTCATTTTTATTTAATTCCAAACATGAGCCCTGGATGTCCACAGAGAAATGCAATATTCCCCTAAGTTTCTAAGGTCAAGATTTTCCCCCTAGAACCAAGGCAGTAAAACTTCCTCATAGGACGAACAAGGACAGGTTTACTGGGATTAAGCAGGGAGGCTCTGGAGAGGAACTGCCCGGGGTATATTCACTTGGGGTGGAGTGGTAAATTCTGGGAATACGGGATTAAAGACAATGGGGACAACGCCCTCGGACCACCCTGGGTTCAATCAGTTTGATCCAAGTGAAGGTTAAACCCAGTAAGGAAGAAAGGAATATTGGTTTAAGTAAGGTTTACTGGCTTAACTTATCTTAAAGATTGTCTTGTCTGAATAATACCATTCTTCTTCTGTAAAGATCCCTCCCCGCTTGGTGTGAAGCTCCTCCCCTGAATAAAGCAGAGACCCGAGCCTCCCCAGGTGTGCATTGCTGGTTGGGAGGCATGGAGTAAAGATTGTGGTGCATTACTGGTTGGAAGGCATGCAGTAAAGATTGCAGGGCAGTGAGTTGCTGCCTGCAGAGGCCACGATGCCTGTACTCCCAAGCCTGCCCACCAGTGATGCATCCACCCTGGCTTTGGGGTGCCTCATTGTCTCCCTCCTTCTGTTTGTCTGTGTATTCTTTCGCTATCCCTATCGCCACTGGATCTCCCCTCCTCGTGAACCAAACACTTGTGAACAACACAACTATGTCGAGGGCAGACCCCGGCAATCATGCATTATTGACTTGGAAAAGCCTGGGAAAGTTACTAGGCCACAAATCTCTGTGCTAAGAAATACAGAATTTAGGGAAAGCAACATACATAAAATTTGAAGACTGGAGAAATAACATATATAAAACTGAAAGACTGGAGTAAAAAATTGAGAAAACGTGTCAATTATTTGCTTACTGATATATTTGGCACTGTGGGTTAATGCACTAGACTAAAATGTCAGTTTGAACTGCAAGGTCGTCAGCAGTGCGAGTTACCAGCCTCTCCTTGGAATCCCTGTATGCGGTTGCTATGGGTCAGAAATGACTCAACGGCACATAATGACGACAATAATACATGACAAATTTAACTGTTGTGAGGTCAGTACCAATATCAGTGATCAGAATTATACACATCCCATGTATTATGAAGCATTATTTTATCCAGGTGGAGAATAGACATTGCATTTTAGGTAGTAATGCAAGATTAATTTGTCCCTTCCTTAAAAGATTGTGTAAAAGATTCATGTGGTGGTGGTGGTGGTTATGTGCTGTGGAGTCCATTCCAACTCCTAGTGACCCTGTACAGAGTTTCTGAGGCTTTAATCTTTACTGGAGCAGAAAGCCTCATTTTCTACTGCAAAGAATTTGTAGTACCAAGGAAAAGCTCCTCAGGGTATCACTCCCATCTTCTTTATGTGAAAAAGAAAGATCCTCTCTCTTATTCACATAAATAGATATGGAATGTAGTATAACTGGAATGTTAGCTACACTTTTTATGGGTGATTACAACTTCTCCATTTGGAGGCAAAAAGATAATGTTTCCTTTATCCAAATGTTCATTCATTCCATTTCAAATGTGTTCCAATGCAAAGGAGATTACCAATATTCCCTTAATGCCTATAGTGGGATCATTCCCATCAACCTGAAACCATGGTGGAATATCTCCCATCTGAATACAAAGTCACCCTCAATTTCCATTCTTCTCTACTTCTTTATTCTGATTATATGTTCCACACAATGGAAAAGACTTCAGAATACTTTATTGTGATTGATTAACTTCTATTAACCAATTCTCTTATTGAGTCACTTCATTCAGGATTCCATTTCAAATAAGCCGCTAAAACTTGCAGATTAAGGTTGCTAATTGTCTTTACTTTACCCAACTCAATGTTCATTTGGTCCAATGCAAATTTCATTTATTAATCCCACTCTGACAAAAATGATCACTCCTTCCATTTAACATGTTTCCATTACTTCAACTGCATTGACTAACTGTTTCTTATTATTTTATTTTATTATTTATTTATTTATTATTTATTTTATTATTTTCATTTTCCTTATGTGCACTTGCTTTATATATGGTTTTATCTGGTCAAATGGCATTAAATACTGTTGCTAACTCCAATCTGACCTTTCCATTGAACTACATATTTATATAACAAATTGTCCATATTTTTATTTTATTATATTACTACAACTAAATAATTGCTTACAATGTATTCTAAAGTATTTTAAGGCATTTTTATGAATTAGCTAATCTTTACATCAAATTTTAGCAGGTAAATTTAGCAGTAAACAGGTATCAATAATCTGTTTATTAGATTATATAGATGAAACAAAAATATTATATAGATGAGACAAAAATATTTCAAGCTGCTCATACAGGTACTAAAGGAGCTCTGAGCATAGCGGTTATGAATCAGGCTGTGAACCACAAGGTCAGCAGTTCGAAACTACCAGCTGTTCCATGGGAGAAAGATGAGGCTTTGTGCTCCTGTAAAGATTTACAGCCTCGGAAACCCTGTGCAGGGTCGCTGTGAGTCGGAACCATACAGCTACTAAGTAGCGAAGCAACTAAATGTTAGTACCCCTCTTGTAAGTGCTATTTATATGGCCTTCAAGCTGAACATGTTTCAAACACAAATGTTGATTTTGTTTTCCCCTGAAACCTACTCAGTATTGTCTTCATTCCTTTAACAAAAGATTCAAGCTGATATATAAGAGATCTGGAGGCTGGCTTTACTATCAACATTCAATTCACAAGTCAATATTTATCTACTTTCCTTGTAAAATATATCCAACTAGACCACTGACAAACACATCTACTGCTATCTCCCTATTTTAAGCTACCAATATCTCTTTCTTAGATACAACTTTGCTTTGCTCCTAATTTACCTCTGTTCCCCTTTCTCTCCTTCATTGTATTTTGTACCCAACATCCTGAATAATATTTTTTTAAATCATAAAATGACACGGATTACAATTACTTGTGCTTTATTAACTATGCAAAGGCTTTCAATTGTGTGGATCATGATAGGCTATGGACAACATTGCAAAGTATGAGTATTCTAGAACATTTAATTGTGTTCATGAGGAATCTGTACCTGGACCAAGAAGCAGTTGTTCGAACAGAACATGGGAACACTGAATGGTTTCAAATTAAGAAAGGTGTGCAACAGGGTTATATTCTTTCGCCATACTGTATGCTGAGCTCACCACCTGTATGCTTAGCAAATTATCTGAGAAGCTGAGTTCTATGAAGAAAAACGTGGCATCAGGATTAGAGGAAGACTCATTAACAACCTGCAATATGCAGATGATACAACCTTGCTTGCTGAAAGTGAAGAGGACTTAAAGTATTTACTTTTGACGATCAAAGAGCACACCCTTAGGTATGGATTGCATCTCAATGTAAAGAAAACAAAAATTCTCACCACTGGACCAATAAACACCATTCTTATCAATTGAGAAAAGATTGAAGCTGTCAAGGACTTCATTCTTCTTGGATCAACTATCAACACTCATGAAAGCTGCAGTCAAGACATCAGATGACGTATTGCATTAGGCAAATCTGCTGCACAAGCCTTTTTAAAATGTTCAAGAGCAAAGATGTCAGCTTGAAGACTAAGGTGCACCTGGCCCAATCCATGGTATTTTCAATAACCTCATATGGATGCGAAAGCTGGATAGTAAATAAGGAAGACTGTAGAATTGATGCACTTGAGTTATGGTGTTGGAGGAGAATATTGAAAGTGCCATGGGCTGCCAAAAGAACCAATAGATCTATTTTGGAAGAAGTGCAGCCAGACCGCTCCTTGGAGGCAAAGATGGCCAAACTTCGTCTCTCAGACTTCTGACATATTGTCAGGAGGGACCAGTCGCTGGAGAAGAATATCATGTTTGGTAAGGTAGAAGGTCAGAGAAAAAGAGGAAGACTCCCAACGAGATGGATTGGCCAAGTGGCAGCATCAATGGATTCAAGCATGGCAATAGTATTACGGTTAGTCCAAGATCAGGCAGTGTTTCATTCTGCTGTGCATGAGGTTGCTATGAGTCAGTACCTACTTGATGGCACCTAACAACAACAACAAACAAGGTACTACTTAATCTATCTGCTGTTTACCTTTCTAAGTATCTTTTGATTCAGCTATACTGGCCTTCTTGACAGTATTCAAATAAGCAATGCATTATCATAATTCATAGATTCCATCAACTGGAACTTGCCACATTTATGTTGATAGGAAAAGGATGGTAGGAAAAGTATTATAGACTTATGACTACATACCTGTATAGTGAGGGACAGTGCAACATTTACAACTAATGATCCAGACTAGAGATGTAAGAGTTACAATAGAAATGACAGAAGAGTTTCCCAAAAGACATGAGACAGAATAGCAGAGGAATGTCTGTTTTACAGTTCAAGAGTTTGTGGGAAAATTCCATTATATTTTCATTTCATTTTCTACAAACCTTTTGAAACGTCCTCGTGTATATAGATATAGATTTCCCATGGTATCATCCCATCCCCAATGTACACATGTAAAAGTTGGTAACTAAATTTTTTTATACTTTAGGGTTATCTTTCTTTCTGTTATTTTCTCAGAGAAGACAGCAGTAAGGAAAACTGAATAGTGAAATATTTTGATTGCAACAGTGCTATTTAATTCACATAGTAATTGGTTTTGATATTTAGTCTAAGAATTTATTAAGAAGGTTTTTTCCTGCAGAAATAAAGAATACACCCAGGATTAGAACTTCACAGAATTTCTTCAGACCCCTAAGTTAATCACTTCTCTGGTATCTTTTAATTTTATAAATAAATTCACATATATACTTGTCTTGGAGTTTTGATGTGGTGCTGCGGGATAATGTGCTATAATGAAAGGCCAGTTTGAACTACAAAGCCAGCAGTTCAAACCACAAGCTGCTTCTCAGAACCCCTAAACAGGGTCACTATGGGTCACTACTGACTCGACAGCACTGAACAACAACACACTTCTCTTAGTTATCTGTTGTTGTTGTTGTTGTTAAGTGCCATTGAGTCGGTTCCGACCCATAGCGACCCTGTATAGGGTTTCCGAGGGTGTAAATCTTTACGGGAGTAGAAAGCCTCATCTTTCTCCCGCGGAGCGGCTGGTAGTTTCGAACCGCTGACCTTAAGGTTCGCAGCCCGATTCGTAACCACTACGCTACAAGTGAATGACTTTAACGAACAGAATTTTAGAAGACTAGAAGTCTGAATTCAGAGCACCTGCTTTGTCTCCTTTCAGCATCTATGGGCCTAACATTCCTTGGAGAGCTCCTTGTGTCTTGGTATCAATCATTCCCTGGATCTAGGAAATTTACAGGGCAGGGACCCAAGGTCCAAAGGATACACTTCATTCACTCTTGGCTCTTCTTTCTTGGTGATAGTAGGCCCCTCTAAGCTGTGTTTGCTTGTTTAATCTCTTTTATACCTCAAAAGAGATTGATTTGAAATAAAATTTTATTCTGCAGATTGCATCTAATTTCATTGACATCATAGAAGTGAGGATTTACAATAAGTGAGATAATAACATCTGATCAGAGCTGAAATTATACCATAGTAGATTTCATCATAGAAGTGATTGCTACATTATAACTATTAAACCAGGGAGCTCTGACAGTGTAGTGGTTATGAGTCGAGCTGCTAAACTCAAGGTCAGCAGTTCAAACTATCAGCCATTCTGCAGGAGAAGCATGAGGTTTTCTACTCCTGTAGAGATTTACAGCATCAGAAATCCTATGCAGGGCTGCTATGTTTCAGAGCCGACCCTACAGTACACTGCCACCGACAACAACTATTAAACCAGAGAGTCCGGGCTCAGCCAAGTTGACACAAAATCCTTACTCTATATACAATAGTAAGTAAAAAAATATTGTTATAAAATTATAGAACACTTCATTAAACAAAAATATCAAACTGTGAAGCTGTTGTTTCCTGACATATCAACCATTTAGGTGTATACACTCCTGAAGGCAGTGTTGCCATCTCTTTAACAATTCACTGAAGAATTCTGTGTGTTTCAGTTTATACCATGCCAAAAAGCAGTTTTGGCATTCTTGAGGGATTCATATCACCTTTCTTTTAAGTGTTCTTAGAGGATTAGGAACAAAAAGTTGTCTGAAAGGACAACAGCATTGATGTAGGGAGGATGGAATAAGGTTTTCCAAGGAAATTATTTCACGATAGCCTTTGCAACCCTCAAAGAATAAGCAAGTGTATTATTATGATGGGAAAAATAAATCCTCAGTGCAGTTTCTCTAGCCTTTTCTCACCAAAACAAGTTTTTAATTTTTTTGAACTTCTTCATAATAAACTCTCAAGATTTCCCCAAGTCCTCAGAGGAAATGTATTAAGATAACCAATTGCAGATCCATAAAAACAATCTCCATAAACTTTTGAGATGAAAACTCTGTCTAGAATTTAACCCGCTCAGCAGATTCCCTCAGAGACCACTGGTTTGATTACAAAACTTTCTTCAAGACATCCTAAAGGACTGTCCATTTGTCAGTTTGTCTGTTAAACTGTTGTTGGTCAGTATGTCACACTATAATGTCTTGTATGTTGCAGTGATGCTGGAAGCTATGGCACTGGTATTTTGAATTGCAGTACGTGGACAGGTTTCAGCTGAGCTTCCAAACTAAGACAGACTAAGAAGAAGGGGATGCAGACTATTTCTGAATGTCTAGTCACTGAAAATCCAATGAATAGCAACAGAACACTGTCAGATAGCTCCAGAATATGGAATATTGAAACATGAATGGCACTAGAATATTGTCAGATACAATGCTGGAAAATGAGACGCTCAGGCTGAAAGGCACTCAAACTATGACTGGAGAAGATCTGTCTACTCAAAAGAGAATTCACCATGATGGCATCACATTCATCATCAAAAAGAAAATTTCAAGATCTATCTTGAAGTATAATGTTGTTTGTGATAGGATAATATACTTACACTTACAAGGTAGACCAGTTAATATAACTATTACTCAAATTTACCCACCAAACAATAAATCAGTGATGATGAAGTTGAAGTTTACCAAGTTCTTCAGTCTAAAAGTGAGCAAACATGCAATCAAGATGTTCTTATAATTACTGATGATTGAAATGTGAAGGTTAGAAACAAAGAGGAAGGGTTAGAAGTTGGATAATATGGCCTCAGGGATAGAAGTTATGCTGGAGATGGCATAATAGAATTTTGCAAAATAATGACTTTTTCATTGCAAATACTTTTTTATAACAACATAAATTATGATTATACATGTGATTTCATGAGATGTAAAAAGAGCAATCAAATTGACTACATCTGTAGAAAGAGGCCCAAACAAGGCCAGGAGCAGACTGTGGAACAGACTTTCAATTGCTCATGTGCAAGTTCAGGCTGAAGGTGAAGAGAATTAAAACAAGTCCATGGGAGCTAAAATGTGACCTTCAACATATCCCAACTGGATTAAGAGACCATCTCAAGAACAGATTTTTATGCAATAGATATTACTGACCCCAAACAAGACTTGTAGCATAACACCAACAACTTCAAATAGGAAGAAGGCATAAGGTTATTAAGGAGACAATGAAGAAATAAAAGATCAAAATGGATATCAGAAAAGGCTCTGAAACTTGCTCTCCAGTGTAGAGATGCTAAAGCAAATGGAAGAAATGAGAAGTTAAAAAAGTTTAATAGAAAATTTCAAAGGGCAGCTTAAGAAGACAAAATCGAATACTGTAATGAAATGTATAAAGACCTGGAGTTAGAAAATCAAAAGGGAAGAACACACTTCTCAGTCTGAAAGAACTGAAGAAAAAATTAAATACTCAACTTTTACTATTGAAGTATTCTTTGGACAACATATCGAATGATGCAGAAGACATCAAAACAAGATGGAAGGAATATACAGAATCACTGTACCAAAAATAAATGATCAATGTCCAACCATTTCAAGAGGTAGTATATGATCAAGAGCCAGTGGTACTGAACAAGAAGTCTAAGATGCACTGAAAGGTATTGGCAAAGAACAAGACATTTATAAGGCAGCTACCTGACCGACTGATTGGAAATGATCCATATTTGAGCCCATTCCAAAGAGAGGTGACTCAATGGAATATGGATATCATCAGGCAATATATTAATATCAGATGCAAGTAAAATTTTGATAAAAATATTTTTTTAAATGGCTGTAAGAATACATAGACAAAGAATCGTCAGAAATTCAAGCCAGATTCAGACGTGAGCATGGAACAAGGAGTATCATTTCTAATGTCAGACATATCTTGGCTGAAATGGGCGTAAATATGGATTGCTTCCAATCAGGTGGCCTGGTAACTTACTTCTAAACTTTTTGGCAGAGGTGAGTGTGTGCCTCCAGTGCTGCATCAGTTTGTTAAAAGATTTCTATTGGTATTCCAGCAATTCCTGGAGTCTTTTTCCTGATCAATGCCTTCAGTGCATCTTGGACTTCTTTCTTCAGTACCATCAGTTTTAATTATTTTAAACCTCTTTAAATGGATGAACATCAATCATTTCTTTTTTATACAGTGACTCTTGGTATAACGTCTATCTTCCTTTGATGCTTTGTGCAACATTCAACATTTTGCCTATAGAATCTTTCAGTATTGCAAGTGGATGTTTGAACTTTTTCTTTAGTTTTTTCAGCTTGAGAAATGCTGAATGTATTCTTTACTTTGTTTTTTTTAAGTTCAGGTCTTTGCACTTTTCATTATAATACTTGACTTTGTCTTCTCAAGTTTCCCTTTGAAATTTTCGGTTCAACTATTTCACTTCCTCATTTCTTTTGGTTACTTTATCATCTCTTTGCTGGGGAGCAAATATCAGAATCTCATCTGGCATCCATTTGTCTTTTCTTTCTTTCCAGTTTTTTAATGACCTTTTGGTCTCTTCCTGTATAATACTCAATGCTCTTGATGTCATCTCACAACCCTTCTAGTCTTTGATTATTAGTGTCTAATGCATCAAATCTATTCTTGAGATTATCTCTAAATTCAGGTGTGATATATTCAACGTCATATCTTGACTCCCGTGGACTTGTTTTCATTTTCTTCATCTATAGCCTGAACTTGCCCATAAGCAATTGATGGTCTCTTCCACAGTCTGCCCCTGACCTTGTTTTGACTGACGATATTGAGCTTTTCTACTCTCTCTTCCTAAAATTGTAGTGTAGCCAATTTGATTTCTCTTATTCCATCTGGTGAGATCCATGTGTATTGTCACTTTTAAAATTTGTTTAATAAAGGTATTTGCAACAAATATGTCCTTGGTCTTGCATATATCATGCTATCCCCAACATAAGTTTTCTGGCCTTATTTTCTAAACACAGATCCTTCTTTTTCGTTCCCAACCTCTGCATATTGATCACCAGTAATTATCAGCACATCTTGACAGCTTGTTTGATCAGTTTCAGACTTAAGGTGATAGAATTCTTCAGTTTCATCATCACTTGCTTCAAAGTTTGATGTATATATTTGAATAATTATAGTAATAACTGATCTTCCTTGTGGACATATGAAACTATCCCATTACAATATTGTACTCAAGATAGATCATGAAATGATTGTTTTGATAATGAATGATATGCATTCATCTTGAATTTTCCTTCCCAGAATAGTAAGACATATGAATGTCAGATTCAAAATGGCCAATAGCAGTCCATTTCAGTTCAATACATAGGATATCAGTCTTTATGCATTCCATTTCATTTTGACAATGTCCAGTTTTCCTAGTTTAATTCTTAATATGTCCCTTGTTTGCAGCTATTTGTCCTTATTTTGAGTAGTGTCCAATCAGCAAATGAAGCTTTACTCCATTGCATCATCATGGTCAACTCTACTTAGAGGAAGCAACTCTCCCCCAGTCATATTTTGAGTGCCTTCCAACCTAAGGCGCTCATCTTCTGGTACTATATCTGACAATAGTCTGCTACTATTCCTAAGGTTTTCAGTGGCTAAACTTTCAGAGGTGGTCTGTTCTCCTTTTTCCTAGTCTGTCTTAATCTAGAAGTTCTGCTGGAACCTGACCACCGTGGGTTACCCTAGCAGTATTTAAAATACCTGTTTCCTAGCTTACTGACATCACAGCAACATCAAAGATTGGACTTTCTGAAACTTAGGGGGTTGTGGTCCCACCCTTTGGGATCCAGGAGATCTTGAAGGCTCTGCTTCTTGTGTTCGTTCCATTTGGACTTTTCCTTTTCCTGGAGAATTATGGATAAAGAGTTAGAATATGTATACAGGATATATAAGATATAGCAACCCTTTATAGAGTTTCTGAGGAGCGACTGGTGAGCTTGAACTGCCAACCTTGCAGTTCAAACAACTTTGCAGTCCAACACATTAACCCACAGCACCACACTAGGACTCCACAGGCATAGAAGTTAAGATTTTCAATACATGTTTTGTTATTACTGTTAAATGTCTTTGAGTCAATTATGACTCATAGTGACCCTATATAGGGTTTCTAATGAGTGTTTGGATTTACACCCTCGGAAACCCTGTACAGGGTCGCTCTGGGTCGGAACCGACTCGACGGCACTTAACAACAAAAACAACAACAATGAGTGTTTGGTGGGTTTGAGCCACTGACCTTTCAGTTAGCAGCCCAGTGCTTATCCTACAGTGCCACAGCAGTACTCCACACAGTAAAATTTGAAACCAGATTATAATAAAGAATGATTGGGAATGGGGAGCAAAATAAATGTATTCATTCTGAAAGGATCTTTATTTGCAAACAGACAATTAGACATTTAAAGTGCTGGTCTCTTGGGTACATTTAAATGCTCCCAGAGTTCCCCAGAGGGATATGGTTTCAGTTAAATAAACACTGATATGATTAACTTGTGGTTTTTAAGGTCAATAGCAGCAGCAGAGGCAGCAGCAGCAGCAACCACAAAAAGTATTTATTGACTATTAATATGTGCTAGATGTTTTGGAGCTCTGGTAGCGTAGTGGTTACGAATCGGGCTGCGAACCTTAAGGTCAGCAGTTCGAAACTACCAGCTGCTCTGCGGGAGAAAGATGAGGCTTTCTACTCCCGTAAAGATTTACACCCTCGGAAACTCTGTACAGGGTCGCTATGGGTCGGAACCGACTCGATGGCACTTAACAACAACAACAAGATGTTTTGTTAGACTCTGAGATGATACAAATAAAATATGAAAACCAGTCAATGATACTCCAATGTAGCCATAGATTGCACAGTTTACTAGGAGATTCATAGCACTAGGGTTCCATCATTTGTAATGCAATCCCAAGTATATAGAGATTAGGTGATGTTATAGAAAAATAATAAAAAGCATTTCCTTCCATAAAGAGAATTCAAAGTGAGACTTGTTTTCCTCCTTTGGAAAAAAAAATAATAATATGACTAATGATAATAATAATAATGATTAACTTCTACTGTGTGCCAGGTATTGTAGGATACTTCAATTTATCCAGTGTGCCAGCTGACTGAGATGCAAGCATCCAGTCATAAGCTTAACCCAGACCAGGGAATCTGTTTTGTGAGTCCAGCCAAAACTGTCAGCCTGCAGAATCACAGTGAGATTTGTAGTGCAATAAAAACTACATGATAGACAAACTAGAGTTAGGTAGCTATTTTACAAACGTTCCAAATTCAAGCAAGAGAGTCAAGAGTGTCACTGAGATACCAAAGACAAAAAAGAGTGTGACGAGTATAAAGAGAGAATAATAAAATCGTAGTGCCTGGGTTCTTAAAAGTTGGAACCAGCCAATCAACATACAATCTCTAGTCTCCTTTGGCAACAGGGATTGATGGAGAGTCAGGAATAGGAGGAGAAAATAGAATATGTGAGTAACTGTCTCCATGAAAAACAGACCTCTTTGACGTGAGACCGGAAATTTTGAATGGTGCCCAATTATCATAATTGAACATTTTGATCAAAACACTTTTTACTAAAAAATATGGGAAAAAGGAAGGTAAATGCAGAACAGAATTTCAAAGAATCAGGGAATCCAGACTTTCTGGACTCATAGAGGTTGGATAAATCCTTGAAATTATTTCCCCAAAATAATCTTTAAATGTTAAACCAAATGTATTCCTGAAGTCTTCTGAAAAACCAAACAACAGTTTACCTTAACTAGTAAAGCATGTCTACCTTGAACATTGCAATTTTTAAAGATCTAACTATAAGCAATCAAATAGACAATAGCAGCTTGAAAAATAAGAAGAGGAACCCTAAGAGATTGTGAGTTTATGTTATCAGACTTTAAACATTCATGAAAATAGACTGCTTCATCTTTCTCCTGCAGAGCTTCTACTGGGTTCAAATCACTCAAACTTTTGGATAAAGTCCAGTGCTTAACCCACTGCACAACTAGGTCACCTTTTGATAATTAAAGCATGATATAATTGCATCTTATGACAGTCAAGGTGAATCATTTTTATGTATCTTTTCCCCCTAAATTAATGTGCTTCTCATTTTGCAATGAATTCCTGGTTGTCTGTGGTTATAGAACTCTGCAGCTAACTGAAAAGTTAGTGGTTAGAATCCACTCTAAGGGAGAAAGATCTGGTAATCTGCTTCCACATAGATTTACAATTTATAGCCTTGGAAGTCCTTTGAGGCAGTTCTACCCTATCCTATAGTGTTGTTATGAGTCACAATTGACTCAATAGTGGTGGGGCAATTTTGAAACCTCACTCAAAATAAATTAAAAGTCTGAATTTATGTCCCTTTTAAAAATAACTTTTATTTTTATAGAGCATATGTTTGAGATAAACAATAATAAACAACATTCTTATCAATGGAGAAAAGATTGAAGTTGTCAAGGACTTCATTCTTCTTGGATCAACTATCAACACTCGCGGAAGTAGCAGTCAAGA
>NW_006408730.1:3643828-3650282 GCF_000296735.1 Chrysochloris asiatica | reverse complement strand
GTGGCAGCGGTAGTGAGGTTGGCTCAGGATCGAACATTGTTTCGTTCTGCTGTGCATAGGGTCGCTATGAGTCGGTTCCGACTCGATGGCACCTGACAACAACAACAACAACATATGTTTGAGAATTTGATAGATGATGCACAATTAATTGGGTAAGAATATGAGTCTAAAACTACCATAGTCCTTGATGAAAAATTTAGTACCTCAATGCATTCCTGTTTATTAAAAATGTGAGTCACTTAAAATGTTTTCTACAAATGCACACCAAGCATTCTAAAAACACAAACTCTGTGGTAATTTTGTTGTATTTTAGTGTTCCTTTGATAAATGGTGGGTCATTTGTTGATTTCTAAGATAAAATACTTGGCTAAACAACTTCATTTGAGGAATAAACATTGCACAGATTTTATATTTGAAAGTGGATGATTCTTTTGTCATCAGGTACCATCTTTTGGTATGCATGTGCTCTTGGGAGGCTAGTTTGGTTCTGATGCACAAGAGGAAGCCTGGATACTCTTGAATCTTGAAGGAGAAATACTAGCCTACTGTCACTCTATTCATGCTAATGCTTTCAGAAAATAAACTTTAATATTTACAAAATGTCCACCACTCTTAAGTTAATTTGTGCTAACATTGGTGCCTTGTGTGCTACTGTGATGTTGAAAGGTGCCTCTGCTATTTTAAATACCAGCAGGTTTATTCATGGTGAACAGGTTTCAGCAGAGCTTCCAGACTAAAACAGATTAGGTTGAAGGGATGTAGACCATTTCTAAATGATTAGTCATTGGAAGCATTGGGAGTATCAGTAGAACATTGTCACATAGAGTGCCTGAAAATGAGACCCTTTGGTTAGAAAGCACACAAAATATGATTATGAAAGACTGGCCTCCTCAAAGTAGAGTTGACCATAATACGGTAAATGGAATAAAGCGTTCAGTAGCTTTTAAGTAGAAACAGCAGCAAACATCTATTAATAAGAAGAATATGGAATGTATGAAGAATGAATCTTTCAAATGAAAATTTGGAATTCATCAAAAATGAAATGAAACATATAAAATACCCATATTTGAGGCATTAGTCAGCTGAAATGGACTGATATTGGACATTTCAAATCTGATAATCATATGGCTTATTATGCTGGTAACAAAAATTAAAGAGAAATAGTGTTACATTCTTCATCAAAAAGAAAATTTCAAGATCTTTCTTGAAGTAAAATTCTGTATGTTGTAGGATAATATCCATATGCCTACAAGGACAATAATGCCACTGTCATTCAAATTTATGCACCGACTACTAAAACCAGTGATGACAAAATTGAATAATTTTACCAACTTCCTCATATGGATGCAAAAGCTGGGCAGTGAATAAGGAAGACTGGAGAAGAATTGATGCCTTTGATTTGTGGTGTTGGAGGAAAATACTAAAAGTGCCATGGACTGCCAAAAGAACCAATAGATCTGTTTTGGAAGAAGTGCAGCCAGAGTGCTCCTTGGAGGCCAGGGATGGCCAGACTTTGTCTCTCATACTTTGGACATATTGTCAGGAGTGAACAGTCGCTGGAGAAGGATGTCATGCTGGGTAAGATGGAGGGTCAGAGAAAAAGAGGAAGACCCCCAATGAGATGGATCAGCCAGGTGGCATCTTTGATGGTGTCAAATGTGGCAACAGTAGTGAGGTTGGCCCAGGATAGGACATTGTTTCGTTCTGCTACGCATGGGGTCGCTATGAGTCAGTTCCGACTTGATGGCACCTGACAACAACAACCAACTTCTTCAGTCTGAAGTTGACCAAACATGTAATCAAGATGCATTAATAATTATTAGTGAATAGAATGGGAAAGTTGGAAACAAAGTAGAATGATCAGTAGTTGGAAAATAATGGTCTTGGTGACAGAAATTATACTGAAGATCACATGAAAAAATTCTGTAGACCAATGACTTATTCATTGCAAATACCTTTTTTAAACATAAAAGGTGACAATTCCTCACCAAATGATATACATAGGAATCAAACTGATCACATGTGTGGGGGGAGAAAAAAAAAAAAAAAAACAGTGGTGAAGTTCAATATCATCAGCCAAAGAAAGGCCAGGAGCAGATAGCATAAGAAACCATAAGTTGCTCATATGCAAATTCAGAATGAAGCTGAAGAAAATTTAAATAAGTCCTGTCCACAAGAGCCAAAATATATCCCATCAGAGTTTAGAGACCATCTCAAACAGACTTGATGCATTAGACACTAATGAATAAAGATCAAAGAGCTGTGGGATGACATCAAGAACATCATACAAGAAGCAAGCAAAAGATCATTCAAAAGGCATGAATGAGATCAAATGGGTGTCAGAAGAGACTATGAAGCTTGCACTTGACCATCGAGCAACCTTCACAGTCTTTATGCTCAACAAATAATCCAAGAAGCTGTATTATATGAAGAAGAATATGGCATCAAGATTAAAGGGAGTCTCATAAATAACCTTCAATATGCAAATGATACAACCTTGCTTGCTAGAAGCAAAGAAGATTTAAAACCCTTAATTTGTGCTAACATTGTTGCCTTGTGTGCTACTGTGATGTTGAAAGTTATGATGTTTAAAGTCTACAATGCACACCAAACATTCTAAGAACATAAACTCTATGGTAATTTTGTTGAATTTTAGTGTTCCTTAAAGACTACAGCCTTCAATATGGATTGAACCTCAATGTAGACCTTATCCAGAGAAGCAGCGACACCAGAGATGGAGGCAAAGATGGGGACATGGAGAGAGGGAGCAGCTGAGGATTCTAGATTCATGGGAAGAGAGGGACTGAGAGCTGGCAGCCAGGAGGCAGACTTATAGAATGTGCCCTTTGGTGATGTAAATTATTATATATGCCTGAGTGTCTAATAACAACAACAACAACAACAAAAAAAAAAAAGAGCTAAAATGAATGGAGAGAAATACTGTTAATTGATGGTACATGGAAGGGATTATAATCATTGTAATGAAACAAGGTGTATGATTTGTTGAATATAAAACTGATGATCTGCCCTGTAGACTTTCAGTCAATTCACAATAAAAACATTTTAAAAAAGCAAAAAAAAAAAAAAAAAATTGACAACAACAGGGCACCAGGAATTGATAGCATACAAATTGAAAAATTGAAATCTTTCAACAAAAATTGATTCAGCACTGGAAGCACTCACTCATCTATGTCAAGAAACTCGGAAAACAACTACCTGGCCAACTGACTGGAAGAGATCCAAATTTATGACCATTCCAAACAGAGGTGACCCAATGAAATGTGGAAATCATTGGGGAATATCACTAATGTCTCATATAAGAAAACTCGTGCTAAATATAATACAAAAACTGTTGCAACCATATATTGACAGAGAGCTTCCAGAGGTTCAAGTCAATTCATAAAATGGGGAAGAAGGAATATCATTGCTAACAACAAATGGATCTTGGCTGAAAGCAGAAATTACAAGATGCTTACCTGTGCTTTGTTAACTAGGTATAGGCTTTTGGTTGTGTGGATTATGTCAAACTGTGGACAACACTGTGAAGTATGAGTGTTCCAGAATTGTGAGTATGAGTGTTCCGGAACACTTATTTGTGATCATGAGAAACCTGTACATAGACTTGTTTGAACATACACTTGTTTGTACAAAACAAGGGAACATCAAATGGTTTAAAATTAGGAAAAGTGTGTGCCAGGGTTGTATTCTTTCACCATACTTATTCAATCTGTATATTAAACAAATTATTTGAGAAACTGGATTATATGAAGAAAAACATGGCATCAGGATTGGTGGAAGACTCACAGACAACCTGCAATATGCAGATGATACAACCTTGCCTGATGAAAGTGTAGAAGACTTAAAATATTTTCTGATGAAGATCAAAGACCACAGCCTTCGGTATGGGTAGCACTTCAATGTAAAGAAAGCAAAATCCTCACCACTGGAGAAATAAACTACATTCATATAAAGGGAGAAAAGATTGAAGTTATTCAAAACTTCATTTTTCTCAGATCAACCATCAACACTCGAGGAAGCAGCACTCAAGAAATCAAATGACATATTGCATTAGGCAAATCTGCTGCACAAGACCTCTTCAGTGTTCAAAAACAAGGATGTCAGTTTGAGTAGTAAGGTGCGCCTGACCCAAGCCATGGTATTTCCATTAACCTCATATGCATGTGAAAGTTGTACAGTGAATAAGGAAGACTATAGAAGAATTAATGCATTTGAGTTTGGTATTGAAGGAGAATATTAAAAGGACCTTGGACTGCCAAAAGAACAAACCAATCTGTGTTGGAAGAAGTACAGCCCCAGAATGCTCCTTAGAAATCAAGATGGCCAGACTTCATCTCTCATACTTCAGACATATTATCAGGAAGGACCAATCCTTGGAGAAAGATATCATATTTGGTAAAGTGGAGGGTTGGAGAAAAAGAGTAAGAACCCCAATGAGATGGCCTGACAAAATGACAGCAATGGTTGAATCAAATGTGACAGGGATTGTGAAGTTGGCACAGGACTGGGCAGTGTGTTGTTCCGTTGTGCATAGGGTCGTTATGAATTGGCACCAACTCAATGACACATAGCAACAACAACACCCTTCAGCTCCACCTTAAAAGACATAATTAATAAATAAAGTGTATTAGAGCAATGTAGCTCTTTAAACTCACCTACTAGAGTGGTCTTCTTGTGAACGGAAACTTTGAAATATGGATAGAAACAAAATGAAGTTCATTCTTCATCTTAAAACAAAATAACAATCACGTAAAACAAAAATAACATGAATTTCCTTCTCAGCTGGCTAGACTTAAAGAGAGTAAAGCCATGATATTCTAATGATAGAGAAAAAATGAGAGAAGCCAACTGATTCAAGAATTGCCTTATGGCTAGAGGTGAGAATTCTGAGGGTGTGACTTCTGCATTTAGTTGTGAAGAAGGGACGACACCAATGAGTGCAGACACCAAAACCGAGGTCTGAAGATTCTACTCTAAACTCTTGAGTTTAAGAGTTTAAGGGTACTTTTTGTTTTGTTGTGGGTTTTTTTTTTTCTTAAATGTTTTATTGTGAATTATGTGATAGTTTACATGGGAGAACATTAGTTTTACATTCATTCGATCGTACATCGTCTCACAGCCATGGTTACAATCCCCTCCATGCAATCCTTCTCCCGTACCCCCCAGGTCTTCAGCACACAGTCGCTCTCCCTCTCTGGATCTAAAGTCTCCAGCTGCTCCCTCACTCCACGTCATCATCTCTGCCTCCATTGTTTTGTTTTGTTTTAAAGGCATATTCATCATTGTCCTGTAACAGAGTTAATGAGAGTTAATTTATTTTTTTTTTATGAGTGATGAGTTCTATATAAATAATCAAAATATCAATGTTGTTCTCACATACTTTTAGATTGTAATTGGCATTCAAGTGTAGTACATTTTGCACAGCCATGTTTCACTATTGATTAATCAATGTGGACTCACAATACACAAGTGCTTTGGAAGTACACAAGTGGATTCACTTTGATGAAGTGTCCATGCTTCAGCAAATTTAAATATCACCAATAACTCCTGGTGTGGCACTGTAGGATCAGCACTGGACTGCTAATCACAAATTACTCAGTTCAAATCCACAAGCTCCTCCTCAAAAACCTTATTACAAGGTCTCTATGAGTTGGAACCAGTATGACGTGTACTTAGCAACTACAACAATAATTCAATTAAAATTATTGTTTGAAAGCCAAACCTTATCGATCAGTAATAGAAATATTATAAGCAAAGTTTCCATGAGGTATTTTGTTTTATATTTGTTGTTATTGTTAAGTACCATTGAGTCAGTTCCAACTCATAGCAACCCTGTATAGGGTTTCCAAGGTGCGGTTGGTGAGCTTGAACCTCTGACTTTGCAGTTCAAACCAACTTTGCAGTTCAAACCAACTTTGCAGTCTAGCACATTAACCTGCAGCACCACACCAGGACTGTATACATATATGCCAAATGCATTATTTTATTAAGTGCTATAGAGTCAGTTCTGACCCATAGCAAAACTGTATAGGGTTTCTGAGGAGTGGCTAGTGAGCTTGAACCACTGACCTTGTGGTCAAACACAGTTTGCATTAACCCAAAGCTCCACAGCAGGTCAAATATATAGCTATATGCATACATACTTGAATTAATTTTTTTTCCAAAGAACGAGTGGTCATACTGGAAGATACATTTACAATTTAATGTTGTTATTAAGTGCCATTGAGTTGGCTCAGACTCAGAGCGACTCTGTATAGGGTTTCTGAGGAACAGTTGGTGGGTTTTGAACTACTGACCTTGTCGTTTGCAATCCAGTGTTTATCCTACAGTGCTACACAGAATTCATTCATAACTGTGAATTTTTAGCAAATTGTTTTTAGCATTTTTAAATAGGCATATTGACATGTTTTACTGTGCATATTTTCAACAACAAATA
>NW_006408730.1:3616273-3643728 GCF_000296735.1 Chrysochloris asiatica | reverse complement strand
TTCTCATCTTTAAAATGCTATGGATTAATAAGTTTAGGCATAAAGATATACATAAGCATAAAGTGAGACATGGCTATTTATGTCATAAGAACAAATTAAAACTAAGAATTATAAGATTGTTGAAGGACAGAATAAAAAAGATCACTTCTGTGGTTTATTTCTGAAAGTTGAGATTGGACAGATGATGTTTTGAAGTCCCAGCCAATATTAACATTTATAATATCTTTTTTATATATTTCCCTAAAACCAATATTGCTCAGGAAAAATGAAAATATGTCTTATAATAAATGAAAATAAAATCACTGCATATTGATAATAAAATGTAACAATAGTAGTTGTTGTTTTTGTTAAGTGCCATTGACTTGGTGACGATTCACAGTGACCCAATGCACATCAGAACAAAACACTGTCCAGTCCAGGGCCGACCTCACAATCACTGCCACGTTTGAGCCCATTGCTGCTGCCACTGGGCCAATCCATCTTACCGGGGCCTTCCTCTTTTTCTCCAATCTGCCACTTTACCAAACATGATTCCCTTCTCCAGGGACTGGTCCATCCTCTTACAATATGTCCAAAGTCTGGCTAGCCTGGCTTTCAAGGAGTATTCTGGCTGTATTTTTTCCAACACAGATTAGAAGCAGTTGTACTAGCACTAGAGGAAGTCGTAGTATTAGTAGGTAACATTTATTTATTGAGTACTGATCATGTGTTGGGCGCTTCTCTAAATGTGTTTCTTGTAAAAAGATCCTATGAGATGAGTACTATTATTATAACGACTTTTAAATGAGGAGATTGAGGCATAGGGAAGTTAAGCAACTTTGTCCAAGTGATATTGCTAATGTGTCAGAGCTCAAAATTCTAAGTTCATATTCATGTTGTTGTTGTTGTGTGCCGTCGAGTCGGTTCCGACCCATAGCGACCCTGTATAGGGTTTCCGAGGGTGTAAATCTTTACGGGAGTAGAAAGCCTCATCTTTCTCCCGCGGAGCGGCTGGTAGTTTCGAACCGCTGACCTTAAGGTTCGCAGCCCGATTCGTAACCACTACGCTACCAGAGCTCCTTCATAAGAACTAATAATACCCTCTTTTTCATGGAAGAATAATAAATTGACTAGCTAACCAAGACTAGGATAGGCATTCTTCACAGTCATAACATAGTTTGAGTTTATAATAGTAAATTACATATGTTTGGAATTTATTACTATCTATTCTTTTATTTTTGTAATTTTTACTTCAATACAATTATGACTTTATTTTAGAAAATGGAAAAGAAGGTAAAAAGGAGGCCAGTTGTAAGTACTGGGCACCACTTTCCAATTTTCTTAAAGCGAGCAAGCAGACCAGAATGTCACATCCCTGTGAAGATTACTCGCTTGTGTTTTGAAAGGGTTTCTGCCTTTTGGGGAAGAATGCAAACCAAAAACAACAAAGTCAGTCTAGTGGGGGAAGTGTGCTTCCCTTGTTGAGGCAACCCACAGATGCAGATTTTCGCCCAAAAAATGAGACCCTTTGGAAAATCCTCCAAAAAGCCTTGAGCTTTTGCCAGTAAAAATCCCCTAACACTCTGAAATAAACATGAGCATCTGGCTCTGTTCCGTATGAGCTGTCACCTTTACTCTGCCTGTTCATAGACTTTCTGGAAAAGGAAGTAATGCTTCCATCTGCTCACAGTAGCAGAGAAAGCAGAAAGCATTGAAGCACTTCCAGTGAAAAGCTGAGACCGAAACCCACAAAACTTAGGATTCTGAAGGGAAATAGCAATGCAGCACTTTTTTTTTTCTTCTCATAATGAATTGTTGTTGTTGTTAAGTGCCGTCGAGTCGGTTCCGACCCATAGCGACCCTGAACAGGGTTTCCGAGGGTGTAAATCCTTACGGGAGTAGAAAGCCTCATCTTTCTCCCGCGGAGCAGCTGGTAGTTTCGAACCACTGACCTTAAGGTTCGCAGCCCGATTCGTAACCACTACGCTCATAATGAATAGTTCCCACTAAAATACACAGACTAGCTCCCACTCTAATATAGCACAAAATACTGTAAGAATCAGAACATGACTAATAACTTCCTCACATTTACATAGGTTTACATTACACAAATTCAGTTTTGAACTTGAATAAGTTTGAACCATTCTTGTTGTTTTATTATTAGTCACGGAAGACGAAATGCTCTAAGATCTACCAGGTAAACAGGAGATTTATTGGTTTCATTTAGGCCACTAACGTTTTGGGATTTCTCTTATAAAATAAAATGAATCAAAAATAGGTAAACATGGAATTTAAAAAAATTAACTGACAAGGAAAAAAAAAGAAGATTGGTTTATATTAGAGACTAAAGTGGCATTAGCCTAAGATAGAACTGCTTTCAAAGGAGGTGAGAACAACATTTAAAATCTGAGATCACTTGTCAAAGATTCTGGTGATGGTATCCTGAATGGATTTACTTATCAGAGGGAAAATAATTCCCAAATGGAGAAAAGTTCTTGCTGAAGCTCTAACCATGGTCCCTAGGGGAAAAAACAATGACTATGTTAGAGACTGATTCTTACTCTTACATTTTCATCCACTTCCTTTAGCTCAAGCATTCTTTGGAATCCCCAAAATTCTATGTAAAGTATGTATGTGTGTGTGTATACATGTGTTTATTTTTCTGAGGAAAAGAGCCAACACATTCTGAGACTAAAAATATTTAAAAAATAATAAATAATACTCTATTTTGAGCCCCAGTGTGGCACTGAAGGATAAGCACTGAACTGCTAAGTACAAGGTTGGAAGTTCAAATCCACCAACCACTTTCAGAAACCCTTTAAAGGGTCGCTGCAAATTAGAATAAACTCAAAGTAATAAAATGACAACAACAATTCTAGCTCATTTTAAATTTTCAAATCTTCACTTCCAAGGGACTTCCTGGCTGTACTTCTTCAAAGGCATATTTGTATTGTATTTTGGTACTTTCAATATTTTTCTCTAAAACCATAATTTAAATGTATCAGTTCTTATTCACCGTTCAACTTTAACATGCATATGCAGCAATAAAAAAATTCCAAGGCTTGGATCAGGTACACCGTAGTCCTCCTAGTGAGATTTTTGCTTTAAAGACTTTTGCAGCAGATTTGCTTTATACAATATATCATTTGATATCTTTACTGCTGCTTCCATGAATGTTTATTGAAGATCCAAGCAAAATGAAATTTTGACAGCTTCAATTTTGTCTCCAGTTATCATGATAATATTTTTTTGGTCCAGTTGGGAAGATTTTCATTTTCTCTGTATTGAGATGCAGCTCATTTTGAAGGCTATAGTTTTTGATCTTGTCTTTGCTTCTAGTAAGCAAGGTTGTGACATCTACATATCTCAGGTTGATAATGAGTCAGGAATATTCCTCCAATCCTGATGGCAATTGCTTCTCCATTTAACTCAGCGTCTCATATTATTTGTTCAGCATACAGATTGAATAAGTGTGGTGAAAGACACAACACTGGTGTGCACCCTTCCTGATATTAAGGTATTTGGTATACCTTTGTTCGGTTCCAATTTTGTTATTTGTACAGGTTCCTCATGAGCACAATGAGCTGTTCTAGAACACCCATTCTTCACAAAGTTATCCATAGTTTGTCATGATCCATGTAGTTGAAAGCCTTTGCATAGTTATTAGAGCAAAAATAAATAAATATCCTCTGGTACTCTATGCTTTCAGTCAAGATCCATCTGAGGTCACCAATAATATCCCTAGTTATATGTCCCCTTCTGAATCTAGCGTGAATTTCTGGAAGTTCCCAACTGTTTTTGAATTATCTTCGGCCAAATTATATTTGCATGTAGTATTAATGATGTTGTTTGGTGATGTTGCATATTTTGTTGGGTTCCTTTCTTTGGAATGGGCACAAATATGAATGTCTTCCAATCTGTTGACCACATTTTTGGTCATAGACTGGCGCTGCATCAGTTTGTAGAAACATTTCAATTTGTATTCTGTCAATTCCTGGAAGCTGTTTTTTATCAAGGTCTGCAGAGCAGCTTGGACTTCTTTCTTTAATGTTATAGATTCTTGATCATATGCTACCTCTTGAAGTGGTTGATCATCAATAAAGTCATTCTGATAAAGTGACTGTATTCCATCTTCTTTTGATGTTCCCTGCCTAGTTCAATATTTTGCCCATGTTGTTGTTATTGTGAAGTGCCGTCAAGTTGGTTACAACTTATAGCGACCATGTATAGAATTTCCAAGGAGCAGCTAGTGGGCTTGAACTGTTTACCTTGTGATTTTCAGTCCAGTGCTGATCCTACAGCACCACACCAGAATTAATATTTCAAGGTGAGGCTTGAATTTTTTTCTTCAGTTCTTTCAGCTTGAAAAATGATAAGCATGTTCTTACTTTTTGGCTTTCTAACTCGAAGTTGTTGAACATTTCATTATAATACTTACTTTGTCTTATCAAGCTACCTTTTGGTATTTACTGTTCAGTATTTTTACTTCATCATTTCTTCCAGTCACTTTAGCTTCTCTTATTTATGTTCAAGAAAAATATTCAGAGTTTGTTCTTATATCCATTTTGGTCTTTTTTTTTTTTTTTTTCCCTCTGTTTTAAATAACCTTTTGCTTTTTTTACATATGATATTATTGATGTCATCCTAAAACTCCTTTGGCTTTGTGTCATTAGTATCTAATGCCTCAAATCCATTTTTGACATGTCTAAATCTGGTAGGATATACTAAAGATTTTATTTTGGTTCTTATGGATTTGTTTTAATTTTCTTCAGCTTCAACCTGAACTTGCATATGATCATTTGAAAAATTGAACAAATAAATAAGGTCTGCGTACAGTTAAATCCTAGCGTTTGCTAATGATATTGAACTTCTCCATGGTTTCTCTCCACAAATGTAGTCAATTTGATTCCTTTTTATTCCATCTAGTAAGGTCTACATACCTAATCGTCATTTATGTTGTTGATAAAAGGTATTTGAAATGAACAAGTTATGTAACTTATTCCTCTTGGTGATGTCCGAAAGAATCCTTAGACTTTCTCCAGATGTTTTTCTTCTGTTTTCTGATTGTTCTTCTAGAAGGCTAATATTGAGAGATTTGTCTTCAAGTTCATTCATTGACTTTCCATTGACCAGTCCATCTCAGCTCACTAATGCCTAGGTTATTTACCTTTATATTATCCATTTCATTTTTCCAGAATTCATACTTTGTACATTCCATATTTGATTATTAATGGATGTTTGTAACTGTTTTAGAAGATCTGATGTGGCATTGAAAGGTATTTGACTATTAACTATGAGGTTTTTAGTTCAAACTATCTGCCATTCCTCAGAAACCCTATATGGGGTCACTAAGAGTTTGAACTGACTTGATAGCACTTAAAAACAACAATAACAACTGTTCTCTTTTTTGAGTTGTGCCACCCCAGCAAATAAGGTTCCGAAAAGCTTTGTTCCATCCATGACATTAAAGTTGACTCAATTAAGGAGTAAGTTCTTCCTTAGTTTATTTCAAGTGCCTTCTAACATGAAAGGCTCATCTTCCAAGACTATATCAAAACATGCTCTGCTACTTTTCTTAAAGTTTTCAGTGGCTAGTTTTTCAGAGGTTGGCCATGTCTTCATTGTTCCTAGTTTGTATTAGTCTAGATGCTCCTCTGAAACATATCATTTATGATGGCATAGCTTTCAGCATCATAGCAACATGCAAATCTCCACAGTGTGACAAACTATCCTATGAGTGGTGAGATTTTGTAGTAATACTGTTTTGTTTACTTTTTTATAACACTTTAGCATTGTGGTACAGAGATTTATGGCTCCTTTACTGAGCCCTTTGTACTACAATGATTGATTAAGTGGGAACATACAAATAAGATGTATGGGATTCTAAATCAGGGATTGGTTAGTTTTGCATTTCTGCTATGTTTAAAAGGAGCCATGTAAGAAATAGGAACAGATGATACCAAGTCTATTAAGAAGAAGTACAAGTGGAAAGCAGCAGTAACAGGGAGAGCATTATAGAGAGGCAGAGCCGGGAGCTTCTTGGCCTGCTTATTGAGTCAAGATGAGTACCCTTTGTCAGGAAGCTATGGGGTGTTATTGGTTTTTTTCAATGTTTTATTGTGAATTATGTGATAGTTTACATGGGATACCATTAGCTTTCCATTCATCCTATCATATAGTGTTTCCCTGCCATGGTTACAATCCCCTCCATACATCATCAACCAACTAAAGGCCTGTCCCACTGGTCATCAGCATACAACCCCTCTCCCTCTCTGGGTCTAGTGTTCCCAGCCACTCTACCTCTCCACGTCATCATCTCTGCCTCCATCTCTGGCGTCACTGTTTCTCTGGGTTGGGTCCTGCCCTCCTCTTTTCTCCCTTGAGATGGTCCCAGGGACTGCAAAGTCAACTACTCCCTTTTGCAACAAAACGTCTACCTTTACCTTTCCAACTCTCAGAGTCAGTCTTGATAACAATTATTCACTATTGTACCACAAGAGACCTATACCCATCTCCTTTCATCAACCCCACCCAGACAGATTGGATACTACTCAGTGGAGACTACCTTCCTCCACACCCTCTGGATTTAGACTCCCTCTTGAAAGCTTGTAAGCCAGTCACTTCTTGCTTTTGCAGCATCCCCACCACCCCCATTTTGGGTAGCCAATGTCCAAGTTGCCCATCCCCGTCTAATCTGTGTAAGGAGGGGGTGGGAATGATCTTCGCTGTAAAGATTAGTTCCCTCTTTTGAGCTACTGCATCCATAGGTGTAGGTCAAGTTCATCAAATTATATCAAATTACACTTTCTTTTTTGCTCTTCTTTCTTCTTCTAGTTGAGCTCTGATCATCCAGTCATTGAAGCCAGGTCAAGTGGGTACAATCTGCCAGTGTGGGTGTTCTTATGCATATGCCCTCTCTTCTTATCAGCTGGACACTTCACTCTCCACTCTAGAACTCTGTGGCTATGTCAATGACTCTGGGCCCAAGAGTCCCCTGGTCTTGTCACACTGCTAGCCAACCAGGTCTCTAGCTGGGATCACAGGAGTCTATTGAACATTGTAGGGCTTGGCTCACAGCTTCATTGCTGTTTTTCCCTCACTTCCCCTTATCAGTGATGAATGTGGTCACCAATCAGAGTGTATCTCTGCTCGTGTATTCCCATTGAGTCTTAGACTTGGAAGGGGGTTTGCACTGAGGGGACTCGACTACTTGCCTTGATGTCTCCTGGGCAAGCAATGTGCTTGTTCTTGTAGTAATCAGTCAGACTGCCTTTATTGTTTTGTATTTTTCCTGTCGGTCTTTCTTTCAAGAAGTATCTTCTGTTGGTCTAGCCACTCCAGGCTGGTCTTCTTGTTCTATCAAGTGGAAATTTCCCAGCTCAGAATATTCTGGATGTGGTTCAGGATTCCACCTATGGTCTTATGTAATACATAGGCTCTGCAGGAAGCCTCCTTCACTGGGCAAGTTGTAGTCCCATTTTGGGTATTCCAATCACTTTTAGGCAGAAGATAGACTTACAAGCTTTCTATGGTGATATTTCTAACTATTCCTTTCTCTCCCCCTCTGGTATCTATTTTATAATGGTATGCCAGGGAGCATACCAAGATTCAAAAGACAGCCAAGCATCTTAACATTATTTCCCCCCTTTTGCCCATTCCAACCATGTGTCAATCCCTGTATCCCAGAGCCCTGTTGCTCCAAGGCTTTGCAAACATCATTATTTACCTCTGTCCTACTTAGCCTATGCAAACCTAATTGTTTTCCCATTTGCCTTGTTCTTCCATTCCCCTCCCCCTTCTGGTGTATTGCCCCCATCCCTAGCACCCAAACTACCCTGTTTATTCCCTACCCTGTGTTCCACCTTTCCCTCCCTCCCCGTCCCCAAACCACCACATCACGGTAGCCAGCAAAGAACCCTCCCCCCCTTTAGTATGGGTTCTTTTTCTTAATTTTTTACAGCAGTGGTCCTATGCAGTATTTCTCCTTTTGTGACTGACTAATTTATCTCACATAACGTCCTCAAGGTTCATCCATGTTATGTCATGGCTTGCAGCACAGGAAGCTGTTTTGCAGAATGTACCCTTTGAACATTTGCAAATAGTTCTAAAAGAACTTTGTAACACTAGCCTGTGTAAGGCAGAGGCCAAGGAATTGAATGGCTAAGAAATTAAGGACAAGATTGAAGTGTACCTGCAGTATGGATGAGTGCTCCTGACTGGCAAGCTGCTGTATCCTAAGTTGCTTCTTTGCTGGGGACAGCATATGCAGACCCTGGGTTGATCAGTGGCCCTGTGACATGGATGAAAATCCAACCCCGGGGCCCTTCTCAGGATTGTAAGCCATGGACCCTGAGGGCCAAAGGAAGTGACCTCCTGAAATCCCAGGTTCATAGGTTTTTGCGAACTCACTGGTTGATTACCTCTGTATAATTTTCTTTGGTCCTTATATTGTTCATTCTATGCTTCTAACTCCAGTAATTGTAGCTTCTGAGAAAGTGGTTTCTTTTACAATACCTCTCTTAATGCCTCCACTGTGTTGGCAGTGCGTGAGTCCTGGGAACAAATCTTTCTGAGGAACAAGCGATAGTCACCTGGGATGAATGTCAGAACTGCTCCTTGTTTGATTATTCAGTTATGTTTGATATCCATGAACAATAATGTGTTTGAAACCCCTTTTTAGAGCCAAGGCAGTAAAAGTTTCCTTAGATAACTTAGAAAGCCCAGGAACAGGTATATTGGGAATATGACAAAAGGTTTTTAGAAAAAAAAAAAAAAAAAATACCCCTAGGTTTGTAAATAAAGTGGAATGGTAAATTCTGGGAATGTTAGATTAGAGGATAATAGTGGCAGCCCCATTAAACCGCCTCTGTATATAATCAGTTTAACCCAGATGCTCTCCTTCCTCCTGAAAGTATATAGAAATGTGATAATTAAGCAATGTAGCATTTTAGATATAGATAAATGAAGCCTGGTCACTGAGATCTTGCTCATAAACAATAGTTTGCAAAGTGTACAGAGACAGCTTGGTCTCAGGAACCTTGCTTTATGTTAAGTATCCTTGAGAAACCGTACATCACTGCTCTAGATCATTTAAGCCTCCAGCTTTTGCCAGCTCTGCAGACTTCAGCACATAATCTCGGTCAACACGAACAAATCCCTCCGCCTCAGCTTTTTTTTCTGGTTGTACCCAGGTAACAGAATCCAACATCATGACCTTGAAAGGCATTCGCTTAGTCATCCAACTTCTCAAAGTCCACCACTTCTTGGTTCACATTTTTAAAAGCTTCCTTCTCGAAAATGAGCTTCCTCCTGTGAATGAGCGTGACTTTAGAAAACAGGCTCCGTTCCAAGATTTCTTTTAAGAGCACTTTGCAGGTTTCCCCGCTGGTGCCTAGAATAAAGACAGACTTATTCTGCATCCTGAAGTCTTCCCTAAACTTAGGTAGAGCCTCAGTCATGGTCCCTGTCAAGGACAAGTGCTGGTCCTAGGATGCTAAGGGATGGCCTGTCCTCAGCGCGGGGAACAGGGCAAGGAATAAGAGGGGAACAAATCTGTTTGGAAGGAAGATCTAGCTATTCTCTGCAGTCTTTGTTATTTTCCACAGGGACCCAGAGGAAAACGCGAGTCACCGCGGGCGGGGCGGACACCATGTAGATCCTCCCTAACTGAGCCAACCCACAGTTGGAAGGGGCCTGCGCAGGAGGGAGCACCCGGGTGCCATACGTGGAGGGGACCATGAGGTCCCTTTCCTCACGCAGCCCCCGGGGTTTGGCTCATCAAGGGCACCCTCCTCCACTCACAGGTGTCTAGGAACTGAGTTGAGCCCCTGACTCCATATCACACAGCGCCTAGCAAAAGCAGCGTGTCCCCTACAGCCGCCAGTGCCTCTGCCCTCAGCCCCGCGGCCCAGGCATGCGGGCAACCTCCACAAGACCTTTTTAAAGTGTTGAAGAGCAAAGATGTCAGCTTGAGGACTAAGGTGCTCCTGAACCAATTATGGTATTTACAATAACCTCATATGCATGCCAAAGCTGGACAGTGACTAAGAAAGACCGTAGAAGAATTAATGCATTTGAGATATGGTATTGCAGGAGAATACTGAAAGTGCCATGGGCTGCCAAAAGAACCAACAGATCTGTGTTGGAAGAAGTGCAGCCAGAGTGCTCCTTGGAGCCAGGATGACCAAACTTCGTCTCTCATACTTCGGACATATTGTCAGGAGGGACCAGTCATTGGAGAAGGACTGGCCTTGCCCTTCAAACTTTTTCTGATTTCAAACTCAAAGATCATTTAAAAGGAGCACAATCTGGGTCCCTTTTATATGCTCAAATTGCCGTTTTGATGTGGTATATATCAGAGCACAGAATTCGTCAGATAAGGGTTGTTGTTGTTGTTAGGTGCCATGAAGTCACTACCAACTCATAGCAACCTTATGCACAGCAGTATGAAACATTGCCCGATCCTGGGCCAACCTCACTACTGTTGCCACGCTTGAGTCCATCCATGCTGCTACTTGGCCAATCCATCTCTCTGGGGATCTTCCTATTTTTCTCTGACTCTCCACCTTACCAAACATGATATCCTTCTCCGACACCAACCACTAAAGCCAGTGAGGATGAAATAGAAGAATTCCACTAACTTCTTCAATCTGAAATTGATCAAATATGCAATCAAGATGTATTGATCATTACTGGTGAATGGAATGCAAAGGTTGGGAGCAAAGAGGAAGGAACAGTAGTTGGAAATTATGGCCTTGGTGATAGAATGAGGCTGGAGAATGTTTATTGAATTCTGTAAAACAAATGATTTGTTCATTTCAAACACCTTCTTTAGGCAGCATACGAGATGACCATACACATGGACCTCACCAGATGGGATACACAGAAATCAAATTGACTATATCTGCAGAAAGAGAACATGGAAAAGCTCCATATCATCAGTGAAAACAAGGCGATGGGCAGACTGTGGAATAGACAATCAGTGGCTCATATGCAAATTCAAGCTGAAGCTGAAGAAAATGAAAACAAGTCCACAAGAGCCAAAATAGGACCTTGAATATATCTCATCTGAATTTAGAGATCATCTGAAGAATAGATTTGATACATTAAGCACTAAAGACTGAAGACCAGAAGCATTGTGGGATAACATCAAGAACATCATACATGAAGAAAGCAAAAAGTCATTGAGAAGACAAGAAAGAAGGAAAAGGTCAAAATGGATGTCAGAAGAGACACTGAAACTTGCTCTCCAGCATAGAGAAACTAAAGCAAATGAAAGAAATGAGGAGGTCCAAGAGCTGAACAGAAAATTTCAAAGATCAGCTCGAGAATATAAAGACAAATATTACAATGAAATGTGCAAAGATAAGGGTTAGAAAGATGGAAATACTACCTTCAGAAGTCTATAGACCTAGATGGAGATTAGATATTTTGAGCAACAATAGTGTCACATTTTGATTTACAAAAATATATAAAAAAGTGTCTATGATTTTTTAGAAATACTTTTTGACTTACCATAGTATATCTTCACTTTTTCATACTAATCCAATTCCTAGGTGTGCTTATAAAACCTATTTCTTACTCACAGAATCATACCAAAGCTAATATCCAACTTAAATTATTCATACGTTAATCTTACAAGGTCCAGAAAGATTACATATATAAAAATTATTCATTTGCATTTATAGCATTTTATGTTTTTAATCTGAAAAAAGTTACTAGACTATTCAGATTTTCAACTTATTTTTAATTTACTTTGGTACTTGTATCTACAGAAAATTTAAAATGCTGTTGTAATGCAAAAGTCACCATGGAGTCCCTCAGTATTTTTCTGGTACTTGCAACAATTTCTCATTGGTCTTTTTCAAATAATTTTTAGAGTACTAGTAAAACACAAACACTCATTTATTAATTTTTAAGACAAAGTTGTTTTTATTGTCAAAACCAATGATCAGCTTTTTATAAATGCATAACAAATTACCCCAGAATGAAATGGTTAAGAATAGCCATGTATTTGCACATGATTCATCAGTTTGTGCTGGGCTCATCTATATAATCACAGTCAGGAGATAGATCATCTGAGGAACGGTAGAGACTGATGATCTCATTCCTATATCTGGGATATAAGCAGGAAAAACTGGGAACATATGAAGTCACTAAACCTTTCTCTTCACATTGGGAATGCAACAGGTTGCTGTGAGTCAGAATCAGCTCTACGCCAAGTCAAGGGAAAACATAGGAACTCAAGTGTAAGAATTATAAGGATGGTACAGGTGCTGGCAGTATTTTGTTCTGTTGTTCATAAGGTCGTTAATGTAAGAACCAACTCAATGGCACCTAACAGCAATAAGGCCTCTTAAGGTCTTACTGAGAAATCACAATATTTCACTTTTATCTTATTGTACAAATTGATGTAAATCAACTCAGATTCCAGGACTAGAGAATTACATCCTGCTTTTTAATAGATGAAATTCAAAGAATTTGTTGTCATTTTAAACCTACTATGGTTAGCTCTGGTAGCGTAGTGGTTACGAATCGGGCTGCGAACCTTAAGGTCAGCGGTTCGAAACTACCAGCCGCTCTGCGGGAGAAAGATGAGGCTTTCTACTCCCGTAAAGATTTACACCCTCGGAAACCCTGTACAGGGTCGCTATGGGTCGGAACCGACTCGACGGCACTTAACAACAACAACAACAATGGTTAGCTAAGCAATATCATATTAAAAATATTAGAAATTTAGGTAAATATTAATAAACATGCTTATAAAAACTATCTTTATTTCAAAAGAATAAAGATATCTTAAATATAATAATTTTATTCCTACCCACTGCCTTTAAGTCCATTCCAACTTAGTTATGTTATAGGACAGTTCTTTATAATTTTATTACTCATGCTGAATCCCATACACAAACAATAATTATTCATATTTAATTGGTTTATAAAATGTTTAGTAAGTTCTTAACTATATAGGTATTACAATATTCAGGCTGTTTAAAAATTGAAATTGAATGTAACTGCTTTCTTCAAAATGTTTAATAGAATGATGACAGACAATTGGCATGAGTCACTTGTTTTAGAATTCGTAAATGTGACAATTCAAACTGAAATCTTAAAATGATAAATTATAGTTAATTAGACTGAAAAATAGAATACGCAAAAGCATTATTCATGTTGGTAAACTCACATGATTTACCTCATATTCCCACCTGTTTATTACATTTATCTTGGGTAAGGAACATTTAAAAAATAAATTAAACAGGTTATAGGGATTACATGCTAAATATCATGAAGGATTTTCAATTATTACAAACACTTTCATTTTGAACTTCTCTCTGAAGTTATTGAAAACCTTTTTAAAAAATGTTTGGAGGATAACAATGGCTATCTGGATTTGAATCCCTCCATATTTATCCCCTGCCTCTCCCCCACAAAAATAATGGATCACAGATTAGAAATAAAACCACACATAACCTATACCTTCACCATTACAGTTATTGTTATGTTCTGTGGCATCAATTCCAATTCGTAACAACCCATATAGGGTTTCTGAGAGTGGTTGGTGGGTTTGAACTGAAGCACCACACTAGGGCTCACATAATCTTTACTAGGCAACACAATATACCAGAAACTTCCATTTATTTGTAATTAGACAAATAATCTCCAAGTTATAGTACATCTACCACTTACGTTGTGGCTGTTACGATGGGGCTGTGATTTCAAGAATCAAGGAGATGAAATAGTTCTTCTATACAAAAGAAGAGAGAGAAGTGCAAGAATTAGACACTGAGCAGACAAAATCATCCCCATTGACAGAAAGTAAAATTCTAAATACTAAACTACTTAACTCAGGACTATAACCTAGTGGACAGTCACAAAACTATATAAATTATCTCAGAGAATAAAAATTGGTGGAAATTTTCCATTTTTTTTTTTTTTATGAAGCAAGTATAATACTGATTTCTAAACTTGATAAAACTGAAATTTAGAAAAGAAAGTTGCAAATATATCAGTTATGAATATTAATTCAATAAATTAAAAAATATTATGCATTATTAAGTAATAAGAGGAATGTAAAATTGATTCAATGTTAGAAAACCTATTAATATAAATTTACTATATTCATCATATACAGAAGGGGAAAACTTACATAATTATCTTCATAAGTTCTGGGAAAGCCAATGGCAAAATTCAATACTCATTTCTATTAAAACCTCTTGATAAAATAAGAATGAATGGATTTTTCCTGATGTTGAGAAAATTTGTTTCCTTTCCTCCATAGTGATAAACATTAGATGCATTCCCATGATAGTCATCAAAATGTCAATAATCAAAATGTCAAAGATGTCCACAGTATCCACTCTTATCATTTCCATGGAGATAGGCAATTCAATTATAAAAATAAAATGCACAATAATAGGAAATTAAGAAATGAAGCTATTTATCTTTTCTGATAACATGATAACATACCTGGAAAATGCTGGAAAATCAAGAATAGAGCTCATACAAATGTAAAAAGGACTTAGCAAAATAGCCAGATATAAAATTAACATGAAAAAATCAACAGCTTATATATACTTAAATAGTAACCATGTAGAAGATATAAAAGTTGAGAAAACCTCATTCAAAACATCAATAAAAAATGCTTAGGAACAAATTTAACAAAAAATGTTAAGTTTATATCTATATTAAAAGGTATATTAGCATACCCGTGAGAGGTACACAAGTAGACTTGAAAAAATGGAAAGATGTTCCTTTCATTTCTTTCGATAAAGCTTATAAATTGATGTTAAAAGTCAAGCGGATAATTAAACATTCAGGAGTAGACAGGGAAACTACCCAGGAAGGACTATAATAGGAACTGGCCATGTGGTCATGGTGGTTGTGTGTTGAAAAGTTGGTTTTAACTCATAGTGACCCCATGTAGGGTTTCCAAGGCTATAAATCTTCACAGGAGTAGAAAGCACTACCAGATATTGACTATGATATAAAATCTCAATAATGTAAATAATATGGCATTATGAGTGAATAGACAAAGGGATTTCTGGGATACTTTTTCAGGGTTTATTTTGAAATGAAATGAACAAATTGTAAAATAATATTGAAAAGAGCAAATAATGAAAAAACTTATATCAAGAACTGCAAAGGGCCTGGTATTTTACCGTACTTGTGAAGTAACAGGCAACATTTTACAACAGCTTCTTCAATCCCAGTTATCAGAGGGTGACACAAAGAGAACTAGAAGATGTCTGCACATGCAGTAAATTGAATTTAAGAAGAATCCTAAGGTTAGACAATCTTTAATCTTGATAATGGGCAGTAAACTTGGCTGTTGTTTTTTTCTTAAAAGGATGCATTATCTCTACAGTCTAAGTCTATAAGCAAATGTATCACTTACTTCAGAATAAGACACTATATATGTCTACAAAAATATTATGGGTATCATGTATTTTCTCTTCGGACTTCACAAGGGGGAAGGAGAATCAATCTGCACATCAGCCAAAGGCCTATTCTGATCCTACTGAGGTCAGCCATGCCTTCTGCCACCAACTTTCTTTATCAAATTCTGAACCCCACCATCCCTCCGAGAGCATTCTGCTTCTCTGCTGGGCTCAATAGTGCATTGTAATGGTCATGCAGAATTCACAGACAATACTCACGACTGTGGAGTTTATTAGGAAAATGAACAGAGTACAGTTCAGGTACAGAAGTGTCGAGGTCCTATGTCTGGTTCCAGCCTCGACAAGGAAGTGTGGGTGTCATGAAGAAGGGAGATCTGGTGGCGAAAGGGATAGAGAAAGAGAGAGACGAAATATATACAAAAAAGACAGACACATAGATATGATGCAAACTGGCAGGTAGACAGATCTGCAAACATTTTGCCTAGCATTGCACAGCATTGCACAGCATTGCGCACAGATCTAACTCTACCTCAGTCTTTTATTCTCTTTTTTTAGGGAGGGATTTGTTACAAAGGAAGGATGTAATTCACTCACAAAGGGAGGATGTGATTCTTTAGATAAGACAGGATACAGAACTGAAATGTGATTAATCATTCAAAACAGGATATAATGATTCACAGGAACAACTGTTAAAATATTTTCATAGATTTTCTTAACAATCTAACATTCTTATTTCTACAGAAAAAAGTTCCCTCAGCTTGAGAAATACTGTGTGTGTTCTTCCAATTTGGTTTACTAATTCCAGATCTTAGAACATCTTGTTGTAATATTTTACTTTGTCTTCTTGAGCTGACCTTTGAAATTTTCTGGTCAGCTCTGGTACCTCCTCATTTCTTCCATTTGCTTTTGCATGTCTATGCTGTAGAGCAAGTTTTTGATCTTTTCCTTCTGTCTTGTCTTCTTAATGACATTTTGCTTTCTTTTGTTATGATATTCTTGATGTCATACCACAACTCTTCTGGTCTTCAGTCTTTAGTGTCCATTGTATCAAATCTGTTCTTCAGATGATCTCTAAATTCAGGTGGGATATATTCAAGATCATATTTTGGCTCTCACGGACTTGTTTTCATTTTCTTTTGCGTCAGTCTGAACTTGCATGTCCTTAATATGAGAGACAAAATCATCCTTCTTCTAAGGAGTACTCTGGCTGTACATGTTCCAACACAGATTTGCTTGTTCTTCTGGAAGTCCATGGTACTTTTCATATTCTTCTACAACACCATAACTCAAATGCATCATTTTTTCTATGGTCTTCCTTACTCATTGTTCAACTTTCACATGCAGATGAGGCTACTGAAAACACCACTGCTTGGGTCAGGCACACTTTAGTCCTCAAACTGATATCTTTGCTCTTGAACACTTAAAAGAAGTCCTGTGCAGCAGATTTATCTAGCACAATATGTTATTTGATTTCTTGACTACTGCTTCCATTGGTGTTTATTGTGCATTCAAGCAAAACCAAGTTTTTTACTTACGCCCATATTTTTTCAAACAGAAATTTCCAACATCAAAAATAAAAAGGTTAACGTAATTAGCTTTTTGATTTAAACAGATAGATTTTACTGTTTAAATAGATTCATTATACTGATGTAAAAACATGTTAAACAATTGCTGCTTCACACTATGATGTGTTTTAATCTCAAGTCATACAAAATGGCAAATTGATGATTGTTATTTTTGCTGTTGTGAAGTGCTGTTGAGTCAGTTCCAACCCATAGTGACCCAGTCTAGGGTTTCCGTGGAGCAACTGATGAGCTTTAACGACTGACCTTGTGTTTCAATAAAAGTAGATAACTTTGTTCATAAGCATTTTATTTATTAGAACAAAATTTTAAAAAATAGATGAAAGATACTCATTTTTACTTCATAATGTGATGTTGGGGGTCCTGGTGTGGCACTGTATAATAAGCACTGGACTGTTAACAGCAAGGTTAGTGGTTTACACCCACCAGTTGCTCCTCTGAAACCCTATGCAGTGTTACTATGAGTCAGAACCAGCTTTAAAGCACTTAACAACACCAATGTGATGTTAAGAGGGAGTCTTCTCAATTGCTGCTTATTTTGCTCAGGAAACCTCATTTCATGTTACTCAAGATTCAGTCTGTTGTTGCTCTGTTGCCTTTCCTAAGCAGGCCAAGATTTCTTGTTTAAAAAAGACCTCAGATGTTTTTCTCTTGTGGGGATAATTGAAGTTCACTAGATTTAAAAGCATGCTGCTATGCAGAGTGGATGGGATGGTGGTTACTGAGGTGACAGTGACCTAGTGATAGAAAAGTCATCTCTGAAGAGCTGTAGATGGATGCACAAGAACACCATCAGCAGAAGGACGTGGATGATACCTTTCTGTTATAATTGAATAAGACAGATAATTGATCATGAAAGGTTTCGAGATGCTGTTATAATGAAAATGCATATCTAGAAGGGCAGTTTATGCTCAATCGCACTTCTTTAGGAGACAATGTTTTATGTCCACAATGATTTTCATATACATCAATATAACCAAAATAGTAATTTTGGTTATATTGATGTGTATGAGCATGATTTCAGCTCCAGTATAGCACACATGTTGGCAAGAGTATCTTTGAAATCATGTCCATTCAGTTTCATACTTAATGTGGTATTATCTGCAGAGCAAACATCATAGTTGCAGACCATGTGACATGCATATGTGCAGTCACTCTCTCTTAAATTCACTCTGCTAAATGTATGTTCATTCCCACATAAATCTGATAAAAGGAGACCATGGACATACACAACAGGAATTTGTCACTTATTCCTCAATAGTCTGCTTGCCTGACTTCCAAGATTCCTTTGATTCCAGTTCAGATAATATAATAACTACTAAACGTCATTCAGTTCTACTTGAAATATGTGTCTTACTTTTCCTAGACTTGTTTCCTTTGTCATTTTTAGATCATGTAATATAAAAACAGTGCTCTGTCCCTCACTGAGGATAGCAGAAGAGTAAATAATGATTCATACGTAAATTATTTTACTATATAACTAGCCATACGTTGGTTGCTTCTGTCAACTATCTATTCCCTAAAAATGACCAAAATAATATACTGATAAAGTTAGATCAAGAAATGTATTGGTAATAAAAATATTGTTTACCAAATTGTTGCTGTTATTAAGTGCTGTCGAGTCAATTCTGACTCATAGCAATCCTATACAGGGTTCCCAAGGAGCAGCTGGTGAGCTTGAACTGCTGATCTTGTGGTTCAAACTGACCTTGCAGTTCAATGCATTAACCCACAGTGCCACACCATATTAAGGGACTTTATTTCACTGATAGTGCCTTAGTGTCTGAGGTCAGGGAAAGAATAAAGATAAAATGTCCATGAGGTTCTTGGAGTCTAGCTTGATGGAGTTCTTTCACTGGGAAGATCTGTTTGGGACTGGGCAAAAATATGGCATGATAATATAATGTTTTGGATACAGTGAGGTTGGGGTTTCAAGTAAATCTTGAAAATAAACAGTCATTTGATGATCTGGTTGAGCTAGCAATTGTCCTGAGTCCTTTATATGAGGGCTTGATGTTTGGTGTCATTGAGTTGGTTCTGGTGTACAGTAACCTTATGTACTATAGAAGTAGACACTGCCCACTCCTGTACCATCCTCACACCCATTGCCATATTTAAGCCCATTGTTCTAGGCACTGTATCAATCAATCTCATGGAGGGTTTTCTTTTTCACTTACTCTCTACTTTGACAGGCATGGTGTCCTTTGCCAGTAACTTGTCCCTCCTGATAACATACCCAAAACATGTGAGAGGAAGACACACCATTATTGCTTCTAAGGAGTATTCTTTCTATATTTCATCTAAGACAGATTTGTACATTCTTCTAGCAGTTCATAATACAGTAAAAATTATCATCAACACCATAAATAAAAGTAATCAATTCTTATGCAGTCTTCTTTATTCATTGTCCAGTTTTATATGCATATGTGATGATTGTAAATAATTATGGCTTATGTCAGACACATTTTAGTTCTCAAAGTGACATCTTTTCTTCTTAAAACTTTTTTAAAGGTATCTTTTGCAGCAGATTTATCCAAAGCAACACATCATGTAATGTTATGACTGTTGCATCCAGGAATGTTGATTGTGGATCCAAATAAAGGAAAATCCTTGACAACTTAATTTTATTCCATTTACCATGATGTTGCTTATTGATCCAATTATGAGGATTTTAGTTTTCTTTATGTTGAGGTGTAATCCATACTAAAGGTTTTAGTTTTTGATCTTCATCAGAAGTGCTTCAAATCCTCTTCCCTTTCAGCTAGCAAAGTTGTGACATCTTCATATCATAGGTTGTTAATAAGCTTTCCTCTAAACCTATGCCATGATCTTCTTCATATAGTCCATCTTCTCAAATTATTTGATTACTGTACAGAATGAATACTGCTGCTGTTATTGTTGTCGTTAAGTGCTATTGAGTCAGTTCTGACTCATATCAACCTGTATAGGGTTACCGAGGAGTGGCTTGTGAGTTTGAAATGACAACATTGAGGTTCAAATCAACCTTGCCTTCTAGTGCTTATCCTACAGTGCTACCGGAACATGCAGATCAACCCAGAGTGGCTAAAGGAATAGAAGATAACTTCTTGAAAGAAAGATTGACCAATCAAAAAAATAAATAAATAAAACAAAACAAAAATAACAACAAAAATAGCAGAATGTTTGGCTGTCACAAGAACAAACGGGCTGGTCGTCTGGGAGCCATCAAGTAACTTCAGGACAAACCCCCTTCCAAGACTGAAACTAAAAGGAAACACAAGAGCAGGCTTATACACTACCTGGTTACCACATTGGTCTACTTGTGAGTAGAAGTGGGGGAAGGCAGTAATGAAGACATGAGCTGAGTTCGATCATGTTCCATAGACTCCTGTCGACCTTGAGTGATAAAAAGAAGATTAAGGGGTGGTTGATCCAAAGTCTGGGGAGACTTGAAAACTCCTCAGCCTATGGAAACTGAGCTAATCACAGAGGGCTAAAGCTGAGAGTGAAGCATCCAGCTGATATGAAGTTAAGGGAAGTGCACAAGAATGCCCCAACTTACATATAGTACACATTTGACATAACTTGAATGGCTTGATGATCAGTATTCGACTACAGGAAGATAAAAAAACTTTGATAAGGAAGGACGTGCAAATTGCTACAATTAGATGAACTTAATTTATACTGATGGATGTAGTAGCTAAAAATATAAATGAAGAGGAAAGGAGTGTTCAAAGTAAGGATCAAACCTATCCCCTCAGTACACAGGGTTGATAGGGACAGACAACTTAGACATTGTTGTTGTTTTTCTTAGGTGCCGTCATGTTGGTACCAACTTATAGCGACCCAATGCACAACAAAACAATGTCTGGTCCTGGTCCAACCTCAAAATTGTTGCCACACTTGAACTTACTGATACTGCCACTTTGCCAATTCATCTTACTAGGGGTCTTCCTCTTTTTCTCTGACCCGCCACCTTACCAAATATGATATCCTTCTACAGCGACTGGTTCTTCCTGACAATGTGTCCGAACTATGAAAGATGGAGCCTATCTGACTTCCAAGGAGCACTCTGGCTGCATTTCTTCCAACACAGATCTGTTGATTCTTTTGGCAGCCCATGACACTTTCAATATTCTCCACCAACACCATAGCTCAAATGCATCAATTCTTCTACAATCTTCCTTATTCACTGTCCAACTTTCACATGCATATGAGGTTATGGAAAATATCATGGCTTGGGTCAGGTGCACTTTAATTCTCAAGCTGACATCTTTGCTCGTCAACACTTTGAAAAATATCTTGTGAAACAGATTTTCCTAGTGCAATATGTTGCTTAATTTCTTGACTGCTGCTTCCATAAGTGTTGCAAAAGAATTCTTTTACAACTTCTATCTATTGTCCATTGACAACTATGTTGTTTATTGGTCCAGTGGTGAGAAGTTCTGTTTTCTTTACATTGAGATGAAACACATACTGAAGGCTGTGGTGTTTGATCTTCATCAGTACATATTTTAAGTCCTGTTCACTTTAAGCAAGGAAAGTTGTACCATCTGCATATTGCAGGTTGTTGATGAGTCTTCCTCCAATCCTAATGTCATGTTTTTCTTCATATAACCCAGCTTCTCTGGGCAAATTATTGACTGATGCAGGAAACATCAAAAGAAGATGGAAGGAATACACAGAGTCACTGTACCAAAGGAAATGGTCAATGCTTAGTCATTTCAAGACATAGCATATGATCAAGAGCCAATGGTACTGAAGGAAGACCAAGAGGCAGTTGTTTGAACAGAACATGGAAACACTGAATGACTTAAAATTAAGAAAGACGTGCAACAGGTTTGTATTCTTTCACTTAGACGTTGACTACTTAAAATGGGGGCTATGAAAGCACAAAGTGGCTGACTTGCAAGTTTTCAAGAGGGAGTTTATTTTCAGAGTGTGTGGAGGAAGGCAGAATCCCCACTGAATAGTTTTCATCTTGTCTATATGAGTATGGTGACAGGAGATGGGGATAGGATTTTTTTGATTCAACAGAGAATAGTTATCATGACTAATTGTGATTGTCACAATTGTAAAGGCTGAAGTTGTGTAACCAAAAAGGGGGAGTAGTTAACCTTGCATTCCAGGAATAGAGAACCCTAGGATCATCAAGAGGGAAGAGCAAGAGCAGAACATGGGATCTTAACCCGAGAAGCAGTAACACCAGAGACGGAGACAGAGATGATGGCATGGAGAGATAGAGTAGCTGACTCATGGGCAGAAAAAGACTGTGTGCTGGCCAATAGGAGCCTGGGTTGAAAAATGTGGCTTTTGGTTGTTTTAATGATTATATATTCCTAAGCTTTTTGTGTACATCAAAAAAAGAAGAAGAACATGGAGAAGGAATAGAGGCAAATACTGTTAACCGATAGTATATGGAGGGGATTATAATCATTGCAATGAAAAAAAATGTGATTGGTTGAGGGCAAAATCAATTTTCTACAATGTAAACTATCACTTAATAATAAAAACATTTTTTTAAAAAGGTACAGCACTGATGTATACCTGCCCTGTTTTAAACCATGTATTATCTTACTGCTGTGTTTGAACCTCTTAGTCTGTTTACAGGTTCCATATAGGCACAATTAAGTATTCTGGAATTCCTATTTTTTTACTATCTTGTTGTTGTTTTTAAGTGCCATGGAATCAGTTTCGACTCATAGAGACCCTGTATAGGATTTCTGAGGAGGAGCTGGTGAGTTTGAACCTCTTAGCTTGCCATTCACATCTATCTTGAGGTTGAGTGCTTATCATAAGGTGCCATGTTTTTTAGTATACTAACCATAATTTATCATCCACACATTCAAATGACTTTGCATAGTTAATAAAACACAGACATTTTTTCTGTTATTTTCTGACTGGTTGTGTACTAACGCTCAGATAAATTGTTTTTCAAAATGTTCCTGAAACAAACAGTAGTTATTTTCAGCTTCTGCTTTCTGGGACAGAATTTTTTTAGAATAGTCAAGACAAGTGTTTTGGAAATAGTAAGCTGAATGATTGCAGATAATTTCACGTGTTACTTGCTGAGATACAGAAGTATCAGTTTCTAAACTTTAGAGAAAAAAAGTTGAAAATAATAAAAAACTGGTATGTATCACTCCAAAAAAGTTTATTCCCTCTGAAATTGTTGGAAAAAGCCTAGGAAAGGGCTTAAATTTAAACTGTACAAAAAAAAAAAAAAAATAATCACAATATCAAGTATGAAAGGAAAGAAGCCACTAAGCTATGAAACCTCTTGAAATGCCTGTATCGTTTGTTCACTGAGCACTCAAGGCTATATAGTATTATTCGTTACTGACACAGCAGACAAATAAAATATAACAAACTGTTTTCTGAGGAGACAGCCTGTTTCAAGGTAAGCCTGAGTTTAATAACCAACATTGTTTTTTAGCCCAAAATGTCAAAAGCTTCGTATTCCTCTTCACTGTAATTGAACTAGTACCAAGAAACATGGAAAGGAATAAGAAGAGATTTTGGAAGCAAATGAACACACATTTTTGTTTGAGTAAAATCAAATTTTACTTTTAATAAAAGAAATTTCTAACTTTTCAAGATGACAATTATTTTAAGAACTCATAACTTCTCATTCCAGAGAAGCCTCTCAGTGATAATCATGATGATGGTTCTATGATCTGTATGAACAAAGATAACACAAAATGGATTTTAAAACAATTTCTTTAGATGCTTGCTTAAAAAGCTGAATTATTAAGTGATTAGAAATATGGTATAGCAGTACGGTCTTAAGTGTAATCATATGAATGAATTAATTAAATGGTTTCTTGTATAGTACTGAGACACTCCAGGGACATTTTTAAGGAACAACTGAGTGTTCATATTCTGCTAAACTAATGTATTTTTCTTTTGCTGAATGGACTATTTTGGAGAAATTTTTAGTAGGCCTTGGAAACAGACCAGCTGAGAGGAGAAACTTTGAGAGTATGCGGACAGATGATGTTTGTTGTTGTTGTTGTTAAGTGCCGTTGAGTCAATTCTGACTCATAACAACCCTGTATAGGGTTTCTGAGGAGTAGGTGGTGAAATTGAATCACTGAATATATGGTTCAAACTTACGCTGCAGTCCAGTGCATTAACCCATACATAGTACCAATTAGAGAACAAAAAAGTTAAATAAGTTGTTTAGGCAGATTTTGAGTCCTGGTGTGGTATAGTAGGATAAGCACTGGACTGATGACCTCAAGGTAGGCAATGCAAACTAGTTGTTCTGTAGGAGAAAGATGAGAAATGCTGTTTCCCAGAAGATTTATAGCCTCAGAAATCACATACAGGGTTGTTATACGTCCGAATTGACTGAATGAAAGTGAGTTTGAGTTCTGCTTGTGCAATGGTTAAACACTCACCTGGTAACCAAACAACTGTCCATTTGAATCCACACAGCAGCTCCATGGAAGGAAAGATTGTAAAGATTATAGTCTAGGAAGCCCTATAGTACAGTTCTTAACGACACTTAACAATAAGGAACCTCAATATGGCTGGCCAGAGTCATGATGTAGCACTGTAGAATAAGCACTCGACCACAATGTCAGATTAAACCACAAGATTGACAGTTTAAATTCACCAGTCATTCTTCAGAAACCCTATAGAGGGTTGCTGTGAGTCCTAATTGACTCAATGGCACTTGACAGCAATAACACAGATGGCTGCTTGATTTTCATCACCTGATATCCATTGCTATTGTTAGGTGCTGTCTAATTGGTTCTGACTCACAACTACCATATGCACAATAGAACAAAACACTATCCAGTCAACTCATGTCATGGTGTGGGCCTCCCTCTCTTTCCTTGAACCTGCACTTTGCCAAGCATGATGTCCTTCTCCAGGGAATGGTACCTTCTGATAATTTGTCTGAAGTATGTAAGATGTCATCTAGACTTTTAAGAAGCATTCTGGCTGTACTTTTTCCAACAAAGATTTGTTTGTTTGTTCTTCTGGCAGTTAATGCTACTTCTAGAATTGTCCTCCAACACCATAACTCAAATGCATCAGTTCTTCTATGGTCTTCCTTATTCATTGTCCAATTTTCACAAATGTGAGGCTATCAAAAATACCATGTCTTGGGTCAGGTGCACCTTAGTCTTGAAACTGACATCTTTGCTCTTCAACACTTTAAAGAGGTCTTGTGCAGTAGATTTGCATAATGCCATATGTACTTTCATTTCTTCACTTTTGATTCCATGAGAGTTAATGGTTGATCTGAGAAAAATGAGGTTTTCCATAACTTCAATTTTTTCTCCATTTATCTTTCTGTTATTTATTGGTACAATGGTTACTATTTTTGTTTTCTTTACATTGAGGTGCAATCCACACTGAAGGGTGTGGTCTTTGATCTTCATTAGTAAGTATTTTAAGTCCTCTTTACTTTTAATAAGGAAGGTTTTATCATATGCATATCACAGGTTATTAATGAGTCTTCTTCCAATCTTGATATCACATTCTTCTTCATATATAATCCAGCTTGTCGGATTATATGCTTGGCATAAAGATGGTGAATACAAACCCCGCACACACCTTCCTGATTTTAAGCCATTCAGTGTCCCCTTGTTTTGATCCAATGACTGTCTCTTGGTCTATATATAGGTTCGTTATGAGCACAATTAAGTGTTCTGGACAGTTCATTCTCCAGTGTTGTCCATGGCTTGCAATGATCCACACATTCAAATCTTTTGCATAGTCAGTCAAGGAGAGGTAAACATCTTTCTGGAAGTCTCTGCTTTCAGCCATGATCCATCTGAAGTCAGCAATGATATCCCTTTTTCCACATCCTCCTCTTAATCTGGCTTTTGCTTCTGGCAGTTCCCTGTCCAGTTTGGTGGTGACAGAGCAGAGTCAGGTAGGACAGGCTCCATGGAAGAGTGACTGAAAACCCAGAGACACTCGCATGAAATTGCACCAGAGCTCTGAATCTAGTATAAGGGTCAGGGTGTCAGTTTCCCACAACCACTAGTCGAAAAATCATGGTATAAAAGAAAACATTGTGATTTAGAAATCAGTCAAGACACGGGACTCTCTCTGTGACCATCTGCCCAGGTGGAAGTCAGGCGGTGGGGTAACAGCCAGACCAGCACAGGAAACCTTCGTTAAAAGCAGCACAGTGACATCTGCAAAACGAGGTGTGGAGGGATTATACACAGTTTTTCCCTCCTCTTTCCTGTCATGCATTCTGTTCCCAGCTTGGATGCCTTTAGGAGGGTGGGAACACCCCCCCACAAAAGTCCAGCCTTGAGACCACAACTTTCCCATGGCACAGAGAGAAAGAGCCCCATCAATCCAAGGGCAAATTCACTGGCTGCTGCTTTTGAATTCTGCCTGTGCATCCCAGCCCTAAAGTTAACTTGTGAGGGACTTTTAACCCTGGCTTACCCAACAAGAACAAAAGCAGGTTTGGACTGACAGACAAACCATATGAACAATCTGTAAAACCCCAACATAAAAAGATGCAACTATTTCAAGTATTATGCTGTGCACATGCACTGACCTACAGAGACAAAAATAGTATACAATCTTTATCCCATTACCTTCTCAATATCTTGTCTGTGCACTTCTACGGTGGTGACTAGAGGAGGGGCCTGAGCAAATGGACACCCCCACCCACTGCTGGAGGCTTGTACAGTGCAACAACACTGCCTATGTAGCAAGGCAACTACAGTCATCCACAGTTTTATTTTTGCTTCAAAGTGGAGGTTCTTGTCTCTGCTTTGATATTGCTTCTGCTTTGGGGCCTTTTGATCATAAATTTTTCCGGAGGTGGGAGCTTTTACTCCCTATGTTACCCAACAAGAGTCAACAATCGTGGCTATATAGCCAAGCTACAAGTATACCCCATAATATTCCACCATTGAGACAAGAGCTAATTGACTATGTGTTAGGTCACAAAGCAAGCTTCCGTAAATTTAACATCAAAATACTACAAAGCATCTTTTCAAATGTGAGGCTATCAAAAATACCATGGCTTGGGTCAGGTGCACTTTAGTCAACGCTGAAGTGGGTTGTTGTTATTTTAAGGTGCCGTCTAGTTAGTTCCAACCCATAGAAACCCTAAGTACAACAGAACAAAATACCATCCAGTCCTGTGTCATCCTCACAATTGCTGCCTTGCTTGAGCCCGTTGCTGCTGCGAGGTGCCAATCCATCATGTTGGAGTCTCCCTCTTTTTCGTTGATCCTCCATTTTACAAAGCATGATGTCCTTCTCCAGGATAAGACAACATGTATGAAATAAGACCTGAAGTGGGAGGACCCCCCTCCCCCCCCCACCAATTACCAGACTTCACTCAGAAAGTCTAAAAGAAAGCTTAATTATTTTGGCTTTGAAAGCAAAAAGAGAACCAGAGGGTCCTGTGGGTGAGGCTGCAATTTCAGATTGTGCAGGACTGTTGCAGACCGTGTAAGACTAATCAGAGGTTCGAGGCCCGCTAGGGCCGAGTGTAACAAATGAGGCCACTGGCAGTTAATGG
>NW_006408730.1:3555628-3615657 GCF_000296735.1 Chrysochloris asiatica | reverse complement strand
GCCTGTAGTCCCAAGCCTGCCTATCAGTGATGTATCCACCCTGGCTTTGGGGTGCCTCTTTGTCTCTCTCTTTGTCTCCTTTGTCTCTTTCTGTGTATTCTTGATATATATGAATCGCCGTCAGGTATCCTCTCCTCGTGAACTGAACCCCAATGTCGAGGCGGGTCCCCGACACAGGACCAGTTCTTTGATAAAACAATGGAAGAGAGTATCCACCTGTTGAGATGTCTATTTGGCATTGAGGGTGCATACATAAGCTTAAACTTTCATTATGGTTAGTCTTCTTACAGAGAATTTATACTGTGGATGTGGTCCTTCAGCTCTACATATCTCAAACAACACCAGACACTTGATAATTAGCATGAAAGCGTAAATGGGTTTTTATTGGCTATATTAACAGCATCTTAATACCATGTGGAATGTTTAAGAGGACTCTCATAAGGGGAAATCAGAGATACTCAAGGTGTGTTGATTGGCTAGCATTTTTAGAAACAATATATTCTTAATGATTTGGAATAATGATCAGTGAAACCCTTACTATTCAAACTAGAAATGGTTCTCGGCTGTATTCCTTATCAGTCTGTATCCATTCATATAAGAAGGTTTCTTCCCACTTTAAGGGGATCAGAAACCTGTTTCTTAAATGTTGTCTTGCCACCACACACACACACACAAAATCTCTCAAGTAATGTGCTGTTTGTCAGTGTACTTAAGTTCAATGAGCTTTGCCATCATCAAGCATACAGAATGCCATGTAAGAACTGTTTTGTATTTGCCCAGTAAATATGTGTGTGACCGTTTGAGAATTACTTTCAACAAAACCTAACAGCAGGCATAAGGAAGAAGAGATAATCCTCAATTTCTTAAGGATAGTCCCATTGTTTTCTTTAGTATGTTCTCATTATTTGCCCAACTAAGTGTTTGCTTCCACTGGTGTGGGTCAATTCTCAACACTCCATAAGCTCAGACTCTGTCAGGGAACGATTGCATAAAAGAGAGAGCCTCAACGTGCTGCTCTGTCAGAGCAGGGGCTAAAGATACAGGGGCCCACCTAGTGACTATGCTGTTCATGTCAGATAACAGTCAGATTCAAGATTTTCAAAAAGAAGATCCCAAGGCATTTCTTGAAAAAAAAGCAAAAACAAAAATCAGCATTTGGGAATATGCCAGTACTTGGAACTTCGATACCAAATTATAAACACTGTCAAGTATGACTGGGGTCCCTGATTATCTTTTTGCCTTTCTAGTCCTCTGTGATGGTGGTGGTGTGCCATGGAGTCATAGCAACCCTATATAGTGTTTCTGAGGCTGTAAATCTTTATGGGAGCAGAAAACCTCATCTTTCTGCCTCGAAGCAGCTAGTAGATTTGAACTGCTGACCTTGTGGCTAGCAGCTCAGCTCATAAACCACTATACTACGAAAGTGCCTTATCCCACTGTGGTTCAGTGTATTATACAATGACTCTTGTAGCCATAGGAACCCTGGTAGCATAATGGTTAAACTTTATGGTGCTAACCACATGGTCAGCAGTTCGAAATTACCAGCCACTCCACGGGAGGAAAATGAGGCTTTCTGCTCCCATAAAGATTTAGATTCTTGGTGTGGCACTGTAAGGTCAGCACTGGACTTTGAACCACAAGGTTGGCAGTTTAGATTCACCAGCTGTTCCTTAGAAACCCTATACAGAGTTGCTATGAGTTGGGACCAACTCCAAGGCACACAATGACCACCATCATCTTGTAGCCATTTTTGCTGTTGTTAAGGACTGTCGAGTCAGTTCCAACTCATAGGCAATCCTGCATAGGGTTTTCAAGGAGTGGCTGGTGGTTTTGAACAACCAACCTATGGTTAGCAGTCCAGTGTTTATCATACAGAGCTATACCAGACCATCTAGCTTTTGTAAATTCCCACCAAATATTTTTTTGCCCTGACAGATCTAGACAAGAGAAGATGCTAACAGGGTCATATGATTCAGCTGAGTGGTTAACAGAGTTAACTTTGAAACCTTGGAGCTCTAACATGTATAAAAAGAACCATCTCAGAAGCAAGAATGGGGATCACATTACCATTAAAAAAGAACCAGGAATGGAGCACATTCTTTGGACCCCAAGATCACAGCACATTGAATCACCTCAATCCAGGGACAGAAAGTAATGACACCAGAAGAGTGAAAACGGATCAACAGCAGCAGCAGAATCAGGAACCAAGCACAAAAGAAAGCAGTGGGTTCCCAGCCTACACAGCAAGTAAAGCTTAGTGGCTTTGGGCAGAAGACTTGCTTTTAGAATGGGTGCCACCAGGCATTTAATTGGGAGAGCTAGGTTTGCTAAGCCAAGTGCCCTCAGACTGAGGGGTATGGTGGAGTGGCAGTCCTGTGGACATTTATCAGCAGCTCTAAAAGAGCTTTGTAACATTGGCCAGGCAGAGAGAGAGAGGTCTGTCTATGAGCACAGCAGAGGAAAGACTGCCCTGACTGGAAGAACTGTGCCCTCAACATTTCTAGACCTAAATTGTGGTCTTGTAACTTCCATAATGTGGCGCTGTGGGCTAATGAGTCAGACTGCAAAGTCGTTTGAACTGCAAGGTTGGTGGTTCAAGCTCACCAGCTGCTCCTTGGAAACCCCATACAGAGACCCTATGGATCAGAGTCAACTCAATGGCACCTAACAACAACAACAAGCCCTGTAACTTATGGGTATGTTGTCTGAGTTCTACATGGCCATTGTAGTGAATCATTGAAACTAGATAAGTAGAGAGGGCTGTGGTAAGAATGATTGGTGCCTCGTTTTTACACCCACCTTCTAGGAACAGAAATCAGCAGAGCTAACAGTGATGCAGAGGTGGGAGAAAGAGAGAAAGGACAGCCCGGGCCTTCCTTGCTGAATCAGCTGAGCACTGTGGAATGACTTTGAATTAAACACGAGATCAGAGTTCTGACTTGGATCACACTAAATATTTTAATATCTAAAACAGACATTTTAATACCTCAACAGTGAAAGAAACTATTTTTGGGTGAAATAATTATACATGATTGAACAGTCAGGTTCAGCTCATTTAATAAACCACACATAAAAAAAATTACTTATATTGTAAATACCTTGATGCCATGTTCTTTGTTCACTGAAAGATATCTTGGAACTCTTCAGTGACAAAATATAGGATTTACCCTGCTCTCTCTTGCAGCTCTCTCCACACCACAGTATAGATGCACTGTGATCTGTATATCAAATTTTCTTTAATCCTCAACTAATGGAGTGTCGAAGGAGCTCTGGTAGTATAGTGGTTACGAATCAGGCTGTGAATCTTAAGGTCAGCAATTCGAAACTACCAGCTGTTCCATGGGAGAAAGATGACGCTTTCAGCTCCTGTAAAGGTTTATAGCCTTGGAAATCCTGTACAAGCTCGCTATGAGTCAGAACTGACTCCACGGCACATAACAACAACAACAATGGAGTGTCAAGTTATGTATTAATTAAATATAGTATTGACTACAACTATAGAATATGTAAGGAAAGCCACAGTTCGTATGAACTTGGATTTGTAGCTTAAGGTTTCTGTCATCAGGACAAACATGTTCATGCCAGTATCCTTGAATGATTTATCAAAACTTCCTGTCTCTAATTTCTTACTCTCACTGTCTTTTGAAACCACCCCACTAAGAATTTTCTTATCATGTATATCTCTAATGTTGCTAAATTAAACAGCCAATCCTTTCTTCATCTTACTTAGGGTCTACCCAGCAGTATTTGCCACCGTTGCTCATTCTTTCTTCCTTGAAGCATTTTCTTCACTTAACTTGTGGAACGCCACACATGTCTGATCTTCTTCACACTCTCTGGTCTTTCCTTCTCAGTCTTCATGTCTTCAGCTTCCCAATGTGTTAGTGCTCCAGAGATCAGGATTTGGACTTCTTCACTTTTATACACAGACTTACTAAGGGATCTCATTTTGTCGTATAATTGGAAATATCTTGTATATATTGATGACTATAATTTGTAACTTCAGTACAGACCTTTTTCCTTGAATGTAAACCTTTTCATCTCTCTAACTTCCACTTGACATTCACTTGCATTTTTAATGTTGTTGTTTGGTGCAATCTAGTCCATTCCAACTCATAGTGACATCATGGATTAGAGTAGAACCAACCAATAGAGTTTTCTGAGCTGCAACCTTTACAGAAGGAAATGATCAGATTTCTCTTCTGTGGAGACACTGGATGAAATCAAATTGCCGATGTTCTAATTTTCAATGCTTTAATATTTATGGACGCATACTGTCACATCTTCTTCCTTTAGAGCTGCTAGTAGGTTTGAGCCACCACTAGACTATCAGTTAGACAAGAATTTTAACCACTGCACCACCAAGGCTTTTTCTCTCTAGAAAACCAAGAGCAAACCTGTAGCCATCAAGGTAACGTCCATTGACTCATAGTGAGATCCTATAAAGACAGACTAGAACTGTCCCAGAGGCTTCCAAAGCTGTAAATCTTTATGAACACAGATGGCTGCATTTTTTTTTCCTGCAAAATAGCTTATAGATTCTAACCCCCAACCTTTGAATTAGCTGCCGAGCACTTAGGCACTGCATCAAGGCTTCCTTCACCAAGAATAAATGTCCCCTACGTGTCTATGTGGCTGCTTCTTCCTCACTTATTTCAGAACTGCCTGAGAAATGATACTATTTTGTGAGTCTCTCTCACTCCTAATGAAATTCCAATGACAGCACTCCACACATGCTGTTGTTGTTGTTGTTAGGTGCCATCCACTCGGTGCCAACTCATAGCGACCTTACGCACAGCAGAACGAAACACTGCCTGATCCTGGGCCTTTTGTTGCCATGCATCAGCCCATCAATGCTGCCACTTGGCCAATGCATCTCATTGGGGGTCTTCCTCTTTTTCTCTGACCCTCCACCTTACCAAACTTCTCCAGCGACTGGTCCCTCCTAACAATACGTATGAAGTATGAGAGACCAAGTTTGTCCATCCTGGCCTCCAAGGAGCATTCAGGCTGCATTCTTTCAACACAGATCTGTTGGTTCTATGGGGAACCCATGGCACTTTCAATATTCTCCTCCAACACCACAACTCAAAAGCATCAATTCTTTTACGGTTTTCCTTATTTACTGTCCAACTTTCACATACATATGAGGTTATTGAAAATACCATGGCTTCGATCAGGTGCACCTTAGTCCTCAAGCTGACATCTTTGCTTTTCAACACTTTAAAAAGGTCTTGTGCAGCAGATTTGCCTAATGCAATACATCGTTTGATTTCTTGACTACTGCTTCTATGAGTGTTGATAGATGATCCAAGAATGAATCCTTGACAACTTCAATCTTTTTTCCATTGATAAGAATGTTGTTTATTGGTCCAGTGGTGAAGATTTTTGTTTTCTTTTCATTGAGATGCAATCCATACCGAAGGCTGTGGTCTTTGATCTTCATCAATATGTATTTTAAGTACTCTTCACTTTCAGCAAGTAAGGTTGTATCATCTGCATATTTTAGGTTGTTAATGAGTTTTCCACCAATCCTAATGCCATGTTTTTCTTATAGAACACAGCTTCTCATATTATTTGGTCAGCATACAGGTTGATTTCTATGTGTTCCATCTGGCGAGGTCCATGTGTATAGTCGTCTCTTAGGCTGTCTAAAGAAGGTATTTGAAATACCATTGATGGACTCAAGTGTGGCAGCGGTAGTGAGGTTGGCTATGTAGGATAAGCACTTGGCCTCAAGGTCTGTTTGATCCACAGGGTTGGCAGTTCAAACTCACCAGTCACTCCTCGGAAACCCAACACAAAGTCGCTACATGTTGCAACTGACATGACAACACTTAACAACAACAGCAGTCTTTATGGAAGCATGTTACCACATCTTTCTCTACGTGAGCAGATAGTGATTTACAACCACTGACATTGCAGTTAGCAATCCAACGTATAACTCACTATGAAGCACAACAACAGAGGAAACACTGCCCAGTCCTGCACCATGCTCACAACTATTATGTCTGACTGAGCCCATTGTTGCTGCCACTGTGTGAAGCCATCTTGTTTGGGGTCAATCTCTTTTTCACTGACCTTTCACTTTACCAAACATTCTATCCTTCTCCAGGGACTTGTTCCTTCTGACAATGTGTGCAAAGCATGAGACAAATCTAGCCAGCCTTGCTTCTAAGGAACATTCTTCCAAGTCAGAATTATTCGTTCTTCTGGCAGTCCATGGTGTTTTGAATATTCTTTTCCAATACCATAATTCAAATACATCAGTTCTTCTGTGGTTTTTCTAATTAATTGTCCATCTTTCACATCCAAATGAGGAAATTGAAAATATCATGAGTTGGGGTAGGCACACCTTAGTCTTCAAACTGATATCTTTGCTCTGTAAACATTTTAGAGTTCTCTTGTTGCATATTTTCTTAATGCAATATGTTGTTTAATTTCTTGACTGCCCTTTCATGATCATTAATTGTGGATCCAAGCAAAATGAAGTATTTGATTTCAATTCTTTCTCCATTCATCATGATGTTATTTGTTGGATCAGTTGTGAGGATTTGTGTTTTCATTACATTGAGGCCACTCCATATTGAAGACTGTGATTTTTTATCTTTATCAGTATTTCAAGCCCTTTTTACTTCTGGCAAGCAAGGTTGTATCATCTGCATATCACAGTTCGTTAATGTCTCTTACTCCAATCCTGATGCTACATTCTTCTTCATATAATCCAGTTTCTCATATTATTTGCTCAGCATATAGATTGAATAAGTATGGTGAAAGGGTACAACTCTGACGCACACTTTTCCAGATTTTAAACTATTCCTCTTGTTCAATTTGAACTATTTCTTGATCTTAATACAGGTTCCTAATGGGCATAATAAAGTGCTCTGGAATAACCATTTTTCACAACGTTATCCATAGTTTGTTATAATCCATACAGCTGAATGCCTACTACATTAATCATTTTCTCATTTAATTTTCTACAAGAATATGTCAAAAATGCATTGTTTATACTTCTTTAGATTAAAGGTGGAGGCTTTATTATTATACCATTAGAGCCTAGATTTAGTGTCAATACCTCTGAAATTGGATATATGCTGGATTTTCTGTTTTCAACTTGACCTCATTACCAGACCATTCTAAGATACCTTTAGGCTAGGATTTTGTTAAGAATTTTGGCGTCTATGTTCATGAAAGATATTGGTCTATAATTTTCTTTCTTAGTGATGTCCTTCCCTGGTTTTGGTATGAGGATTATGCTGGCTTCATAAGACATTTTAGGAAGTTTTCCATCCTCCTATATAGTCTGGAATAATTTGAGTAGAATTGGTGACAGTTCTTCCCTGAACATTTGGTTGAACTCTCCCGTGAAGCCATCTGGGCCTGGTCTTCTTTCGGTTGGGATTTTTTTGATGACTAGATCAATTTCTTCTTTTGTTATGATTCTGTTCAAGTCTGCTACTTCACTCTGTGTACATTTAGGTAGGTCTTGATTTTCTAAAAATGTATCCATCTCTTCTAAGTTTTCAAATTTGTTGGAGTACAACTCTTCATAGTTTTTGTAGACCCTTAATTTCTTGATACAGTTGTGGCTGGATAGATTGACTGATGGCAAGGAGAACATTTTAAGAAACCTTTATGTTGTTAAATAACAAGGAGTTGGCTGCAACTCATAGTGACTCTGTTCAGGCTTTCCAATGAGCAGCTTATGGTTTGAATTCTTGACCTTGTGGTTAGCAGTTTAGTGCTTGATTCTCAACACCACGAATTATTAACTTCTTAACAGCTATCAACTTAGGTGCTATAGGTTAGAATTGCTGGCGACAATTTTCCTAACTTTTGGTTCCTTAGTTCTTCTAGTAAGTGAACAATGTTTTTATTTCTTCTAGTTTTCAATCCAAATAAAAACTGGATATTTGATAGACAGTTAGTGGCTTTTTTCTTGGTTTTTACTTGCAAATCAAGCTAGTCTTTCTTTAAAATGCAGGAGTTGACCAATGACTTGCTTTATACTTTTAGCAGTGTAAAGTAAAATGAAGCAAAAAGATATAAAACTGTAATCAAATGTTACCAAATCCACTTTGGGTCAAATTATTTTCCTAATGTATTAAAGTTGAGTGAGTCCCTGATAAGCATTTTTTCCCTTAACCAAGATGATTCTAATGCAAGTGGCCTAAGATTTCAATTTATGAAAAGCAATGTAAAGCTTCAAATTCTTCATTTATACCTTGTCATTCATTTACACATAAGTCTTAATGAGATGAGTAAATGGTCTTATAGTAATTTTTCAGGAGACTGTAAGAAGGTGACATGTGCACCCTAAGACGTTAGTTAAAAAACAAATGAAAGCTGATCTTTAGATTTTCAAACATAAACTTGAGTTTTTTTGGTTGTTTTTAAACACTGTATCTTGTGATAAATTGGAAGAGCAATAAATTGGAAATGAAGTAGCAAGAAAATAAAATGAAATAAAATAAAACAAACAATACTAAATTTCCCTCGGTATCTTTCTGAAGTCTTGAATTAGACTTAAAACAAGCAAACAAATAAATGAGTACATGAGTAAATGAATAAGTGAATAAATAAATAAAATAGGTGCTTCCATTTACTGTTGCTTGTCAGTGTCTATTTGTTCCATGGGATTGAGAGAGAAAGAAAGAAAGAAATTCAGCAGAGCTTGCATATCAGTTAGCTATTAGCTCAATAAGACTGCGTGACAAGCAACCTTAAAACCCCGGTGGTGTGTAGCCAGAGACATTGATTTTAGCTCATGAAAATGGGTTGACTGGAAGAGTCTCCTGATCTGGATCAGGTTCAACTAATCATGACTGATCAAATCTATGCATCTGGGTCACTCCAGGTAGAGTTGGTCTGACATCGTGTCAGCTCAGTTGACTCTTCTCTGGTCTCCACATGGTCTGTCATCCTCCAAAATGGCTTATTTGTTTTGGTGGAAAAAAGTATCCAAAATGGGTGAACTCATAGAATGTCTTTTGAGGTTTATGCTCAGAACTGACACAATAGCACTTCCATCACATGCCTATGGTAAAATTGAGTCACAAGTCCATGCCAAATTCAGCATTAAGGAAGTAGAATCTATCTACTTGATAGGATATATTCAAATACATATTCAAAGAGTATGGATACAGGGTTATTTTGTAATCAGTGATAAAAACCAATCCAGACAGGGTCAGAACCTGCAGAAGAAAGAGTACCCTATCTCTGCTCTATGTGTTATATATAGAAACCCTAAAAAAATAATGTTATCATATGTGTGACCACAATTAAGTAAACTAGTTTTCTTGTTCAGATAATAAAGAGATGAGTTGTTACATGTGGTAGAAATGGTTACAATTTATAGTGACCCTGTATAGGGTTTCTAAGGAGTGGTTGGTGGGTTTGAACAGCCAACTTTGTAGTTAGCTATCCAGTGTTTATCCAACAGCACCACACCAGGACTCCGAAGAGATGAGAGTGCACTGAATGTTGTTTTTGTTGTTAGGTGCCATAGAGTTGGTACTGACCCATAGTGACCTCATGCACAGCAGAATGAAACACTGCCCGATCCTGGGCCAACCTCACTACTGTTGTCATGTTTGAGTCCATCGATGTTGCCACTTGGCAAATCCATCTCACTGGGGGTCTTCCTCTTTTTCTCTGACCCTCCACCTGATATCGATCTCCAGCTACTGGTCCCTCCTGACAATATGTCCGAAGTATAAGAGACAAAGTTTGGCCTCCTGGCCTCCAAGAAACACTCTGGCTGCATTTCTTCCAAATGGATCTATTGGTTCTTTTGGCAGCCCATGGCACTTTCAATATTCTCCTCCAACACCATAACTCAAAAGCATCAATTCTTCTATAGTCTTCCTTATTCACTGTCCAGCTTTTACATATATGAGGTTATTGAAAATACCATGGCTTGGGTCGGGCTCACCTTAGTCCTCAAGCTGACATCTTTGCTCTTCAACACTTTAAAAATGTCTTGTGCAGCAAATTTGCCTAATACAACATGTCATTTGCTTTCTTGACTGCTGCTTCCCTGAGTGTTGATGGTTGATCCAAGAAGAATGAAGTCCTTTATCACTCCAATTCCTCTTTAATATCTAGAGAAGGAAAACAGCATCACTCTTTACACATGGGCTTCAGCTTCAAGTTGACAATATCTACAAGTACTGTTTCCTGCCAATAATTCATGTTGGGCCCTGGTGTTCTTTATCAGGAGGTAAAAGTGAGGAGTGCAAGTTTTCTTTCTTTTTTTAACCTCTCTTGAGTTCCAATCTAAATGAAAGGGAAAACCTTATTCCCCTGCATAAATTACAAAGGGAAAAAATGAGGGGAAAAAAAAATGGAAAAAAGAGCAGGAGTGAACAGGTCACCATAGTAATGGAAAAGGAACTTCAGATGCTGCTCAAGATTGTTTTCTCATCTATATGCAGTTTGGTCTTCAAAATAATTTACAGGCCCCTTATCATGAGGACTTATGAGGTAGGTCAATATTCTTTATTATACCAACAGGAAAAAAAAGAAAATGATTTGGTTAAAGGTAATTGAATGATGCCAGGTCAATATAGCACATGATTCCTAAATACCAGATGACAGATTCCTTTAAGTTATGCTACCTTTTATAAAAAGTTTAGTAAACCTTCTTGCCTTCTAAACCATTGAGGAAGTTTTTGGAGGTCTAGTTTATTTAGCACAGCAAACGATTCATAAACCATTGTAGCATGTAGCTCTCTCAGCTTTGTTTTTTGTTTTGATTTTTTAAGCAGTATAAATTCAGAGGAGTTTTCTCTCAGGAATTATTTGGAGTGAAATTCCCTCTCCTGTATTACAGCATTGATTTGGCAATGGCATGTATGCTAACATAACAAGGCTTATTTAAACCAACACCAAAACTGTAATATTTATTGCTAGGAATTAATACATGTAGAATTTTAAACAGTTTTGTCCTTGGTACTTTCAACAACAAATCCTTGCATTTATATAATTGTACTCTTTTGTTCTTGTTTTATTACACTCTCCTCTGTATAATACATTATCACAATGGTTAAGCACTCTGCTACAAACCAAAAGGTCAGTGGTTCAAACCCATCATTTGCTCTGTTGGAGAAGAGACCTAGAAATCTGCTACTACAAAAACTACAGACTAGGAAACTCTATGGGTACATTCTACTCTATCCTATAGAGTTGTAATGAGTCACAGTTGACTTGACTGCACAAAACAATAACAACAAGGCATGCAACAATTGAACTTGATCCTCTAACTTGGTCATGGTAGTGGTGCTGGTTATGTATCATGGAGTCAGTTCCAACTCATAGTGACCTTGTATAGGGTTTCCAAGGCTGTACATCTTTACAGGAGCAGAAAGCCTCATCTGTCTCCTGTGGAACCACTAGTAGTTTTGAACTGCAGAGCTTGAGATTAACAGCCTGACTCATAACCACTTGGTTGATGAAAAAAATTAAGAATGTCATTGACCAACATGTAATGAGCCACATTAATGGAAATGGTAGTTCTGGTTCTTCTTTTTTGCACTAATTCCTTGCCATCTCACCAGAAATCTCAGTGTCAAAGTTCTCAATCTATTTTTCATCTTGCCATTCTTAGTCCACAATCTCTAAAAAGATAAATATTTAAAAGCTTCACACATAGTGGCATGTGATGGAAAAGACTTAATAAATGGCATCTTCACTTGCTGTTTACCTGTTAAAAGTGTAGACAGCTTTAATACAATTAAATAATATATTTGCTATGTCCATAAAGGCTTTAGTGGACCATTAGCTACCTCTTCAAATCATGCTATTAGGTGTCCTCAAGTTGGTTTCTACTCAGAGGGACCCTGTGTCTATTTGAACAAAACTCTGCTGGTCCTATCTTATCTTCATTGTGGTTGCTGTTTAAACTCAGTGCTTAAGCCACTGCAAGGCACTGTGTTCCTTTTTTTCGCTGACCCTCTATTTTACCAAGCATGATGTCCTTCTCCTGATAACATATCCAAAATACGTGCGATGAAGTCTTGCCATCCTCAGTACTAAGGTGTGTTCTGGCTATACTTCTTCGAAGACAGATAGATTTATTTGTTCTTCTGACATCCCATGGTATATTCATTATTCTTTACCAATACCATAATTCACAGACATCAATTCTTATTTAGAAGAAAGAAAAGTAATATTTATGCTTGTCCTTCTCCTCCCTGATCCACATTCATACTCACTCTCAATATTTACATTGAATGTGTAGCAAAAGTAAGATACACCTTGAGAGAAACAGTTATTGCCAATGTTTCTGTTGCTGTCCTCATCCCTTCCCACCCTCTGAATAGGAAGAGTGAAATGTTCTGCTTCAGGGTCCATTTGTTGTTGTTAGAATGTTAGTTACTGTTTAATAAGTTCCGACTCATAGTGACCCTCTACAGGGCTTTTTGAGGAGCAGGTGGTGATCTTGAATCACTGACTTTGCGGTTCAAACTGACCTTGCAGTCAGCATATTAAGCTGCGGTGCTATACCAGGACTCCATTTAGCTACAATAATATTTCAAACTAAAAAGTCTCTCAATTCCTTGAGTCATAGCAGGACATGAAATAAAGAGTGTATCTAGTTTTTACTGGTATGTTAGATTCATGAAAATATACTCTTTAATCTAGCCTTTGCCATTCTCTTTCCTTTTGCTTTTGTTGTTAGGTACCATTGAGTCAGTACTGGCCCATAGCGACATGCACAACAGAACAAAACACTGCCCGACCCTGGACCAACCTCGCTATTTTTGCCACGCTTGAGTTCATCGATGCTACCATTTGGCCAATCCATCTCGTTAGGGATCTTCCTCATTTCCTCTGACCTTCGACCTTACCAAACATGATATCCTTCTCCAGCAACTGGTCCCTCCTGACAATATGTCCAAAGTATGAGAGGCGAAGTGTGGCCATCTTGGCCTCTAAGGAGCACTCTGGCTGTGCTTCTTCCAAAATGGATCTATTGGTTCTTTTGGCAGCCCATGGCACTTTCAATATTCTCCTCCAACACCATAACTCAAAAGCATCAATTTTTCTTTGGTCTTCCTAATTCACTGTCCAGCTTTCGCATCCATATGAGGTTACTGAAAGCACCATGGCTTGGGTCAGGTACTTAACAACAACAGTAACAATGAGTGGAATGATAACACTAGGAAGGTACACACACCTTAGATTAATCAACCGTTTGAGATAACAAGTGCAGCATTTTTTCAAGGACTTAGTTCAGAAGTGTTAGGAAAGATGGAAGAATGGAAACAGGAAACACAAGGGAGAGGTGGGATAAGAGTTACATTGTGAGGATTGCAATCAATGACAAGAAACAAAATATGTATGGAGTCTTAAATGGAAAACTGATTTGCTCTGTATACTTTACTCAGTTCATAATAAGATGTTTTATTAAAAGATACAGGGAAATTTAAATCATGCATAAATAAATCCATTTTATTCAAACAATGTAGTTGATTATAATAAGTACTTCTTTATAAAGACTGCATTTAGTCTCTATCTAGTTTTAAGAAATTCCAGAATAGCAAATCAGCTTTTCTCTTTTGTATAAGAGTACTGCCTTAGTTTTTGGAGAACTCCTATGTAAAAGAAAAATTATTCTGGTTAAGTCCATAAAAACAGCAGGAGAGATATATTTAAATGATAAGTAAATAGATTTCAGATAACAGAAAATAGAACTTTCTAGATATCTGAATACCTTGCTATAGCATGATCTTGTGAAATTAGAGATACAAATCTATGCAAGCATTTGAGACAGAAACTGCTCTAACAGGGATGCTGAAGAGCTGATTCCTCCTAGTGTGATATGTGTAGGAAAAGAATGATTGTCCTTCCCATCATCATACTCAAAGATTCTATGGCACAATCTTATGTAAACATCATAAACTTCTAACTATAAATCTTTATTTTTTTTTTCATTTCTTAAAGTAAAACACAAAAATACAATTATTATACTTTTAATAATATAGTATCATTATTTTATATGAAGATAACTTTCTTCTTTAACCCTTGGCTAGCACTAATGTGTTTTTTAAAATGTAGTATTGAAGATGATTGTTTAAAAATAATTTTTGGTCACCCTATAAATTGCTGACTTCACTAAAATGAAAATAAAAGTAAAACTATAACTCATGAAATATGAGCAACCATTGTTCAGAATACTGCCTTGATTCGGTTGGGGAAAAATTTAAAGTGTGTATTACTCTGAAAAGGACCTAGTAATATCAAACTATAGAAGAATATAACTCTGGTGAGTAATAAAATTCTTCCATATCCTGACATGCACTTAAAACCTTAGTCACAGTTTTCCTATTTCATTTTATATAACGCATAAATTGAGCTCTTATAAGTCCTACATTTCTGGCTTCTGTCCCATTTTGTACTCCCTTTCAAGCCTTTAGTTCCTGTTTTTTTTTTATATTTACCAGTTACACAGCAGGACAAATGTTTGCCCTCAGCTTCACTCTCAAGCACTTTGTCTTACTGAACACACTGGTGGTGAGGTCACACATTCAGATGTTAGTGATATATACAAGTGTAGAGCCAGTTCCATGTAGTACGGGATAAAAATACTGGAGCCAAAAACTGTTGACCATGCCTACATGGTAAAATTGGCTTTCTAGGAAAGTGATCTTGTAAGAATATTCAGATTTAATTAGAGAAACCAAGTCACACAACCCAAACTCAGGTAAGACAAGCATATATACTCTAATGTAGATATTCTTATTCTCAGTGTCAAATATAGTTATTACATGTTGTTGTTGTTGGGTGCCGCTGAGTCGGTACTGACTCATAGAGACCCTATACACAACAGAACAAAACATTACCTGGTCCTGCGTTAACCTTCCAATCGTTGCTATCTCTGAGCCCATTGTTGCTGCCACTGTGTCAATCCATCTAATTGGGGGTCTTCCTTTTTTTTTCCATCCCCCCACTTTACCAAACATGATATCCTTCTCCAGGGACTTGTCCCTCCTGACAATATTTCTGAAATATGGAAGTCTGGCTATCCTGGCTTCCAAGGAACATTTTGACTGTACTTCAACACAAATTTGTTTGTGGTTTTGGAAGTTCATGGTACCTTTAATATTCTTCTCTAACACCATAACTCAATTGCATCAATTCTTCTATGATCTTCCTTATTCATTACTCAACTCTCACATGCATTTGAGGTTATTGAAAATACCACAACTTGGGTCTGGTACACCTTAAATTGCCCTTAAAGTGACGTTTTGATCGAGAACATTTTCAAGAGGCCTTGTGCATCAGCTTTTCCTAATGCAATAGATCTTTTAATCTCTTCACTGCTGTTTCCATCAGTTGTTGTTGTTGTTGTTGTTGTTGTTGTTGTTAGGTGCCATCAGGTCGGTACCGACTCATAGCGACCTTATGCGCAACAGAATGAAACATTGCCCGATCATGGGCCAACCTCACTATTGTTGCCACACTTGAACTTGAGTCCATCGGTGCTGCCACTTGGCCAATCCGTCTCACAGGGGGTCTTCCTCCATGAGTGGTGATGGTGAATGAGCAAAATGAAGACCTTAGCAGCTTCAATCTTTTCTTCACACATATGTATGTTGTTTATTGGTCCAATGGCAGGATTTTTGTTTTCTTTACATAGAGGTGCAAACTATACTAAATACTGCGGTCTTTGATCTTCATTAGTAAGTACTTTAATTCCTTTTCACAAGCAAGGTTGTATCATTGGCATATGAAAGGATTCTTAATGAGTGTTCCTCCAATCCTGATGCCATGTTTTTCTTCATATAATTTAGCTCCTCAGATTCAATAGTATGGTGCAAGAGTACAACCCTGGCACACACTTTTCCTAATTTTAAACTATTCAGTGTTGGCTTGTTCTGTTCAGAAACTTCTTCTTGGTCTATGTATGGGCTCTTCATGAACATAATTAAGTGTTCTGGAATATGCTTTTTACAAAATGTTTTCCATAGTTTACCATGGTTTACACAATCAAAAGTCTTTGTGTAGTCAATAAAAGTAAACATCTTTCTGGTATTCTCTGCTTTCAGCCAAGACTCATCTGATGTCAGGAGCGATATTCTTCATTCTATGTCTCATGTGAATCCAATCTGAACCTCTGGAAGTTCTCTGTCAATGTACATTTGCAGTCATTTTTGTATTATCTTTAGAAAGTTTTTACTTGCATGCTTATTGATGATATGGTCGGATGATTTTGTATTTCCTTGGGTCACCTCCAGGAAGCTGTCTTCCAAATTTATTGGCATAGATGAGTTAGTGCCTCCAGTGTTTCATCAGTTTGTGGAAAGATTTCAATTTGTATTCCATCAATTCCTGGTGCCTTGTTCTTTGCCTATGCAATTAATGTTCCTTGGACTTATTCCTTCAGTATCATTGGTTCTTGATCATATGATATCTGTTGTACATTGAGCATTTGGGGGAGTACCGTGATTCTGTGTATTCCTTGCATCTTCTTTTGATACGTCCTGCATCATTAAATATTTTTCCCATAGAACTCTTCAATATTTCAAGACAAGGCTTGAATTTTTTTCTTCAGTTCCCTCAACTTGATTAATGCTGAGCATATTTTACCCTTTTGGTTTTCTAACTCCAGGTCTTTACATACTTTGTTATAATACTTAACTTTGTCTTCTCCCACTGTCCTCTGAAATTTTCTTGTCAGTTCTTTTACCTCCTCATTTCTTCCATTTGCATTAGCAATTCTACCTTGGAGAACAAGTTTCAGAGTGTCTTCTGACATCCATTTTGGCATTTTCCTTCTTTCTTGTCTTTTTAATGACTATTTGCTTTCTTCCTATATGATGTTCTTTATGTCATCCCACAACTCTTTTGATCTTTTATCTATAATGTCTAATGCATCAAATCTGTTCTTCAGATGATCTCTAAATTCAGGTGTGATATATTTAAGGTCCTGATGTGGCGCTGTGGGTTAATGTGCCAGACTGCAACACCTTTTGAACTGCAAGGTTGGTGGTTCAAGCTCACCAGCTGCTTCTCAGAAACCCTATATAGGGTCACTATGGGTCACAATCGACTCTATGGCACTTAACAACAACAACACACTTAAGGTCATATTTTGGCTCTCATGAACATTTTTAAATTTTCTTCAGCTTCAGTCCAAACTTGCATAAGAGCAATTAATGGCATGATCCACAATCAGCCCCTGGCCTTCTTTTGGCTTATAAGATGAAACATTTCTACCATCTCTTTCCACAGATGTAGTCAATTTGATTTCTGTGTATTCCATCTGTATTCCGTTCTGTGATGTCCATGTGTACAGTTATCTTTTATGTTGTTTAAAAAAAGATATTTGCAACGACGAAGTCATTGTTCTTTCAAAATTTTGTAATGCGATCCCAGCATCATTTCTATCATCGATATATGTTTGTAGTAATTTTTCCAATTAAGGATCCTTCCTCTTTGTTTCCAATGTTTGCTTTCCAACAACTAGTAATTATAAATACATCTTGAATGTATATTTGATCAATTTCAGACTGAAGAAGTTGGTAGAATTCTTTCAATTTCAAATTCTTCAATTCTTCAATTTCACTGGCTTTGGTGGGTAAATGAGGAAAACAGTTGTATTAATTGGCCTTGTAAGCATATGGATATTATCCTATAATAGACAATGTTTTACTTCAAGATAGGTCTTGATATGCTTTTCCATGATTAATGTGATGCCATTTCCCTTAATTTGTCAATCCTTTCTTAGTAAACTACATGATTGTCAGATTCAAAATGCCTATGATATTTCAGTTCACTAATGCCTAGAATATCAATGTTCCATTTCATTTTTGCAATTTCCAATTTTCCTATGTTCTGATTACTCTTGATGTTTACAGCTGTTTCTCTTCATTTTGAGTTGTACCCCACCAACAAATGAAGGTTCTGAACATGTTACTCCACTCGCATCTTTATGGTCAATTCTACTGTGAGGGGGCAGCTCTTCCCCAATCTTATTTTGAGTTCCTTTCACCCTGATGGGCTCATCTTCCAGAAGTATATCTAACAATATACTTGTACTCTTCATCATGTTTCAGTATTCAATATTCTATTCCTGACAGTGTTCCACTGTTATTCATAACGTTTTCAATGACTAAATATTTAGAAATTTTCTGTCTCTCATTGCTAATCTGTCTTCATCTGGAAGCTCAACGGAACCATGTCCACCATGGGTAACCCTGGTGGTATTTCAAATATCCATGACATGGCTTCCAGAAGCACCACACTACAACAAACTGACAGACAAGTGGTAGAGTTATTACATAAATCTCTGCAAAATGTTTAGAACATTCTGTTTCCTATAGACTGTCCAAAGGGGCAAAATATCTATGTTGTTGTTGTTGTTGTTGTTATGTGCCGTGGAGTCGGTTCCGACTCATAGCGACCCTACACAGGGTTTCCGAGGCTGTAAATCTTTACGGGAGCAGATGGCCTCATCTTTCTTTCGCGGAACCACTGGTAGTTTCGAACTGCTGACCTTGTGGCTCGCAGTCCGATTCGTAACCACTACGCTACCATGTTGTTGTTAAGTGACTTCAAATTGATCCCAACCCATAGCGACCCTGTGTAGGGTTTCCAAAGAGCATCTATTGAGCTTGAACCACCGACCTTGCAGTTCAAACGGCTTTGCAGTCTGGTGCATTAACCCACAGTACCACATTTTTTATTTATGTGTTTAATTTTATTCTTGAAAAAAATTTGTGACAAATCTTTATTGAATCTGTTACAATTTACAACAAATAATATAAGAAATTAAAACAGTCCATTGGAAGGATCTCTAGATTCATTTTCTTTCTCTCCTTCTCCAGACTTCTCACTGCTTGTCAGACACGTTGTATTCATCTGACTGATTATAGGGCTTTTTCTAGGATGTTCTTCTTGAGTGCCATCTAGTTTGTTCCAACTCAGCAACCCTGTATAGGGGTTCTGCGTCTTTAAATCTTCACAGAAGAAAGCCTTATCTTTCTCCTGCAGAGTGACTGCTGGGCTTGAACCACGGACCTTGTAGTTCACAGTCCAGTGCTTATCATATGGAGCCACCCTTTCTAAGGTATTGAATCCTAAATTTCCAGAAGACTTTTATTTGAATCCTTATTGCCAAAAGAGCCACAGGCAGATGCAAATAGATTAATTACTTTTAACCAAATAAGCTAAATAAAACCTCTTCCCTACAAATCACTGAATCAGTTAAAACTGGCTTCTCCATCACCAAAACTCCTCTAAAATGCAAATGATTTATTTTCAATCTTAAGATGACACATATGGACAAGATTGCCTCCAAACCTAATTTGAAAACAAAACATAGGCTTTCTAGATCCTTCAGCATGCCTCTAGGGAGGTTATCAGACAGAATGCTTAGTACCTTTTCAGATACGTATACAAACGTGATTCTTTTGAAACAGCCCCGCCACATCTGTACATTGAGGTACAACCCATACAGAAAACTGTGTTCTTTGATCTTCATCAGTAAGTACTTGAAGTCCTCTTTGTTTACAGCAAGCCAAGTTGTATCATCTGCATATTGTAGGTTGTTAATGAGTCTTCCTCCAATCCTGATTCCACATTCTACTTCATAAAATCTAGTTTCTTGGATTATTTGTTAAGCGTGCAGATTGAATATGTATGGAGAAAGGATACAACCCTGGCACACACCTTCCTTTCTTTGAAATGATTCAGTGTTCCCTAGTTCCTTTAAAGCTACTGCATATCGGTCTATGTTCCAGTTACTCATAAGCAAAATTAGTGTTCTTGGAATGCTCATTATAGACAATTAAGTACAGCTAAACATCTTTCTGGTAATTTCTACTTTCAGCCAAGATCCAACTGACATCAGCAATGACAACCCTCATCCCATGTCCTTGTCTGAATCCAGTTAGAATCTCTGGCAGTTCTTTCAATATATTGTTGCAGCTATTTTTGAATTATCTTTAGCAAAATTTTACTTACATGCAATATTAATGATATTTTCTGATGATTTCCCCATTCTGTTGGGTCACTTTTCTTTGGAATGGACACAGATATGTATCTCTTCCAGTCATTGGTCAGGTAACTATCATACAAATTTCTTGGCATAGATGAGTGAGTGCCTCCAGTTGTACATAAGTTTATAGAGATATTTCTATGTGTTTTCCATCTATTTCTGGACCCTTGTTCTTTGCTAATGCCTTGAATGTACCTTGGACTTTTTCCTTCAGTATCATTGGCTCTTGACTATATGCTACCTCTTAAAATGGCTGGAAACTGACCATTTCTTTTTGGTACTGTGACTCTGTGTCTTGCTTCCATCTTCTTTTAATGCTTTCTGTATTATTTAGCACATTGCTCATAGAATCTTTCAATACTGCAATTCGATGCTTAATTTTTTTTTTCTTCAGTTCTTTCATCTTGAGAAATGCTGAGCATGTTTTCTTTTGATGTGCTAGCTTCAGGTTTTTTCACATTTCATTGTAATATTTGACTTTGTAATTTCCATTGTCCTTTGAAATTTTCTATTACTCTATTTTACATCCTCATTTCTCCCATTTTCTTTTTTTAGTATCTCTGTCCTGCGGAGCATTTGTTTATAATCTCTATGCTGGGTATCATCAATTGCTCATATGAATATTCAGACAGTAGCTGAAGAAAATGAAAACAAGTTCACAGAGAGATAAAATATGACCTTGAATATATCCCATCTGAATTTAGAGATCATCTGAAGAACAAATTTGATACAATAGACAATAAAGACCAAAGAGCAGAGGAGTTGTGGGATGAGATCAAGAACATCATACCAAAAGAAAGCAAAAAATCATTAAGAAGAAAAGACAGAAGGAAACAATCAAAATGGGATTCAGAAGAGACTCTGAATACAGTCAGCATAGACATGCAAAAACAAATGGACGAAATGAGTAGATACAAGAGCTGACCAGAAAAATTCAAAGGTTAGCTCAAGAAGACAAAATAAAATATTGCAACAAAATGTGCAAAGATATGGAATTAGAAAACCAAATTGGAAGAACACACTCAGCATTTCTCAAGCTGAGGGAACTAAAGAAAAAAATTCAAGCTTTGACTTTCATTATTGAAGGATTCTCTTGACAAATTATTGAATGATGCAGAAAGCATAAAAAGAAAATGGAAAGAATTCACAGAGTGATTGTACTAAAAGGAAATGGCTGTTGTTGTTATGTGCCGTGGAGTCGGTTCTGACTCATAGCGACCCTGTACAGGGTTTCTGAGGCTGTAAATATTTACGGGAGCAGAAAGCCTCATCTTTCTCCTGTGGAACAGCTGGTAGTTTCGAACTGCTGACCTTAAGGTTCACAGCCCAATTCGTAACCACTACGCTACTAGAGCTCCAAATAATTTCAAGAGGTAGCATATTAACGAAAGGCAATGATACTGAAGGAAAAAGTCCAAGGCACATTGAGGGAATTGGCAAAGAAAAAGTCTCCAGGAATTGATGGAATAAAATTTGAAATTTTTCAACAAAGTGAGGCGGCATTAGAGGCATTCACTCATTTATGCCAAGAAATTTTGAAGACAACTATCTGTCCATCTATTTGGAAAAGATGCATATTTATGCCCATTCCAAAGAGAGGTGACCCAATGGAATGCAGAAATCACTGGGCAATATCTTCTATATCCCATGCGAGTAAAGTTTTACTACATATAATAAAAAAACAACTATAACCATACATTGACAATGAACTTCCAAGGTTCAAGAAGATTCAGAAGAGGATTTGGAACGAGGGATATCATTGCTGATGTCCAATGCATCTTGGCTGAAAGAAAAGAATACCAGAAAGATGTTTACCTGTGCTTCAGTTGTGTAGTTCATGACAAGTTATGGACAACATTGTGAAATCTGAGTATTCCTGAACACTTAATTGTGCTCATGAGGAATCTGTACATAGACAAAGAGGCAGTTGTTCAAACAGAACATGGGAACACTGAATGGTTTAAAATTAGGAAAGATGTGTGACAGAGTTGTATTCTTTCACCATACTTATTCAACCTGTATGCCGAGCAAATAATCTGAGAAGCTGGGTTCTATGAAGAAAAATGTGGCGTCAGGATTGGAGGAAGACTCACTAACATCCTGTGGTATATAGATAATACAGCTTTGCTTCCTGAAAGTGAAGAGGACTTAAAATACTTACTGATGAAGATCCAAGATCATAGCCATTGGTATGGATTGCATCTCAATATAAAGAAAACAAAAATCCTCACCACTGGACCAGTAAACAGCATTATTATCAATAGAGAAAAGATTGAAGTTGTCAAAGACTTCATATTTCTTGGATCAACCATCAACACTCATGGAAGCAGCAGCTGAGAAATCAACGATGTATTGCATTAGGCAAATCTGCTGAACAAGAACTTTTTAAGGTGTTGAAGAGCAAAAATGTCAGTTTGAGGACTAAGGTGCACCTAACCCAAGCTGTCGTATTTTCAATAACCGCATATGCATGCAAAAGCTCGACAATGAAATAGGAAAATCATAGAAGAATTGATGCATTTGAGTTATGATGTTAGAGGCGAATACTGAAAGTGCCATGGACTGCCAAAAGAACCAACAGATTTGTGTTGGAAGAAGTGAAGCCAGAGTGTCCCTTGGAGGCCAAGATGGCCAAATTTTATCTTTTATACTTCGGACATATTGTCATGAGGGACCAGTCGCTGGAGAATGCTTTCAAGTTTGGTAAGGTGGAGGGTCAGAGTAAAATAGGAAGAACCCCAGCAAGATGAATTGGCAAAGTGACAGAATCAATGGACTCAAGTATGGCAATAACTGTGAGGTTGGCCCAGCACTGGACAATATTTTGTTCTGTTGTGCATATGGTCGTTATGAATCAGTATTGACTCGATGGCACTAACAACAACAATGAACATCCTGGAGAGCAAGTTTCAGTGTCTTCTCTGACTTCCATTTTGGTCTTTTCCTTCTTTCTTTTCTTCTTAGTGACCTTTTGCTTTTTCTTGAATGATATTCTTGATATCATCCCATAACTCTTCTGGTCATCGTTCATTTGTGTCTAATTAATAAAATCTCTTCTTGAGTGATCTCGAAAATCAGGTTGGATATGTTCAAGGTCACATTTTGGGTCTCCTGTACTTATTTTTATTTTCTCAGCTTCAGTATGAACTTGTATATGAGCAATTAATGGTCAGTTTCATAATCTGCCTTAGCCTTATTTTGGCTGATGATATGGAGCTTTGCTGCTATCCTTTTCTTCAGATGTAGTAAATTTTATTTCTGTATATTCCATCTGGTGACATCTATGCATTTAATTGTCTTTTATGTTATTTTAAAATGGCATTTGCAAAGAATAAATCATTGATTTTGGGAAAACCTAATTTTCCTAATGGAGAACAAAGACCACAATCTTTAATATGGGTTCTGCCTCAATATAAAGAAAACAACAATCTTCACCACTGGCACAACAGGTAATATCAAGAGAAATGAAGAAAAGTTTGAGATTTTCAAAGCCCTCATTTCCCTTCAATCAACCATCAATACTATGGAAGCAGCAGTCAAAGAATCAAATGACACTGGATTAGTTAGATTTGCTGCTCATGACCGCATTAAAGTGTCCAAAGCAAAGTTGTCAGTTTGAGGACTAAGGTGTGCCTGACCCAAGCCATGGTATTATTAATAACCTCATATGCATGAGAAAGCTGGACAAAGAATAAATATGACCATGAAAGAATTGCTGAAAGAACAAACAAAAATATGTTGGAACAAGTGTCTTGGAATGCTCCTTACAAGGCAGGATGGCCAGAGTTTGTCTCTCATACTTTGGACATATTTTTAGGAGAGAACATTCCCTTGAGAAGGACGTCATGCTTGGTAAAATGGAATGTCAGCAGTAAAGAGGAATACTCCCTAAGAGACAGATTAGCACAGTGGCCAAATTAATGGCCTCAAGTGTAGCAATGAGTGTGAGGTTGGGGCAGGACTGGGGACAATGTTTCATTCTGTTGCACATAAGGTCATTATGAGTCAGTTCTTACTCAACAGCACCTTAAAACAACAACATCTATACAAATCAAATCAAATCAAATTAGGTATAAGAAGTATTTTGATGGTTGGTGATTATGTGCCAAGGCGTCAGTTCTAACTCATAGTGACTCTGTATAGGGTTTCCAAAGTTGTATATCTTTACCAGAACAGAAAGACTCATATTTCTCCTACAGGGTGTCTGGTAGATTCAAACAGCTGAAATTGTGGTTAGCATCTTGGCTTGAAATCCATCACCACTACCAACTCCTGTGAAATGAATCACATTAGAAGGTCCCAGATAGAGTGGGGGAGAACGTGTATAACAAAACTTAAAATTATTAACTATTGATCTACTGTGCTCAGTATTGTAGCATTCTGCCCTTTCAACCTCCTAGGTTATTATATTAGCTGGCTTCCCACTGATTAGGACAATGGGAGATACTGGAGCAAGAGTGGAGGAAAAAGAAGAAAAAATATTGGTTATGTCTCCAACTGTTCTCTGCTTCTTGCAGCTTCTTGGACAGTGGCTGCATCTTTTCTGGGAAACCAGACCCTGAGAGATGTTTGATGATTCCAGTTTCCACCTGTAGCCTTAACTCCTAGCTTCTGACCTTGTCATTCCTTCTTTTCTCTACAGTTTAGGAGAGCATCCTGCTCTTGCCAATTTTTGATTGCTCACCATTTTAGCTCTTATACCATACGTAACCACTGTCCTGAATTAAATTGATTTTACAGTCAATTATTGAAATAGACCATTTCTGGTATATCAGATGAGATAAAGCAGAGCACACCCACTTCAAGTGGCCCCTTTGTGATGCTAAAGGTGATGATAACAGTTTCAGGAATCTGGAGCAACTACCAGAGACAGTGATAGGTAACCAGGCTTAATTGGGGATGTCTTTAATTCCCATCATGAAGATTCTCTGAAACACTTGTGGAGTAATACAATTCTGTGTGAGCACATGGGAGTAGTAGTGTACCTACAGAAAATAATGCATGTGGCTATTAGTTTTAAATTGATGACTGATCTCTCACAGATGACAATGGAAACTTCCTTGGCCAATAGAAACTACTCATTGACAACTAACCTTCAAGTGGTACCCAGGGCACTTGCTACACCTGCCATACCTTGAATAGGTCTCTAGGTGAGAGCTTGGCATTAGACTAAGGCATGAATGTTAATGTGACTTCAATTACATACACAGAGTATTGGTGACTGGTATATTCATGTTATAAAGATTACTACATTTTGAAGTATAATGCTACTGATTTGTTATTATGTATAATACCAGCCAACATTTTCCTTAAAAACGAACTGAAAGGAGTTGCCATTTCTGTCATGGTAAACAAAAAGAGAAACTAAAGAGGTTTAAATCTGATGTCACTTTCATTACTGTTGTTAAAACTACATGTAAACTCTCAAATTTAAATGTCTATTTAAATTTAAATTTAAATGTCCTATTCTAGCAAAGTCATTTGAAGCTGTGTTGTTGTTGTGGCTAAGTGCTGTCAAGTTGGTTCTGACTCATAGTGGCCTTGTGTAGGATTTCCAAGCAGTAGCTGGTGAATTTGCACTGCCAACCTTGCAGTTAGCAGTTCACTAGGACTCCAAGATTCCAGTGGCGCTCTAGTGGCCACTATAATTTATATACATAGAGTTTGATAGAAACAGTCAGCCCTAGTTAAATGGCATCACTGGCTAATGCAGTCTGGACAGCTTAATTATGCACTTGTCTGAACACTTGTCATACTTTTGGTGACTTCAAAGCAGTGTAGTTGTCTTTGGCACTGAAATTTGCAGTGTTTTATAATCATTTTTATTAGTATTTCTTCACATAATATCACTAGACAAAAAATGAGATATGAAGAGGTTAAATAATTTGACCAAGGCTAGACTGAACTGACAAGAAAATAATGACAACTGAAGTAATTAGCTAAATGGTTCAAGATTAAAAATATACCTTTTTAGGGAGGGAGTGGGGAATGGAAGTGTTTACTTACTGAATTAATTACCTGATAATGACCTAAACTGGCAGACTAAGAGTAAAATTCATGGTCCCAAGGCAATGTCAAAATACTTAGTGTATTGCTTAACAGTATGTTTTTTATTAAGTTAATGAGTCCTTTGCATTGTATTTATATTTGAAGTGTCACATATTTATATCGCCACCTAGTGGACTAATATATAATAAAGGCCTGCATATAGATTTGGGTGGCGAAGGCAAATAGTTTCTTCCTAGAGCCACTCATCCTTTTATGGACACTTCATATCTCAGTTGCCTTACCTCTAATGTTGAACCTGAACTTTTTGTTCTGAGGATCAACTCCCAGAGAAAGAAATTCAGAATAATGATATTAACAGCTGTATCTTGTCTCCTCAAGAAGACGCAGATGCATGGAGTTCCCAATGGCCAGGGAAACCTGAACATATGTTAAAGTCATTAATGGCTGTGTTGCTTCTGTGTAGCAGCAAGGTGTAATGACACAACTGATTTGTTTTTTCCTCATTATGAAGTGTTAACAAGGAGAGTAATTGGGACAGACAGGATAGGGATGGTGGTATGTTTAGATAGTAAAGGGTAAATCTGATACAAAATGTGTTTCTCTTACTACACAAAGTAATATATAAAAGCTATTCAAATATTTCCATCATGAGATATCGCTCTTATGTGCTTATGGATTAATTAGGATTCTATTTTTGTGTTTCCTTCCTTATTGTCCTACAACCACTTTAGAATAGATCAGCTTTTAGTTAAATAAGCGTCTTGTTTCCATGTTGTTTGTTGTTGCTAAGTGCCGTCAAGTCGGTTTCAACCCGTAGCGACTCTGTATAAAGTTTCCAAGTAAGGACAGGTGAATTTGAACTGCCGACCTTGAAGTTCAAACCAACCGTGCAGTCCAGGGCATTATCCCGCAGCGCCACACCAAGACGTGTATTCATATTAGATGATATTTCAGAGGCGATTATGTATGTGATTTTGGGACCTGCAATATTCCTCCTATGCTGTCCAAGGTTGCTGTTGTTACGTGGCATCAAGTCAGTTCTGACCCATAGGACCCTGTATAGGGTTTCTGGGGAGCAACTGGTGACCTTGAACCTCTGACTTTGTGGTTCAAAATGACTACAGTTTAGCGCATTAACCCACAGCCCTTTAAAGACAATGATGTCCTTGTAACTGTCAAGCATCTTTAAAAGAAACAAACCTTTTTGTGGTGTGTCAGCTCCTTTTTTCTGTGCAAAACTTTACATTTATGTCAAGAATATCTATTAGAAAAAACAACTACAGGTATTCTCTACATCATTCGGATGTTTCTAGCAATTATGGTGTGTGCTGTAGGGTAAGCACTGATTCACAAGGTCGGTTTAAACCTCACAGTTGGCAGTTCAAAACCACCTGTCACTCCTCAGAAACCTCATACAGAGTTTCTATGAGTCAGAGCCAATTCGATGGCACTTAACAACAACAACTTGAGGGCTAAAGGAGTAAAATCCTTATTATGTACTTCTTAATTTTCCAAAAATTTCTGATTTTTAAATAATTTTAATAAATTTAAGAAAGAATGGACATAAGACATTTTGCTTCATTAAACTCTCACATAACTTTTATTGCATGTTTTCTTCTCTTCTAATAATTATTATTAACCAATTGATCATATTAAAAAGACTAACCAAGACATTCTTAATGATTATTGTACAAAATATTACAACTTTCAATTTCATACATATTTACCAACTAAAAATTTTACCTAGTATTTTTCTTCCCCATCATTTGCATGTGCATTTGGAACTACTGGTTAGAGGAATTACTTTTAAAAATGTTTTCAATCTGACAGTATATCCACTTTGTTGTTGTTGTTGTTAGGTGTTATCGAGTCAGTACCGACCCATAACGACCTTATGCATAGCAGAACGAAACACAGCCTGATCCTTGGCCAACCTCACTACTGTTGCCATGCTTGAGTCCATCGATGCTGCCACTTGGCCAGTCAATCTCATTGGGTACTTCCTCTTTTTCTCTGACCCTCCGACTTACCAAACATAATATCCTTCTCCAGCAACTGGTCCCTCCTGACAATATGTCCAAAGAATAAAAGATGAAGTTTGACTATCTTGGCCTGTAAGGAGCACTCAGGCTGCAATTCTTCCAAAACGGATCTATTGGTTCTTTTGGCAGCCCAGGGCACTTTCAATATTCTCCTCTAACACCATAACTCAAAGACAATCAGTTCTTCTACGGTCTTCCTTATTCACTGTCCAGCTTTCACATGCATATGAGGTTATTGAAAACACCAGGGCTTGGGTCAGATGTACCTTAGTCCTCAAGCTGACATCTTGGCTCTTCAGCCCTTTAAAAGGTCTCGTGCAGCAGATTCATCTAATGCAATACGTCATCTGATATCTTGACTACTGCTTCCGTGAGTGTTGATAGTTGATCCAAGAAGAATGAAGTTCTTGACAACTTCAATCTTTTCTTCATTGATAAGAATGTTATTTATTGGTCCAGTGGTGAGGATTTTTGTTTTCTTTACATTGAGATGCAATCCATACAAAAGGCTGTGCTCTTTGATCTTTATCAGTAAATGTTTTAAGTCCTCTTCACTTTCAGCAAGCAAGTTTGTATCATCTGCATATCACAGGTTGTTAATGAGTCTTCCTCCAATCCTGATGCCACATTTTTCTTCATAGAACCCAGCTTCTTGGATTATTTGCTCAGGATACAGGTTGAATAAGTATGGTGAAAGAATACAACCCTGTCTCACACCTTTCTTAATCTGAAACCATTCAGTGTTTCCATGTTCTGTTCCAACAACTGTCTCTTGGTCCAGGTACAGATTCTCATGAGCACAATTAAATATTCCAGAATACTCATACTTCACAATATTTTCTGTAGCTTGTCAAGATCCACACAATCGAAAACCTTTGCATAGTCAATAAAGAACAGGTAAATATCTTTCTGATATTCTCTACTTTCAGCCAAGATCCATTGGACATCAGCAATGATATCCCTCGTTCCACGGCCTCTTCTGAATCTGGCTTGAACCCCTGAAAGTTCCCTGTCAATGTATGATTGTAGCCATTTCTGTATTACGTTTAGCAAATCTTTATTCGCATGGGATATTAAAGAGGTTTTCCTATGATTTCCGCATTCTGTTGGGTCACCTCTCTTTGGAATGGGCACAAATATGGATCTCTTCCAATTTTTCAGCCAGATAGTTGTCTTCCAAATGTCTTGGCAGAGATAAGTGAGTGCCTCCTCTGCCGCTTTACTCTCTTGAAAGATTTCAATTATTACATCAATTCCTGGTGACTTGTTCTTTGCCAATTCCTTCAGTGCACATTGGACTTCTTCCCTCAGTATCATTGGCTCTTGATCATATGCTACCTCTTGAAACGGTTGAACATGAACCATTTCCTTTTGGTCAGTGACTCTGTGTATTCCTTCCATCTTCTCTTGATGCATTCTGCATCATTTAATAATTTGCCCAGAGAATCTTTCATTAACGAAAGTCGAGGCTTGAATTTTTTTCTTCAGTTCCCCTAGCTTAAGAAATGTTAAGTGTGTTCTTCCTTTTTGGTTTTCTGATTCCAGATCTTTGCACATTTTATTGTAATATTTGGCTTTATCTTCTTAAGATGATCTTTGAAATTTTCTGTTCAGCTCTTGGACCTCCTCATTTCTTCCATTTGCTTTTGCATATCTATGCTATAGATCAAATTTCAGTGTCTCTCTGACATCCATTTTGACTTTTTCCTTCTTTCTTGTCTTCTCAATGACATTTTGCTTTTTTCATGTATGATATTCTTGATGTCATCCCACAACCCTTCTGGTCTTTAGTGGCTAATGTATCACATTTGTTCTTCAGATGATCTCTAAATGCAGTTGGAATATATTCAAGGTCATATTTTGGCTCTCGTGGACTTGGGGGATGATAGAGCACAAGGTAGTGGGTAGACACATTATAGTTTGGGCGTTGGGGAGGGCAATATACAAGAAGGTGGTAGGGTGGAAGGACAAAGAAGATAGGGGAAACTTAAAACAGGTTTGCATGGGCTAAATGGCACAGAAATAAATAGTCATGTATGCTCAAACTTGGAACAACAGGACTCTGTGATACAGGGATCGAGGCATAGTTTGAAGAGGGGAAATAATGTTAGGATGCTTGACTGACTTATGGATATCGGTTTCTCTTGCCTACTATTTTAAAATAGACACCTCAGTGGGATAGAAAGGAATGTCGGGAAACATTTGATGGACTAAATGTTTCACTAAATATTTCACTTCTGAGAAATGTTCACTTCTGAGAGTATGAGACCCTGTCCAGAGAAGCAGTGACACCAGAGATGGAGGCAGAGATGAAGACATGAAGAGAAGTCACAGCTGAGGACTTTGGACTCATGGAAAGGGAGGGACTCGGTGCTGGTGGCCAGGAGGCAGACTTGCAGAATGTGCCCTTTGATTGTTTAAATTATTATATATTCCTGAGTGTTCCTGTGTACCTGCTCCCCTACACCTCAGAAAAAAAAAAAAAATGTAAAAACAAAACAAAAACATGGAGTAGAAGCAAATAGTGTTGAATGATGATGTATAGAGGAGGTTGTAATCATTGCAATAAAACAGTGGTGTAAAGCCAATGTTCTCCCATGTAAATGTAAACTATCACTCAGTTCACAATAAAAACTTACCAAAAAAAAAGAAAGAAGGACATGTTTGTGTTGCTGTAGGATTGTAGGATGCCTCTTAAATGAGCCCTTTATTTGATCAACACTGATGTCAAAATCTGAGTTAAACAATTCTCTTGCCTAGAGGAGAAATAGCCTAGAGGAGAAATAGTGGTTTCCTGGATTTCAGGAGTTATGTGGAGAAAGAAAACTGAGTATATCAGCATCTAGTTTATATATCTTTGCATAATCCTTTATTTTCCCTACCATGCTTTTACTCTCAATGTTGCTTTATGTGTTACTCACACAAGAGGACAGGTGATTTAGTCATTTCAAAGAATAAATCTCTACTCATTTGTTAGACTAAGGAAAGGGCAAATACCATCCACTGTATAATTATGGAGAAGTATCTGCTTCAAGGAAGATTATAGAAGAATTGATGCCTTTGAGTTATGGGTGTTGGAGGAGAATGTTGAAAGTGCCATGGGCTGTCAAAAGAACCAATAGATCCGTTTTGGAAGAAGTGCAGCCAGAGTAGTGCTCCTTCGAGGCCAAGGTGGCCAAACTTCGTCTGTCATACTTTGGACATATTGTCAGGAGGGAGCAGTCGCTGGAGAAGGATATCATGTTTGGTAAGGTGGAGGGTCAGAGAAAAAGAGCAAGACCTCCAACGAGATGGATTGGCCAAATGGCAGTATCAATGGACTCAAGCATGGTAACAATAGCGAGGTTGGCCCAGGATCGGGCAGTGTTTCGTTCTGCTGTACATAAGGTCGCTATGTGTCGGTACCGACTCCATGACACCTAACAACAACAACAACAATATGCTTCATAAATGGATCTTTATTTAACTGCAACTGCCTCATGTATACTTTTAGAAATACCAAATACAACAATCCTCTCACTAAAAGATAGGCTGACTCAATCTCTCCTTGAATGTGAGCAAACTTGAGATGGTAGGACAGATTTGATGTTATGTGATTCCGAAGGCTATTATGAAAGGTCATGCAGCTTACAGTCTTGTTAGGAAATACTCACTCTTGCATCTTGATCATGCAAATAAAAAAGTACTATTATCTTGAGGACACTTGATATGTCACATGAAGGCACTCTGGTCATTTATTCAAGCAGCACTCATCCTTTACCTAACTCAGCCATCCTCCGAATTTAAGTAAAGAAGTCATCTTGAAAGTAGGCTCTTTATCACTGGCTATTCTAGCCTTTAGCTATTTAAGTCATCCACACTATGCCTCAGACATCATGAGTCAGACCAAAGTCATTTCCATTGTTCACTCTAAGAATCTTGACCTGTAGTATCTCTAAGCATAATAAAATGGTTATTGTTTCATGCTTCTACACTTTGGATTAGTTGACTATTAAACAATAGATAATCTGTATGCTTGGTACTGCTGATTCATGAGCCATTGAGGATTCTAGTCTAAGTCAGAAGAATGTTCAAGCTTTTTTCACCAGTGATTTAGGATTCAGTTTGCTTGAGTCTGTTATACCCTTTCCTATTGGTAAAAGCTGGTTTCTGTAAACTCTTTTCTGATAATTCCAGTCTTTATGGGTATAACTTTAGAAATTAACTCCTTTGATCTCAATTTAGAAGGGTGCATACAAGAAGCAGGAGTGGTTGTATGTATTCATTTTCCATTTTAACCTAAATGTCCACTACCATTTTTACTTGGAACTATCTTATTTTCACTTGACATATGCAAAAAACCATGTGGAAGGCATGTTTGATTTCCCCTGGCTTCATAAGAAGGAAATAGAATGAAATTCAAAATCAGTCCAAGGCCGATTCCTATGTAGTAGAGGTCAGTATATTTCTACCATGCAGCCTTCTTTACCCTAGTTTTTACCCTATTCTGACACCAATCATTGCTGACACCACAGTACTTCTTTACCTTATTCTGACACCAATTAGTATTGACAGCACAGTACTTTCTGTTTTGCATCTGGGTTCGAGAATCCATTGCAATAGTCACATAGAATTCATAACACTACTCAAAATTATGGGGTTTATTAGGGAAGTGAACAGGGTACAATTTGGGACCAAAACGAACTGAGAACACAGCAATTCTCCAGTCAGTTAGGCCTGTTGTCTGACATATTGCAGGCATGCTTCACTCTTGTTTTCAGTCTCTCAGTCATGTGGTCCCTTGGCCTCTGCCCTGCTCGAGCAAGTGTTACAAAGTTCTTTTAGCCAGTCTGTGAATTTCCAAAGGGCACATTCTGCTTGTAGGCACTCAGCTTTATTCAGTCCACAGGCCTAGAGCCTGCAGCTTCTTTGTCTTTCCATGGTACCACCTCTGTTGTTGCCTCTTGCTGTCACCTCTTGCCGTCTCATACTCTACTCATGTTCTTCCTTCTTGATAGTCCTGGGATATTCCATCTGTGATTCTAAGATAGCTCCTGTTAAATGTGTCTGGAAGGAAAAACTAACCAATCCCAGCCTTAGAGTCCCATATACCTTATTTGTATGGTTGCACCCAATCACTTGGTGAGAATTAAGACTCTGGATAGAAAAGCCATATCAAGTAAACTTAAGGCACCACAGACCATCCCTGACCTTTCTGTCCAATGACGTTCGTAAATGAAGGTTAGTACCCCCCTTTCAGTTAAACATCTTCTACAACTACAGTTTAGAGAATCACAATTAATCCTGCTAATAACCACTCACTATTGAAATCATAAAATCCTATCAGTATTTTTCCACACACTGTCTTCACCAGACCCTCTAGAAAAGAGGACAATTTGTAGGGATTCTCCTTCATCCCCTCGTTCTAAAACTAAGCACACCTATGAAAGCTTGTAAGCCAGCCACTTCATGCCTTTTGTATCTCCCTTATTTTTAATACACAATGTCTAAAATGTCCATCCCTATCTATCCAGTGGAGTCCTGCATGTTAATATGTTAGATTGGCACTGCATGTTAATATGTTAGATTGCAAGGTTTGTTTGAACCTCAAGGTCAGAACCAACTCAATGGCACTTAACAACAACATCAACCCAGTACATTGAAGGGACAAGCATGTTCCTTGATCTGAAGAATCTTCTACTCCAGTTGGAATTGTGTGCAACTATATCTATAAACAAAAGTATATATGTCAGATTATAGCAGTTTACAATTGTTCACAATATCAAGCATCTTTATCTACATCTGGTCAGTGCAACCCAGGCTCCCAAGGTCAAATGGGTACCAGCTGCAAGTTTGGGAGTTCACACACACATGCCTACCTGCACTTCAGAACAGCTGGCCCTTTCACTCTCAGCCTTAGAGTCCAGGGGTTAGGACAGTGCCATGGGCTCAGGAGTTCATGGTGGTGGTGGTGGTGATGGTGTATCATGAAGTCAGTTCTAACCCATAGCGACCCTGCATAGAGTTTCTGAGTCTGTAAATCTTTATGAAAGCAGAAAATTTCATCTTTCTTCCACGGGGTGACTGGTACTTTAGAACTGCTGACCTTGAAGTTAGCAGGCTGACTCATAACAACTACACTACCAGGGCTCCTTGTTGTTGTTAAATGCCCTGGAATTGTTTCTGACCCAAAGCAACCCTGTATAGGGTTTCCAAGGAGCAGCTGGTGAGCTTGAACCACCAACAATGTGGTTCAGACTACTTTGCAGTCCAGTGCATTAACCCACAGTGGCATACCTACAACTCCCTAAACTTCAGACCAGTCATCCCTTACTCTTATCTCTCTCTTATCTCACATTCAGTGGATGCCAATATCCAAATTCAACCCAGGTCTTCATTGCTGCATTTCCCCCAATTTCACTCACAATTAGACCCAGGTGGTCTTCAGTGAGCATACTAGACCACTCACTGTCTCCTTTTAACTTTCAGTACTAGACGGGATTTTCTCTGATGGGCACAGACTTTCTTGCCTTGATGCCTCCAAAGCAAACAACTTGAATGAAACTCAAAAAGTCATAAACAGTCCATTTTTTCTTCTTGCTGCAGTTCTCTTTCAATCATAGATCTCCTGTTCTATCAGCAGTTGTGGACAACTTCCTCTTGTCTTTTCAAATGCAAATCTAACAACTCTTAAGATTTGGGGTGAGGCTTAGGATTCTGCCTAAGGCCCCATACTTTACAAAGGCTTAAAATGAAACGTCTGTTTCTGTGTAACATATAATAAGAAGCAGTTAGGTTTTATCTCTTTGCTACCATCCCATTGTTCATGGGTTAATGCATTCCTTTGCGCCAAAGGAAAAATTTCAACATTTCTTGTAGGCACTACTGCTGGCAATCCTACCTAATGTTGTCTTTTTTCTTGACTAACCAAAACTTTTTTCATTTGAATTACGTCAGATGCTTAAAAATAGTTTATGTATTATTTTAATTACATAATAACCCAGAAAAAATGTAACACATAACAATGTCATTGAGATAGGAGTAGATCTCCTCATCCATTCATTTTCTCTAAGATCTGAAAATATCTCAGTGCATATATTGATTTCATTGTCACTCTATTGTAAAAGGAAATCAAAAGAAGTACAAAGGTCCTGCCAATGCTTATCTTTGAAATTTGCCTGAGAACTTTTCCTCTCAAACAAAATCTGAACACTTTAGTCTGACAAGCAAGGACTTCCATCAGTTAAACCCATTCACTAGGTTTGTCTGTAAGTCTCACTTACTTCCTACTAGTTAGACGTCTGTCTGTGATGGTTAAGGTTGTGTGTCAACCTAACTGGGCAATGATTCTCTGGTTTGGCAAATATATAATGATGTAATGTGGCAGCAGCATAGTGGTTATGAATCGGGCTGTAAACCGCAAGGTCAGCAGTTCGAAACTACCAGCTGCTCTGTGGGAGAAAGAGGAGGCTTTCTGCTCTTGTAAAGATTTACAACCTCAGAAACCATGTTCAGGGTCGCTATGGGTTGGAACTGACTCAATGGCACCTAACAACAACAATGTGACAATTACATAATTATGTAATCAACTTCCATGATGAGCTCTGATATGATCAGTCCTGATCTGATATAAGGGTATTAGAGTGGAATGCAACACTCTTCAATCCGGTCACAACCCTATCCTACGTAAAGGGAGTGTGTTTTGCATGGAATATACATGAACATCCTGGCAAACTCGAGGGTTTTTGCTCTGTCTGGATCCTTCATCTAACCTCTGATTCTTTGGACTTGAGGCAGCAGTCTTGCATTCTGGTCTTGGATTCATCAGCCTCCCCAACTAGTGGGGCAACAGTCTACTATCTGGCCTGCCAATTTTGTATCAACAGCCCCTGCAACTATATTAGTTACGAGCAGCTTCCAGAATAATCTCTGATGCCACAGACACTGAAGTTGGCAGTCTCTAAAATCATGTGAGTCCATTTTCTTAAGATAAATGATATAAACTTCTCTGGATATATGAGGGGACTTCAAAAATTTCATGGAAAAAAATCCATTATCTTTTAGTTCCATTTTTTCCAACAAATATTTTGAAGCCCCCTCACTTATAAGCTTATTGGGTTTTGATCTTCACCAATAAGTATTTTAAATCCTCTTCATTTCCAGTAAACAAAGTTGTATCATCAGCGTATTGCAGGTTATTAATAAGTCTTCCTCCAATCCTGATGCCACGTTCTTCTTCATATAATTCAGCTTTTAAGATTATCTGCTCAGCATACAGATTGAAGGAGTATGGTGAAAAGATACAACCCTGGCACACACCGTTCCTTTTAACCATTCAGTATCCCATTTGTCTGTTTGAATGTCTGCTTCTTGGTCCATATACCAGTTCCTAATGAGCACAATTAAGTGTTCTGGAATACACATTCTTTGTAATATTATCCATAGTTTTTAATAATCCACACAGTTGGAAACTTTTGCATAGACAATAAAGCACAAGTAAATGTCTTTCTGGCATGCTCTACTTTCAGCAAAGACCCAATTGAGGTCATCAATGATATCTCTAATTTCAAATCCACTTCTGAATCCGACTTAAATTTCTGGTGGTTCCCTGTCAATGTACTATTGCATCTATTTTTAAATTATCTTATGCAAAATTATACTTGGATGTAATATTTTTCAATGATTTCTCTCTTTGGATGGGCACAAATATGGATATTTTCCAATTCGTTGTCCAGGTAGCTATCTTCCAAATTTCTTGGCATAGAATCCTTCAATATTTCAACTCAAGACTTGAATTTTTTCTTCAGTGGTTTTAGATTTTAAAAATGTTGTTTTTAAAGCTAAAAACTATATATTTGTTGTTTCCTTTTTTATTTATAAGTGTAGGTATGTGCAATTTCATTATAATACTTCACTTTGTTTTCTCAAACTGCTCTTTGATATCTTCTGTTCAGCTCTTCTTCACCATTTCTTCATTTTATATTTACTATTCTATGTCCAAGAACAAGTTTCAGAATCGTTTCTGATGTTCATTTTAGAACTATTCTTTTTTCCTGTGTTTTTAATGATAGCTTGGTTTCTTCTTGTATGATGTCATTTATGCCATTTTATAACTTGTCTGGTCTTTGGTCCTTAATATTCAGTGTAACAAATCAATTCTTGAGACAGTCTCTAAAGTCAGGTGGAATGTTCTCAAGGTTGTATTTTGGCTCTCATGGACTTGTTAAGTTTTCTTCAGTTTCAAATTGAACTTGCATATGAACAATTAATGATCTGTCTCACAGTTGGCCCCTAGTCTTGTTCTGACTGCTGATATTGAGTTCCTTCTTCATTTCTTTCCACAGATTTAGTTGATTTGATTCCTGTTTATTTTATCCAGTGACATCCAAGTATATAATTGTTGTTTATTTTGTTGAAAAAAAGTATTTTTCATGAATAAGTCACTAATCTTGCAAATTTCTGTCATTCAATATATGATTTCTTGTTTATTACAAAGCTTTATTTTGCCACTGCTGATTCTTTCTCTTTGATTCCAACTTTTGTATTTTAATCTCAAGCAATTATCAATGCATCTTGAGTGAATATTTGATCAATTTCAGACTGTAGAAGTTGGTAACATTTACGGATTCTTGGAATTAGGCTATAGCCAGGGCCCTAAGCAACAGCCAATGGGGTGGCTTTCTGTCGAAAACCAGAGAGCATACTGGCGTCCATCCAGAAAACTGTACATGCTGGACACAGCAGACATAGTTTGATAGCATCTACAGTTAGTCTTGCAAAAAGAACAAAAACAGCTTCTTGTAAGGTCAGCATGTTCCTTCCCCTCCACTCCCTGATCAGAAGGAATGTAATTCCACTTCATCATACCCTCCCTTGCTCCTGTTTACTTGCTTCAATAAAAATCCATGAGGACTTTGTGTAAAACCTCAGTCCAGCCTGACGGTGGTTTCTCCTAGGCTCCTTGGTGCATTGCATCTGGCCTCCAAGTAGTTATTGACTCTGCGACAGTAAAAAGCTTTAATTTTATAATCTTTGACATATATGGTTGGGGCATAAATTTGAATAATAGTTGTATTAACTGGTCTTCCTTGTAGGCGTACGCGTATTCTATCACTGACAGCATTGTACTTTTGGATAAATCTTGAAATGTTATTTCAAGAATGAATGGAGTCATAGTTGTCATTTTCTTATTCTCAACACAGTAGAGTCTATGCTTGTCTGATTCAACATGGTCAATACCCAGTCCACGTCATTCAATGCCTAGAATATAGATCTTTGTGTGTTCTATTACATTTTTTATGACTTCAAATTTTCCTGTATTTATACCTTGGGTATTCCAAATTCTGAGTACTAATGGATGTTTGCAGCTGTGGCTTCTTATTTTGAGTCATGTCATAGTAAGCAAATGAAGTTACTGACAGCTGTGCTCCATCCAAGTCATTGAAACCAACTCCACTTTGAGAGCTGTGGTGTGGCATGGTAGGATAAGCACTGCACTATTAACCACAAGGTCGGCATTTCCAACCACCAGCTGCTTGGAAACCCTATACAGGGTTGCTATGAGTCAGAACCAACTTGACAGCACATAAGAACAACATTACTACTTTGAGGAGGCATCTCTTTCCTGGTTATGTTTTGAGTTCTTCCCAACCAGAGAGTCTTATCTTTTGGCACTATATCAGACAATATTCTATTGGTATTCATAAGGTTTTCAGTGGCTGTCTTCCTTATTCTTTGTCTGTCTTAGTCTTTGTCTGGAAGCTTCTCTGTAACCTTTTCACTATGGTTGGCCCTGCTGGTCAGTTAGTCATACTGTGAGTACTTAAGTGTTGCTATAATACTAGAAGATATGGCAGCTGAATTTCTAACACCAACCAAGTCATCCATAAGTTTTGGAAGCTTAAAGAGATAAATATTTTAAAACATTGATGGCAAATGTAATGATGTTATTTAAAGTTTCAACCAAATGTGTGGTTACCAATAGTACCAACCATGTGTTTATCAGCTGTATCACTACACTATTCATGTTCATATCATATCTGGTTTTCTTATATTTCTACTCTTCTTTTTCCTTCTTGCCTCAAATATTCATGTGAACATATTTCATGTACACTTGGAAGGATTATGATTAAGGATTGTTATAAATTTTAAACAAGTAAAATTAATTAATTAATAAGATATTTTTTTAGTATGTAGGTTTTTATTAGAATTATATTAAAATTTATGTGTCTAGACCCTGATATAGTATTTCATATTTGAGTGAGTACTTGAATTTCAATGGAGATGTGCATATATTCAAATGTATTTATCATGCAGTCTTAGAATTAGTCTCTAACTCACCAGCCACTCTCAGAAACCCTATGCAGGGTCACTATGGCTTGGAACTGACTCGACGGCATTTAACAACAACAAAAACAACATTTTATATAAATAATATAATCCTAAATGGATCATAATCACTTTGAGAATCAAGAAATTCCTCCATATCCAACCATTGTCATATGGGCAATAATAGTTTCTAAATATAGATCATATACATTTGGCAAAGCATTTTCTAACAAAATGTCAGGTGAGGACTTGGAGGTAGGAAAGAGTTTATCTCACAGGTCTTTGACCCAATTTTATGTCAATCAATGACTTTTTATTCATACAAATACTTATATATTCTTACTAAAATATATCCTTTAAAAAAAACATAGACACTTTCTACTTGTCTATGTTGTTGTTCTTGTGAAGTGCCATCTAGTCAGTTCTCACTCATATTGAACTTGTATGGGGTTTTCCAGGAGTGACTAGTGGTTTTGAACTCCCAATCTTTTGATTAGCAGTCCAGTACTCATTCTACAGCATCACACCAGGACTCCAACTGGTCTAGCATTGCCTGTAAGATTTCCTTGCTTATTCCAGAACAACATTCCACACAGACTGGTTCTTTGTGGAATGATCTTTTGGAGTTTATTCTACTGGCCTTTACATTAGGAGTCCTGGTGGCACTGTAGGATAAGCACAGGACTGTTAACGCAAGGTCAGCAAATCAAAACTACCATCTGCTTCATAGGAGAAAGATGCTGCCGCCTGCTCCTGTAAAAATGTGCAGTCTGGGAAGCTATATAGAGGACCACTGTGAGTCAAAATCAAACTCAATGGCTGTGGGTAGGTCCCTTAAATTGAGTGTTCAGACTGGTTTATTTAAAAATAAATTGGTAACTTGTTGTTGTTGTTAAGTACCGTGGAGTCGGTTCCGTCTCATAGTGACCCTGCACAGGGTTTCCGAAGCTGCAAATCTTTACAAGCAGAATGCCTCTTCTTTCTCCTGCTGAACCGCTGGTAGTTTTGAATTGCTGACCTTGAGGTTGGCAGCCCGATTCGTAACCACTACTCTACCAGAGCTCCTTTGGTAGCTTGTAGCAGATAGTAAAAACACGAAGTATTAAATAAAATATTTTAAAAAGGGATCCTTGTTTTCAAAATGGCTAACATCTGGCTTTATCGACAATGATATAAAGTGGACTACAGTAAATAATACACATAACAATTAAATGTCTGGTTATTAACTGAAAGGTAAAATGTTCAAGTCCGCCAGGTGCTCTGCAGAAGGAAGGTGTGGCAGTCAGCTTGTGTAAAGTTCAGTCTTTCAAACCCTACAGGATGATTCTACTGTGTCCTATAGGGTTACCATGAGCCAGAGATGATTCAGTGGCAATGGGTTTTAGGGTCATAGTGAATAATGCATCTCTCCACGGTATATCTTATTAAGATGGACATCTTAAGAAGTAATCCATGGAGTTGTTAATTGACAAGAATTGCTTCTATAATCTATATTTATAAAGAAAAACGGGTGGTACAAATCTTAATAATTATAGATTACTAACTAATACAGGATGTTCATTAGTCCACATTCTGGGCTGCCCATTTGAAAACTGGTTTCTTCTTTAAAAATGTATTTTGTCTAGTTTTCTTGTTCTAACATTCAAAATGGAGAGCTTCAACCTCAAAATAAAAGACAGGCTGAAACTTCGCCAATAACGAGGTGTCCTATGAATGCTCCACTCTGTCCATATTATAGGGATCTATTTTCAGTATTTGCTAAATTTTATGGCAATGGATGATTTGCAAATGCAAAGAAGCATGAAATGCATGGCATAACTCTATGATTAGTACCCAACTACACCACTAATCTTCATTGAGCAAGCCTTTAGGCTTAAGTGGATTATAATACAATAATCTAATTCAATTAAAAGTGCATCTGGAGAACCATGTAAATTTACATTTAGTGTTGATAACTTGTTATGTAAATTTCAGTATTTTCTATCATGCACTATTCATGACCCTCTTTGTCCTATATCTCTCAATAGTTTCCTGATATTTCTTATTCTGACCATTCAATTTAATCTTCTAGTCAAATTATTTATTTCATGTTTGTAGCATTGAATGTGAAGAAAACAAACTACACACCAACCTTGTTACGTAGATCAGATGTAAGCTTCTAGAATAATTCATTTGTGAGATAAATATCTAACTAGTGGATACTTAGGTGTTCCTGGATATTTTTTCTGTCAATATTTAACAGAAAAGAATTTGACTTGGTTTCCTGTTCTCCAATAATTAACACCTACATCAATGTTGTGGGTGAAAATATTTTGTATTCATTTTGTTGACAGAATGATTTGAGACCAAGGAGAAAATGCCATTTGACAACCTCTGCACATTCTTCATTCTGAGGAGAAAATGCATTCTGCTAGCTGTCCAATCAATTATGTAAACAAAATGAATTTCATCATAATTCTGTCAACAACATGCTAACTTGGTTAAATTATTCTCACCACAAAATGAATTAACTCAAAAATCCTTTTGTCCACAAAATAGATTTAAGCACTTATGGAGGCCTGATAAATACTATCATCTGTTAGGTTGGCATGTGTAATGCAAACGTGGATTGGCTGGGTCAGCATTTTAAATCATTCTGAGGTTATGGACCTGTCTGTTGCAGCTTCCCTTTTCATTTTAAGATCAAATGGAGAAAAAGTTCAATTATTCAGAGAACATGAAAGATAAATCTAACGCTATCTAAAACCACTGTAAGTTAGTTCCATTTGAATGTCACACACCTCTACAACGTATAGTTTAACATATGTGACAAATAAGTCTTTAATTATGGTTTTACATTGATCATGAGTTCCATGAATAATCTTTTATAAAGAAAAGTGATAAGGGTCTACCATCTTAAAAATGTACTGCTCAAGTAAATAAACTTTTTAAAGATTTTGCATCACATAGTTTAAAAAAATTACCCATCCTTGTCTAAGAGTCTTGCTGTGGCACTGTGGGATAAGCACTGAACCTCAAGGTAGGTTAGTGTCACAAGGTCTGCAATAAGGAATTTTTTAGTATCACTCCATTGCTGTAGCCCCAATATAAGAACAGTGATTGGCACTTAGTTGATGCTCAATAAAAAAAAATATTCGTTGAATGAGTAAATGAATTCTAAATTTTCCTTCTCTGTAAGAATACAGATTTTATCTAACTTAACCAAAATTTGGACTCCTTGTGTTACTCTGTAGGATCAGCACTGGACTGCGAACTACAAGATCAACACTTCAAACCCACCAGTTGCTCCTTGGAAATCCTATACAGGGTTGTTATGAGTCAGAACTGACTCAATGCACTTAACAGCAAAAACTCAATCCATCACAACATTGGAAAGCTAGCCTCTACTCTTGTGAATGAGAATCTTGCCGTTTCTACCAAAATTAGAGAAGTCTTCCATACTGTTCCCACATGCCAACTTTTCTTCACACATTGTTGCTATTGATGAGGGCAGGTTAACAGTTTTAGTGGAAACTAAAGATATGCCTTGTATATCTTTGGGTTGTTGTTAAAGTGCCGTTGAGTCAGTTCCAACTGACTATACAGCGAGCCTGTATAGGGTTTCTGAGAAGCAGATTCTGACCTTGTGTTCACAGTTCAGTGCTGATCCTGTAGCACCGCACCAGGAGTCCTAGAGTTGCCCAAAATGATATGCTGAAGTCCTAAATTCTGTACCTGTGATTGTGACTTTGTTTAGGACAGTAGAGTCTTTCATCGATAATATAATCAGTTAAGTCATATTGGAGTAGGTGGGTCCTCGTTTGAGTCCCTTGAGTTGTGTCTTAAAAAGAGAACAAACATATTAAGAGGGACACATAGGGGCGAACACCACATGAGGCTCCATCTCCTAGTCAAGGAACACAAAGATGCACCCAAGGCTACTAGAAGCTCTAAAAGAGAGGACAGTTTTTGTCCTTGAGTCAACAGAGAGAGAGCATAGACCTGCCAATGCCCTGAATTTGAACTTCAAGACTCCAGAACTGTGAAAAATTATACTCCTCTACTTTAAAACCCTAGCAATCTAAGACAGATATAGATCTCATATATATTATATATAACAATACCTATTATCATAGGTATTGATGTTGTTATTAAGTGCTGTCAAGTTGATTCTGACATAGCGACCCTGTATAGGGTTTCTGGGGAGAGGCTGGTGGGTTTGAACCCTCAACCTTGAGGTGAGCAGTCCAATACTTATCCTACAGAAATGCACATTTTAGTTTTCTGAGTTGCTATAGTTTTACTGAAATCCTGGTGTGGTAGTTCAAACGTAACAACCACTCCTCAGAAACTCTATTAAGAGTAACTATGCATCAGAAGCAGCTGGATGGGATGATGGCACCTAACAACAGTAACATATATGTATATGTACACATGTATGTATGAGGCTTTCTGTTCCCATAAAGATTTACCAATATGCCTATGAACACGATAATAAACATACAAACAAGCAAAAGCACAGAGCAACGCAGGAATGATTAGTTCTCTTTAAAGACTTTTGAAAAGTCACCAGTAAATTCTACCATTCACACGATTTTACTGCTAATACATTCTGTTCTGTTTGTCTCTACAAGGAGCCCTGGTGGCACTGTGGGTTAAGTGTTAGACTGCTAACTTCAAGGGTAGTCTGTTCACTTTCCCACACATGCTCAGCTTGCATGGCTATGTATCCACTTGTAGATTATTGCTGTTAGTGTTATTAGAGGATTGTGTATGTGCCTTTAACTCTTGTGTCCCTCTCAGTGTCAGATACTATTACATCGTCTTTGATCCTCCTATATGAATCAGCTGGAGTCTTGGTGTGTTGCTGTGGGTTAATATGCCAGACTGCAAAGCCGTTTGAACTGCAAGGTCAGCGGTTCAAGCTCACCAGTCGCTCTTCGGAAACCCTGTATAGGGTCGCTATGGGTCGGATCCGACTCGACGGCACTTCACAACAACAACATATGCATCAGCTGTTGGAGATGGGCCTCTTGGGGAAAAGATGAAACTTTTAGCAAGTTGCTCTCCAAAACTGAGGCCATCCCTCAAGTGACTGTCTTCTAACAGCACTCCCAGAAGCTGGGGAAGCAAAATCTAAATTTATTGGGAACCTGAAAGAAGCATCAAGATGTATATAGAACCAGCTCAGCACCAACTAATTTCTGATCCAAGAACATACAGCAGTAAATTTCCTAAGGATTAAATTATAAATCTGGAATGACACATATAACATGTGAGTACGTATGAGGAAGGGTGAAGAGTAGAAGGTTGAGGAGCAGAATCTGTAGCCATGGGTTGCTTAATAGGCTTGGCCACTCCAAGAACACACTGTGTCTAAACATTATCCACCAAGACTAAGGTAAAAAATTTCATCTTATTATTCCTGACTTGTGGATTATAATTATTGGATCAATGATGCATTAACACACACACTTCCCCAAACAATAATTCATAGAGTCAGTAAAGGTTAAATCCATACTGAGGAAGAAAAATATTTTTCCTAATTGCAATATTAACTACACAGATTTCCAGCCAAAAAATAATGGAGATTTGTATAGTAGACTCAGCAGGACTGATCTTTTATTCAACCTCCTCCTTTCAGACTGAGTTTTAGACCCAAGATATAAGAAATTAGGCCTTCACTCCTTTATTTTCCTGATGTAATTATATTCCTTCTTCGGGATTCAACATAGGTGTTTTGTTCTCATGGAAATGTTTCCTTATTTGCAACAAAAAGTTATATCCTTTCAAACAATATTCAATGATAAATACAATTCTTTGCCAAATCATATAAAAATTTTATGTTTACATGTAAAACATACTGGATCTCTCATCCAGTAGATTGAAAATTCCCCAGGCATTTCATTTACTTTTTACTTACCAATGATTGGGCCACAAACTAAGACTCAATTGACAGATTTTTTTTTTGGAAAGGAAAAATGAAATAGGACTGCTAAATACAAGGTTGGTATTCATACCCACAAGCTGCTCCTCAAAAACCCTATACAGGTTCATTAGGATTTGAAATCGACATGACAACATTTAACAGTATGCTCCTAATAGAGAATTTGGGGAAGAAACCAAATTGGTTAATAATCAGTCTCCATTAGTTGGAAGCCAACTACTTGCTAAGCAGGAAAATAGATACGTTTATGTTATCACTTTGAATCCACCCAAAGATTTTTTGATATAACTGCACAACAAATGTAGAAACTGAAGCTTAAAGAGGAAACTGAAGCTCCAAGTAAAATTTTGTATTTAAAGGAAAATTAAAACACCAAAATACTGTCAACAGTACTAATAAAGGCTAGAAGTGGGAGGCAAATGATCCCACACAGTCCTTAGTTTTTGAGGCAAGACCTTCCTGGAACTGTTCAGTTCTCCAATGCAGGTGAAATGCATTGTTGATTTTACAGACAGTATAAGGGTCAAATCAAATAACTGTAAATGCAAGTGGCTGCTAAAGAAAAAAATTAGTGTTCTAAACTGCTAGTTGCTGTAATTATTTTTGTTAGTATTATCATGCAAGCTTTTGTACTTAAGGCTTTTATTAGTGAAATAGCTCAAATAACTAATGTCCTGTTCTGTAAGGAAGGTGAATTTGATTAGAAAGCCTACTTCTATTGTACTGACTTCACCAGAAAAAGAAGGGAAAGGACTCTTGTATCGAAGTTTTCTATTTCGTATGATAATTATTATCTATTTTGGCAATTGAATCCTTGAAAGAAATAATAGAAAAGAAGCATGCTATGGTAAGTAATAAGTATATTGGTGATAACTTCATGTGAATAGTGTCTGGCTTTTGAGCTACAAGAATAATTCAATAAATAGTGTTTTAGAGATAAAATGATAACTTGAGATTGGCTATTTTGTGTCACTATACACCATTTCTCATCTGCATTTTTTCTTGTATAGTCTGAGGAGTTAATGTTTAGCAAAAGTGAAAGTGAACAATAATAGGAGCAAAATGTTGCATTAATATTTAATGTAATGCTTTTGAGAGTATAAAGGGAATAAAACTATTCAAATGTAAATGAAATCAGCAAGGATGCTTTCAGTTGAAATGTTTTGCTGGAAATACATTTATTTTGCTTTAAGTTTTGCTTGTGAGAAATAAGAACACTGTAGACAACTGTAAGTTTAGCTTCTAACATTTATATACATGCCTGTCATAGCTTTTTCCATGTTTCTATGGCTCTCTAAAAGTCTAAACTTTTGGATTTCACCTAATAGTTTCAGGCTTGCAATCATTTAGCAAGCAAGGTATTTTTCTTTATAAAAGATACCATACAACATTAATATAATTTTACTAAAGAAAACAATAAATGGTAGTAATGAAATTAAACATATTTGATGTTATGAAAGACTATTCATTCAAACAAAAAAATGATTTTTCTCTTTAAAGCCAGACAAAATGTAAGCTTGGAATGTAGAACAATTCTTATTGTCAACTTGAATGACAAAAAGGAAGAACAGATTGACAATAGATTTTAAATAGTGTGTACAATTTCAGTAACACCATATGATTTGTTTTTAACAAAGCATTTAAGTACCTGATAAAACTTTACTGTTTGGTGAGACCTTGACTTTATAAATCAGAATATATTCTATGCCCCAACTTTCCTGAATGCCTATATCCCAAATCAGATTTTCATTGAAATGTAAAAAACAATATTTTTAAAAAGAATTACGTGAACATTTTATAAGTTAAGAAAATTACAATTATTTAAGGAATTTGGACAAGCAGGTGCTTGCTTTTCCATGATAAAACAATTTTATATTTTTCTTATTATTTAAAGAACAGAATGAAAAAGGCTGTCTAATTCCCCAGGCTATTATATCACAACATCTGAATTTATGCATACGTTTGAAATGGCTTCACAAGCTTGCAGAGGAGGACATTAATGTCAGTAGGGGGTATGATTCACTACTTTAATATGTTCTGTTTATGGATTTCAAGAAAAGTAAAGCAGATATGATTTCCAGTAAGCAACTGAGTAAATAACGGTTGAAATAAATTAGTTGAGAAAGAATTTCTCGCTATTCTCCATGACTTTGATGAACTCATTGCTGGAAACTACATACATCCAGAGGAAAATAAGAAACAATTTGAAAGATGAACAGAGATAATAATTAAGATTTTTGGAAGAAAACAAACAAACAAACAAAATAGATGAGTTAAAATTAACCAAACAGCAATATTACTGGCTACAAATACTTGACAGGTATAAACACCAAAGATGCTAACAAAATTTTTGACAGATTGCACAAAACGATAAGTGAAGACAACTATATACTGAATACTTTTCTAAAAGAAATTTCAGATGAATGGCTTCTCAAAGATTTAAGAATCAGACCGCTCTGGACACTGAATCTAGTATTTCTAAGTTTCAAAGGACTAGGATTTCTCAATATTCACACAACACCAGCCAGAAAGATATGGAATAAACAAACAAACAAAAAAACAAGCAAAATACACAGAGCGAGTGTTTGAGCTTTTCCTACGTGAAGTTCAAGGAGTGCCTGAGATTCAGATAGCAGAAAGCTTAAGAAACAAATCTGTAGTAACAAGTATTTAGTAGAGCATCCTGATGGCAAGGAATAAGGGAGGGAAAGGACCAAGGGTGGGGTGGAGTCCATATTTGAGTTGAGCAGTTAAATTTCAGAAAAAAGACAAATTTGCAAAGTTCAGAATTATGAGCTTTAGTTACAAGAAGGACAACTAGTTCAATAAAAGTAAGATTCCAGTAGGATCAGTAATCTTTTAAGAGTTTGAGAACGACTCCAGAATTGAAGCAGGTAATTAGACACACATTTCAATAGCCTCATATGGATGCGAAAGCTGGACAGTGAATAAGGAAGATTGTAGAAGAATTCATGCCTTTGAGTTGTGGTGTTGGAGGAGAATACTGAAAGTGCCATGGACTGCCAAAAGAACCAATAGATCTGTTTTGGAAGAAGTGCAGCCAGAGTGCTCCTTGGAGAATGGCTAAGCTTCGTCTCTCCTACTTTGGACATGTTGTCCGGAGGAAACAGTCATTGGAGAAGGATGTCATGCTGGGTAGGGTAGAGGGTCAGAGAAAAAGAGGAAGACCCCTAAAGAGATGGATCAGCCAGGTGACATCATTGATGGACTCAAGTGTGGCAGTGGTAGTGAGGTTGGCCCAGGATCGGACATTGTTTCGTTCTGCTGTGCATGAGGTCGCTATGAGTCGGTTCCGACTCGATGGCACCTGACAACAACAGAAGCATAGCGGTTACGAATCTAGTTGCTAATCTCACAATCAACAGTTCAAAACTACCAGCTGTTCCTCAGGAGAAAGATGAAACTTTCTGCTCCCGTAAAGATTTACAGCCTTGGAAACCCTGTACAGGGTCACTATGAGTCGGAACCGACTCCTCAGTATATAACAACAACAAACAACATAGGAACTGAAACTGGAGAAATGTGACAGAAAGGTGGGGCTTAGTCCCAGGGGGGCAATGAAAACTTCAGAGCAATAAAAGAACAACAGATATAACAGTGGCGGTAAGAGACGAGACAGAGTCATAAGATTTTAAGAAGACAAAAAAATAATAAATCTGAATTTTCTTACTTGATGCCCTCCGAATTAGATCAAAGTCCAAACATGTGTCAAAGCTACACCAGGAATTGGGATTTAATTTGTTACATCTTTGATGATTCCACTCTTTATGACAGATGTCCAAAACATCATTAATATTCTTCATCAATCCAGAAGTAATAATTTAAGATTTTAATAAAGAAAAAAATTGAAGCTACTTTCAAGTTGTCTCAAAATAAGGATAGTTAGACATGAAACAATTCTTCCCAAAGATCGGTTGTGGGAAGGAAAGCTAGTTTTTGTATTGGTATTGGTAATATCCATAATAATGGTCAATTCTAACTCAGGACTACCCTGTTTATGCCAAGGTAGAACTGTGCTCCATAGGTTTTAAGTGATTACTTTTTCAGAAATACATCAACAGATCTTATTTCTGAGATGCCTATGAGTGAACTCAATTATCTAACTTTTCCTTTAGTTGAGTGTGTTAATTGTTTGCATACTTAGAAACCCCAACAGTAATATAGGAAGTATATTATAGGTAATATTCCAATTCTGGTGTGGCATTGTAGGATAAGCACTGGACTGCTAATTCCAAGGTTGGTGGTTCTAGCCCAGTAGGCACTCCTCATGAACCCTTTACAGGGTCACTATGAATTGAAACCTACTTAACAGCACTAAACTACAGCATTCTAACTTCAGAAAAAAATGTTAATGAGAGATGAAATAAATTAATAATAGTCAAGCTGTAATTATTTCTTGAGTTATTAAGTGACAGGCATTGTTCTAGGGCTCAGAAAGATAAACACGAACAAATCAAAATTATAGCTTTCAAAGAGCTGGAATTGAGTTCCGGAGCACACATAGACATACATTCCAAAGCAAATGTTTATGAGTCAATTAAACATGCACCAACAGACCTATGAACACAGTAACATACAAAAGTACAAAACAGATCAGGAGTGATTAGTTCTCTTTAAGAACTATTGAAAAGTCAGCAATAAACTCTATTATTGACTTTTTTTTTTTTTTTTTTTTTCTAATATATTCTTGTGTGTATGTCTCTGTAAGGATCCCTGGTGGTGCTCTGGGCTAGATGTTGGGCTGCTAACTTCAAGATTGGGAATTCAAAACCTTCAGCCTCCCCTCAGGAGAAAGATGAGGCTGTTTGTTTCTATAATTGTTTACTTTCTGGGAAATCCTATGTGGAGTCCATATGAATCAGAATCAACTTGATCACAGTGGGTTTGGTTTTGGTGTTTCTATAATGATCTAAAATCCTATAACATATAAGGCACTATTATGCTTTCAAAATATATATGTACGAATACTCATAAAGGAGCTATGGTAGCACAGCACTTTAAGCATTGGGCTGCTGACTGCAATGGCAGAGATTCAAACCCATCAGCCGCTGGTGGGAGAAAGGTGAGCTCTCTGCTTCCATAAAGATTTACAATCTTGGAAACCTAAGGAGCAGTTCTGCTCTGTTCTATGTAGTTGCTATGAGTCAAAATCGACTGGATGGCGGTGGCTGTTGTTGTTGTAGTTAGGTACCATCGAGTCACTGACCCATAGTGACCTTATGCACAGCAGAACGAAACACTGCCCGATCCTGGGCCAACCTCACTATTGTTGCAACGCTTGAGTCCAACGATGCTGCCACTTGGCCAATCCATCTCAATGGGGGTCTTCCTCTTTTTCTCTGACCCTCCACCTTACCAAACATGGTATCCTTCTCTAGTGACTGGTCCCTCCTGACAATATGACTGAAGTATGAGAGACCAAGTTTGGACATCTTGGCCTCTAAGGAACACTCTGGATGCGCTTCTTAATACAAACTTAGAAATAAAACGATGTCTCCTTTTGAGAGACTCTCTAACATTTACTATAAGTTGTTGTTATTGGTGTTGCTGTTAAGTGCTGAAGAGTCAGTTCCAAAGAGCAGGCAGCAGGTTTGAACTTCTGACCTTGAGGTTAGCACTACAGTGCTTCTTCAACAGCACCATATTGTTGCTGTTAAGTGCCCTCAAGTTAGTTCCAACCTATGCGACCCTATATAGGGTTTCCTAGGAGTGCCTGGTGAGCTTGAACCACAGACCTTGAGGTCTTTGCAGTCCAGAGCATTAACCCATAGCACCACACCAGAAACCTGTAAGCCACTAGAAATTTATTCAGAAAACTTCTGAATTTAGACATAGAAACAGAAGTATGTGAATAATGTAAAGAACTTAAACAGCCTTGAAGCTAACTTTTGGTTAGCATTCCAATGCTCATGCTAGGACTCCAACTGGTCTATTTGGTTGGTTGGTTATGTGCCCTAGAGTTGATTCCGACTCATAGCGACATTGTATAGGAATTCTGAGGCTGTAAATCTTTTAAGAGAGCAGAAAGCCTCATCTTTCTCCTGCCCAATGGCTGATAAGTTTTGAACTGCTGACCTTGAGGTTAGTAGCCCGGCTCATGACCACTATGCTACCAGAACTGGTCTATGTTGTTGTTGTTAAGTGCCATTGAGTCTATTCCAACCCATAGTGATGCTATATAAGGTTTCCAAGGAGTGGCTGGTGAGCTTGAACCACCAACCTTACAGTTCAAACGGCTTTGCAGTCTGGCACATTAACCCACACCAGGATATATAGTTGCCTGTAATATTTTCTTATTTGTTTCAAAACAACATTACACACAGGCTGGTTCTTTGTAGAAAATTATTTTGGAGTTTATTCCACTGGCCTTTAAATCAGTGTCATTGCAGGAATAAGCACTGGACTCAGATCAAACCCACCAGCCTCTTTGTAGGAGAACAAAGAGCTTCCTGCTCCTGTAAACATTTACAGTCTTGGAAACCATTTGTAGGGCCACTGTGACCATAGTTAATCTTCATAGACTCCACTTGAGACATAAACCTAAACAACTGCCCTAATATCGATCATTGTTTCATCTCTGTTGTTGTTAAGTGCTGTGAATTAAATCTGGGGGAAGCAGAAAGCCTCATCTTTTTTTTCCAGAGAGGCCAGCAGGCTTGAACTGCTGGATTTATGGTTTGCGGTCCAGTGTTCTCTTTTGGAACCACCACAATTCCGAGCTCCTCTCTACCTATGGAGAAAAGGGATAACATCCTGCCTTTTGATATCATATGGGCATTTGTCATGTGGAGCCAAGGTGCAAATTTATATATAATCCCTAAATTTCTACTCACTCACTAAGAAAAGGCAGAGATAGACCTGAGATTATGTCCACCACCAACCTTAGGCCCTACCAACTAGAGATCTCCTCAGAGTTTGAGCAGTCGTAAATCTGCCTCTTGAGACTCCTTATTTAAGGTAAAAGCCCAAACTCTGAGGATTTGTATTCTAATATGAAACTCACATTATAATTGTAACTGTTAACCCAGAGTCTCTGGTTCTAAAGGAATGCTGTGAGATCTTACTTTCATGACTTGCCATGACTACATTTCAAGAACTCAATGAGCTTATCCATGACAAATCTGAGGATCTTCTTATTACTTTCTAAGACAAAATCCTACATGATATCTTCAAAAGGTAAACCTGAGCAGAATCTATATATATTATGAATTGCAATACTGAATTATTCATATAGAATGCCTATACAGGGTCACTGGGAAGCTTGATGGCTCCATAGGATGAGCTCTGGACTTTGAAACAAGGTCAGCGATTTGAACCCACCAGCTGTTTCACAGGAGAAACATGAGGCTTTCTGCTCCCACAAAAATTTATAAGACTCTGAAACCCTATATAGGATTGCTATGAGACAGAATCGACTGGAAAGAACAACAAAGGAAAGAACAGATTGAATTATTTTCTTGAATTTAAACATTTTACATCTGATTTCCTAGCATTTTCAGACTATTGCCTTCTTATTCCCTTTTGCCACCCTCTTTCACATTCACTTTGATGCCATGCGTAATAATAGTACTTCACCCAGAGCAATTGCACAGAAATCTCAGCTCTGTTGTAATATCGGATGGTAACACTCAGTTATGGGATAGGAATTTTTGGAATTAAGGGGAGTATGACATGGACAGAAAAGGCAAAGTAAGACAAGGAATCCTGAAATCCCTAAATTCTTGAATCAAGAATAACTGGTTTGAAGATTATTCATCAAAATTTTACTGTTCCCTTTTCTAAACGTCTGTAATTTGTTTATCTACACATCTCCTGGTATATCACTGTAGGATCAACATTAGACTGCGAATCACAAGGTTGGCAGCTCAAACCCACCAGCTGCTCCTCAGAAACCCTATACAGGGTCTCTGTGAGTCAGAACCCACTCACCAGCTCTTAACAAAAACAGTATTTATCTATGCATCAAGTATCTATCTATTGTTGTTGTTAACTGTGGTTTTGGAGAAATGGTTGGTGGGTTTGAACTGTCGACCTTGTGGCTCAGCTCAACCTTGCAGTCTAGTGCTTATCCTACAACATCACACCAGGGCACTATAAGATCTTTTTTTAATGCAGATCTACAAATCTGACCAAAGCCAAATATCCAGCACATTTTATCTTTTAATAAATATTCATCAAATAAATCAACGCTGGTTGAGTTGGAGAAAATATTATACTGAAGAACACTAAAGAATTAAGACTTGTTATTAGTTGTCCTGGTGTGGCGCTGTGGGTTAATGTGCTGGACTGCAACGTTGTTTGAATAGTAAGGTTGGTGGTTCAAGCTCACCAGTCACTCCTTGGAAACCCTATACAGGGTCGCTATGGGTCGGACCTGACTCAATAGCACTTAACAACAACAGTATGAGTGTGGCTCTTTAGAATTAGCACTGGACTGGTAACCACAAGGTCAGCAGTGAAACCTACCAGGTGCTCTAGAAAAGCCTACACAGGGTGGCTATGAGTTGGAACCCAATCATAGGCACACAACAAACAGCTCATTAATAATGAGATTATTGTTGATTTTGGGAGCGTGCTCAAAGTAATCTGTGACAGTAGGAGTTGTATAGCCAAAGAAATGGCCTGACGAAATTCAGGGAGACAGCAGAGCTGAATATGCTGATCAAACTGTCCAAAGGAAACAGTCTGAATTGCTGTGACCTGGTGCAAATCACTTAATCCTGCTTTCCTTGCTGGGAAAAGTACATAAACTTGACAGACAGATTAAACAGTTGGATAGCTTTAGACCTCAAAATCCTGTGCAAGAGCAACAACAAAACGGGTTTAATAGGAGTCCTGGTGTAGAGCTGTCAGATAAGCACTGGACTGCTAACTACAGAGTTGGTGGTTCAAACATACCAGCTGCTTCTCGGAAACCCTGCACAAAGTCGCTAAGAGTTGAAACTGACCCAACAGCATTTAGCAGCAACAACAATGGAAATACATTAACAATTACTATATCATTCAGCTCATTGTTTTTTAGTTGTAAATGTAGTTTATAAATCCAGTAAGAATGTAAAACAACAGCAGGTATTACCATTTTTAAAAGTCTGTTGCAAAAATTTTTAATGCGTCTGCCCGTTTTAACTGGTGCAAAAAATGGTCTCCTTCAATTAAAAAAACACTGACCTCCTTGGGATTCTGATGGAACTCTGGTATGAAAAAGAAGCAATATTATGTCACACTGATTATACGCTGGCATTAAAAGGTTATTTGAAACCTCTGTAAGTGGGCATTCATAAAGGGAAGCACGTGTTCCAGTGAAGCTGCAGTATTTGATTGGGTGATCAAGCACAGCAATTCTAACCTCATCTTGCACTCTGCGGCTGATTACTGTTCTTTGTGTTATGGTTACAAAATCCCAGAATAGCAGTTACAGGATGAAGATGTCATCAGAGATTATAAAAATGAATTTGACTTTATATAGCATTCTTCATGTGGCTTGTGTTTCAAAAATGCAAAAAAGAACTCTTGAAAGATGTTTGAATGACAGAAATGGAGAATGAAAAACACTATTGGTAGAACAGCTGGAAGTCTGGACTAGTGGCAATGGAAGCTTTCCCCATAAGGATAAGTGAAACAGTCTACTCTAGAGGCATTTTTAGGCACATATACAGTCTTTGGAGTCCTGGTGTGGCGCTGTGGGTTAATGTGCCAGACTGCAAAGCCGTTTGAACTGCAAGGTCAGCAGTTCAAGCTCACCAGCTGCTCCTCGGAAACCCAATACAGGGCCGCTATGGGCCGGAACCGACTCAATGGCACTTAACAACAACAACAATAGAGTCTTTGGACTACATTCCCAAACTGCTAATACGAATGAAGAGACTACTTTTGTTTTATTTGTGTGTGGACTGAATACCATATTGTGCCTTACTGACTTCCTCAATAATCCTCATTGTATAAAAATAATATTAAAGCAGTTTTTTTCCAAGAGTTATACATGAAAACAGGACTTTGTGTAACTAATCATAGTGGCATTCATCAGGAGTTAAATTTCATCTCTGACCATTGTTGTTGTTGAGTGCTATCCAGTCTGTTTTGACTCATAGTGACTCTATATAGGGTTTCTGAGGAGCAGCTTATGGGTTTGAACTGCCGACCTTGTAGTGTTCAGTCCAATGCTGATCCTTCAGCATCACATCAGAAGTCTGAGCCAACTATGTTAATATATTTTTTTAATATCAAACCCCAACATATTTAATTTAATCAAACTAGAAAGGATTAGACAGTGCTAGTACACATGGGTCTTCTGGTTATCTCGTACTTAAGCATTTATATTATCTAACGAATCGGGCTGCGAACCGTAAGGTTGGCAGTTCGAAACTACCAGCGGTTCCGCGGGAGAAAGATGAGGCGTTCTGCTCCCGTAAAGATTAACAGACTCGGAAACCCTGTTCAGGGTCCCTATGAGTCGGAACCGACTCCACGGCACATAACAACAACAACAACCTCAGCATTGGATTATCCAGTAAAAAATGGTAAGCATAAATTTACTTGTTCTTACTTTCTAATCTGTAGTAAACACTTTTTCTTTTTTTCACCGTATCAAAGTTTCTGCTTCTACATATGACTGACATCTGTCTCTCTCCAAATCCCATAGCACTTTTCTACAGACTCAAAGCCTCTTTTCAAATTGACAGTCCCTGGTAAGAATGGAGTACCAAGTAATCAAGGTAAGCATGAACTTACTTGTGCTTACTTACTAATATATAGTGAACAGTTTCATCATAGATGTGGTGACATCCACATGAAATCGCTCACTATTACTTAGTAAGCAAGCTCAAATAAACCCATGTTTACCTTTCTTTCTGGTTAATCCCCATGTTCAACCTATTTAGAAAGTATTTTGGAAGCAGAAACATTTTTAGATGTCAACATATCTTATACTATAAATAATAAAATCATATTGACTAATTCGTAAGTATATTCTTCAGATTGTTGTTAAGTGCCATCAAATTGGTTCCAACTCACAGTGACCTTGTATAATGTTTCTGGAGATCAGCTGGTGGATTTGAACTGCAGACCTTGATTTCAGTCTACTGTTACAGCACCACACAAAGAATCATTCCTAATCAGTAGCATGACCCCAAAAACTTAAAACACCTGCTGTATGCTTTCAGAATGCTTACTTTCATGGTACTGGAAATTGAAATGACTGTATTTCATCTGATTAGAATCTTTCTTACCACTATACCACAAGTTCCTGTTTAGCTTACCATAGTACCTCCAGTAATTAGTACAGAGTCTGGTAATCGGTAACTTTCAGTTAATACATATTGAAATAATAAATACCTTTATTTTTCAAGAGCAAACAGCCTAGTATCATAAAAACAATTGCCACCTGACTTTTATTCCTAAATATATCAGTTTCAACAAGATGCTATCTTCATTTTAGATCTCTGAATCTAGCCATGTAAATTGGAGAAATTCAATGAACAAAGGTATCTATGACTTCAAGAGATAGAATTTCCAATTGACTCACTTTCCTTTCTTCTAAGATCTTTATTGGCAATTTCTGCATACCCAACTCAGAAAGGTCAAGTGCCCCTAATCTTGCTGCTTCCCAAAGGGGGACACTCTGCTTTACTGAGAAATCATTTTCAGCTTCATTTAAAACACTTTAGACAGAAGGGAAGAAGTAGCATAGCCAGGGGACTTCACCTACAAAAAGATTTCCCTGTAAGTAACAAAAATTTTAGGGCAGAACTCTGGTAATAATATTTTAAAGATGTAATTATATGGTGCTTTTCTGCCCAGGGGTTCAAGACATTATTACATTTGTCTTCCCAGGTAGCTTTTTTTAAAATTACAAATGACTCATCACACAAAAATCAAAGACACAAAGAACAATATTAACACTCAGAAGCCATTTCAAGCAGATTATTTATCCTTCCATTAAAGACTTCATCATTCAAAAGATATCAAACTGAAAAGCCACAATTTTCCCTACTGTTTCTTAAATAAAAATAATCAGAATCCATAGCTCATTTATACTAATAGTGGCTTTCCATCTACCTCTTTATTCTCAATCTCAGAGTCCCTGTAAAAATGAATACTGACAAAAATCACCTGGATGTTTCAGTATACATATTGTTTTACTTACATATTTTCAGAGAGATAGATAGGTATCAAAATCATGATAGAGATAGAAAGATAAAGAAAGCTCTTAGGACTCAATGTTAAGGAAGCTCCATTCTATAAGGATTAATTACAGTAGTACAAAAAAGGACCTTGTTTAATGTGGTCCTCCATGACACGGATACAGAGGAAAAACAACAGTATTTCAATTTGCAACAGAAAAATTAATGAAAAGTTTAAACTTCTCTTGGATTATTCACAAAGGGTCTTTTTTCCTTCTTTTGTACCTAAAGCTTCCCACTCCAGTGTGTTTTCTAGGTTAGATCCTCAATTGCCACAGTTTTCCAAAAGTCATAAGTGTTCTTTGATTGTATCACCAAAAGGAGATATTAAGAAATTGGCTTTTTCTTCAACTTACCCTATTGTTTAACTCTTCCACATTGAGAACCCAAGTATTTTACTTAAAAAGTCAAAATGTTTTAGAAAACTTACTCACTTGCTCATTTGAAAGAGAGAAAGAAGTAACATCAGTCAAGCCATAATGAAGAACATTTGATTGACTACTCTCCAGTTACAAATATTCAATTTACTGCTGTCATCATAGTAAAGACCAATTGCCAAGACTTGAAAATAAATAAATTGGCCTCTACAGTAACTTTCTCACCATTAAATCCAAACCATTCACAGTTTTTCTATTAGCCAAAACATTAATGCATCTTGTTCTTGAACAAATGAGGAAGTGAGCAAAATTGGACAAAACTGAGAAGTAGTGAACGTTCAGTTTTGTTTTCTCAAGATGTCTGTTCAGCTGTCTTCTTCCATTCCTTGGAATCTCAACCAAATATCCCTAACTATGTCCTTCTGTTTCTCTGCTATTCATAGAGTTTTCAGTGACTAGCGATTTGGAAGTAGTTCGTCACTCTTTCTTCCTAGTCTGTCTTTGTGTGGAAGCTCATTTGAAACCTGTCCATCATGGGTGACCCTGCTGGTTATTTAAAATACCGATGGCATAGCCCTCAGAATCACAGCAACTCAAGCCACCACAGTACGACAGACAGACGAGTGGTGGCTGTTTGGTTTTATTTCAAAAAGCAGTCAAGAGATCAGATGATGTATAGAATTAGGCAAATCTGCTGCACAGGAACTTTTTAAAGTATTGAAGAGCAAAGATGTCAGCTTGAGGACTAAGGTGCACCTGATTCAAGCCATGGTGTTTTCAATAACTTCATATGGATATGAAAGCTGGACAATAAATAAGGAAGATCTTAGAAGAATTGATGCCTTTGAGTTGTGATGCTGGAGGAGAATACTGAAAGTGCCATGGACTGCCAAAGGAACCAATAGATCTGTTTTGGAAGAAGTTCAGCCAGAGTGCTCCATGGAGATCAGGATGGCTAAGCTTTGTCTCTTATACTTTGGACATATTGTCAGGAGGGAATAGTCGCTGGAGAAGGATAGCATGCTTGGTAAGATGGAGGGTCGGAGAAAAAGAGGAAGACCCCCAACGAGATGGATCGGCCAGGTGGCATCATTGATGGACTCAGGTCTGGCAGTGGTAGTGAGGTTGGCTCAGGATCGGACATTGTTTCATTCTGCTGTGCATGGAATCGCTATGAGTCGGTTCCAACTCGATGGCACCTGAAAACAACAAATGTCCTTCTGATCTAGTGTTTTCTCTATAACTATAATAGAGAAATTTACAAGATCTGTCATCTCCTTTTGATTAAAATGTAGTTTTATTTCCAAATTTAATATTTAGTGATCAGGTGCAAGTGAGAAGATAATCAAGAACAAGAATAAACAAACTATATTTTTGGTTTAACATTGATGAAAAAGAGCAATAATGTGCAAGCTACAGTCACTGTGTTTTGAACTTGATATCCATGATCATACAATGTGATCAACTTTACTTTTCAGATGAGAACACTGAAGTCGAGTAGGGAAATGGAAATTGCCCAAGATTATTGCTAATAAAAAATGGTAAATGGTAGAGTTTGATGAAAACCTACTGTTGTGATTTCAAAAACTGTACTTATACTGTTTGATATCATATAGCCCTGAGAAAACAGAAAAGATTTTGCTGTCTGTTTGTCTGCTAAAATGTCAGTTAAAAAGAAAGTTCTTCCAAATATAAAGATCAGAACTATATTGGTATAGGAGAACTGAACCCCCAAATCAGAGTATGTTGTTGTGAAGTGCCATCAAATCCATTCCGACTCATAGCAACCCTGTATAGGGTTTCCAAGAAATGGTTGGTGTGTTTGCACCACTGATCTTGTTGCTAGCAATCCAGTGCTTCTCTTCCAAGCCATACTATTTACATTTTAGGATATCAATTATATTCCAGTTAGAAATCACAGAACTACTTTTTATGATAGTAGAAAAATGCAGGATAGCAAAAGAGTTTGGAAATACTGGAGAGAAACAAACATGATTTGGATTTCAAAAAGAAGTGAACATTTTTTTCACAGACTAAAGAATATTTAACTCTACTTAGCTTGTAGGCAAGCTTCTTTAAAAGTATACGGAAAGGGGGAGAACAAACAAGATGGCGGATCGGGTAGATGTATAGCAGAGAGCTCCGCCAACAACAACACAGAAT
>NW_006408730.1:3548360-3552693 GCF_000296735.1 Chrysochloris asiatica | reverse complement strand
AAAAAAAAAAAAAAAAGTATACGGAAAGATAGTTTATGAAACATCTAGGAGAGAAATCAGCAATTACCAAGATGCAGCAGGGATCAAATTTATGTCCAATATTTTTTAACAGACACTTACATTGTTAGACATGAAAAATGTGATAGAGAAGGTCTATCTGGACTTCAGCTGGATGTTTCATCAAATATGAAATATCTTTGCAGCCAACATGGAGTGATACAGGCTGTGTGAACAAAAATTCATTAGATAATACCTGGGTAACATAGTGATTTTATGTCAGTTGAAAGAGTGGCTTATGGCTCTCCACATAGCTTTGACTGGGTCCTGCCATAATAAAAATTATCTACGTTTTTATTGAGAATATTGAAGATATATATATCAAATTTATAGGTGAAATAATGCTGAGATGGTTAGAAAATAGAATAAAAGAAAAATTCTACAGACTGAACTGTTGAAAGGAATTCAATATATTCAGAATAACAAAAATAAAATTGGGTTAAAAAATTGAACTCTGCAAGCATAAGACTTAACTTAGAAGTAAGACATATGAAAAAAAATAATAAAAACTCAGGAATGTTTGCCTATACAAAGACTAATATATGAATTCCTGGTGTGGCATTCTGGGTTAATGTGTTGTACTACAAAGTCAGTTTGATCTGCAAGGTCGGAAGTTCAAGCTTACCAGTCACTCCACAGAAACTCTATACAAGGTCACGATGGGTCACAACCTACTTGATGGCACTTCAAAACAACAACAAGATAAATATGAGTGAAGAGTTAAGAGGGGGTGTAAAATTCAAGATAAGACATACTAAAAGAAGTCAAATACATAAAATAAATCAAATGAGAGTTTCACTCTTTTCTGTATGATTCTAATTTTATCTGGAATCTATAAATTTTATGAAGCAACTAAATGGAATGAGGACCACACATTTAAATCATAAAAAATTAAGAAAATTAGTTTGGAGTAATCATGCTATGCTGTTGTTGTTGTTGTAAAGTTCCTTCAAGTCAGTTCCAAATTCAAGTGACCATGTTTAGGGTTTCCAAGTCGTGGTTAGTGATTCTGAACCACTGACTTTTTTTGTTCAAGCTAACCTTGTGGTCTATGCTTTATCCCACAGTGCCACACCAGAACTCCAATGATGTTATGTTGTTGTTGTTAAGTGCCCTCGAGTCGGTTCCGACCCATAGTGACCCTGTATAGGGTTTCCAAGGACCGACTGGTAAGCTTGAACCACCGACCTTGCAATTCAAATGGCTTTGCAGTCTGGCGCATTAACCCACAGCGCCACACCAGGACTCCATGATGCTAAAAATAGTAATATATACAAACTATCTTTGAAAGACTTGTGATGAAATATTATATATAAAAAAAGAATAATTTATGCAAAATTGGAAAGCGACATGGATAGATTTGGGATTAATATAAATGGCAAGGAAATACTAGGATTTATTAAACTTATGTGAGTCTGAATCTATATTTTGCACTATGCAATTATGTCTCACATTAATAATCAGAGTTCTCAGTAGCAAACTTGGAGTTACCATATTTTCCACCTGGAGAAGTGTTTGGATCTAGATATATGATCTAGAAGATCACTTAATGCTATTATTACTGAGAGGAGTTAAGTATAAAGAAAGGATTGGATTATGTAAGTAGTTTTCAATGGGAATGCTATTGGACTTTTGAAAGAACTGGCTTTGTTGTACTATCAATGTGTACTTTCTTACACATTGCTATATGTTTAGTATCCTTAGCTCCTAGGGCATTTAAGTGCCCAAGAACCTCTATTTCTCCCACTGTCTATTTTTATACTGTAGTGGCTTGTGTGTTGCTGTGATACTGGCAGCTATGCACTGTTACTTTAAATACTAGCAAGGTCTCCCATGGTGGGTTGGTTTCAGCAGAGCTTCCAGACTAAGACAAACTAGGAAGAGAAATGGACCTCTTCTGAAGGATTAACTACTGAAAATTTTAAGAAAAGCTGGGGAATATTGATATAGTGCCAGAAGATGAGCCTCTTATATGGGAAAGCAAGCAAAATATGACTAGAAAAGAGTGGCCTCTTCAAAATAAAGTTGATCTTAATGGCATGAGCAGAGCAAGGCTTTCAGGATCATCATTTGCTGATGGGACACAATTCAAAATGAAAGGAAATGGCCAAAAACATCCATTAATAATCAGAATATGAAATATACCAAGTATGAATCTAGAACTGGAAATCACCAAAAATAAAATGGAGCACAAAAAGACTGATATTCTGGGAATTAGTGAGCTGAAATGGACTGGTACTTGCCATTGAAATTAGATAAATACATGATTTACTATATTCCAGGAACAATAAATTGAAGAGAAATAGTGTCAAATTCATGATCAAAAGAGAGCATTTTAAGAATTTTCTTGTATAATTTTTATAAAGTATAGGTCTGTCTGTCAGTTTGTCCTACTGTGGTAGCTTGTGAGTTGCTGTGATTCTGAAAGCTTTGCCACCGATATTTTAGATATCTGCAGGGTCACCTATGGTGAACAGGTTTCAGATGTTTCCAGATAAAGACAGACTAGGAAGAAAGAGTGACAAACTACTTCTGAATATTTAGTCACTGAAAACCTTATGCATAGCAGAGAACACTGTCAAATAGAGTGTCAGAAAATGAGCCCCTCATATGGAAGGCACTTAAAATGAGACTGGGGAAGAGCTGTCTCCTCAAAGTAGAGCTGACCTTGATGACACGAATGGAGTAAAGCACCTGCAGGACCTTCAATTGCTATTGCTAATGGGCTACAACTCAAAATGAAGAGAAACAGCTGCAAACATCCACTGAAAATCAGAACATGGAATGTACGAAGTATGAATCTGGGAAAATTGGAGTTGCCAGAAATGAAATGGAATACATAAACATTGATATGTTAGGTATTAGTGAGCTGAAATGGACTGGTATTGGCCATTTTGAATCTGACAACTACATGGTTTACTATGCTGGGAATGACAAATTGAAATGGAATGGTGTTGCACTAATCATCAAAAAGAACATATCAAGCACAGTCATGAGGTACAATGCTGTCTGTTATAGGATAAGATCCATGCACCTACAGGGAAGCCCAGTTAATACCACTATTGTTCAAATTTATGCACCAACCACTAAAGCCAGTGAAGATGAAATAGAAGAATTCTACCAATTTCTTCAATCTTAAATCTATCAAACATGCAATCAATATGTATTGATCATTACTGATGATTGGAATGCAAAGGTTGGAAGCAAAGAGAAAGGATCAGTGGTTGGAAAATATGGCCTTGGTGATAGAAAAGATGCTGGAGAACACATGATAGAATTCTGAAAATCCAATGATTTGTTCATCTCAAATACATTCTTTAGACAGCATAAGAGACAATTATACACAAAGACCTCACCAGATGGAATACATAAAAATCAAATGGACTATATCTGTGAAAAAAGACAATGGAAAAGATCCATATCATCAGTGAAACCAAGGCCAGGGACAGACTGCGGAAGAGACCATCAATTACTGATATGCAAATTCAAACTGAAGTTGAAGTAAATGAAAACAAGTCAACAAGAGCCAAAATAGGAACTTGAATATATCCCACCTGAATTTAGAGGTCATTTGAAGAACAGATTTGATACATTAAACACTAAAGACTGAAGACCAAAAGAGTTGTGGGATGACATCAAGAACATCATACATGTAGAAAGCAAAAAGTCATTGAGGAGACCAGAAAGAAGGAAAAGGTCAAAATGGATGTCAGAAGAGACACTGAAACTTGCTCTCCAGCTTAGAGATCCTGAAGCAAATGGAAGAAATGAGGAGGTCCAAGAGCTAAACAGGAAATTTCAAAGATAAATATCTCGAGAAAATAAAGCCAAATATTACAACAAAATGTGCAAAGACCTAGAATCAGAAAACCAAAAAGGAAGAACACGTTCAGCATTTCTCAAGCTGAAGGAACTGAAGAAAAAATTCAAGCCTCAACTTTCATTATTGAAAGATTCACTGGGCAAATTATTGAATGATGCAGAATGCATCAAGAGAAGAAGGAAGGAATACACAGAGTCACTCTACCACAAGGAAATGGTTCATGTTCAACCATTTCAATAGGTAGCATATGATCAAGAGCATTTAATACTGAAGGAGGAAGTCCAAGGTGCATTGAAGGAATTGGCAAAGAACAAGGCACCAGGAATTGATGGAATAAAAATGGAAATCTTTCAAGAAAGTGAGGCAACACAAGACACACTCACTCATCTCTGCCAAGAAATTTGGAAGACAACTATCTGGCCAACTGATTGGAAGAGATCCATATTTGTGCCC
>NW_006408730.1:3541277-3547215 GCF_000296735.1 Chrysochloris asiatica | reverse complement strand
GACTCAAGCGTGGCAACAGTAGTGACGTTGGCCCAGGATCTGGCAGTGTTTCGTTCTGCTGTACATAGGTTGCTATGGGTTGGTGCTGACTCGATGGCACCTAACAACAACAACAATGCTTCCACAGTTAATTTTTGTAAAGATCTCTGTAACGTGGCTCCTCAAAGAACTTGGCCAGGAGAATCAACATTGCCATTATTGCTGTTCAGTGAATATTTCTGGCTATCATCCCAGATCACAGTGGGTTGCATTTCCATGATCCCCTGTAAGTAGAAGGAGGTAAGTGGAAGAAAGATGAGGCTTTCAGCTCCCCTAAAGGTTTACAGCCTCAGAAACCCTATGCAGGGTTGCTATGATTTAGAACTGACTCCACAGCACACCAGCCCCACCACCACGGGAACATTCATGTGACTAGTTCTTGCTAATGATTTATGAATACACAGTTAGGACATACATCTGTTTGTGTTACACTTTCCAGAGATTTCTGTCTCCCTGCAGTGTTCACAACAGTGAGTGTGCACTGTCCCTGAAGTGCTACAATGGATGCAACACTCTTGCTGAATAGAGTGAGCAGGTTGAGTAGAGAAGAATTAAAACCTGGTTGCTTAAAATTCCTGAGATTTTATTGATATGTTGTTAGTGCAGCATAAACTAAGCTATTCTGACTGGTACCAGTGCCTACATATCGGTTGCTTTACTCAACCTTAGCATAAGCTGTTTGAGCACTGATTTCGCTGGCGAGGTGCTGATGGTCAGAAATAACAATGAGAACAGGTGTCCTTGTGATAGGTGGAATCATGCCTCCTACTTACGCATGTGTGGAATTTAAAACTTTAAAATTATCTCTGACAGGAACTCAATTTTCTTTTCTTCAAAATCTTTTATGTTGTTGTTGTTAAGTGCCATTGAGTTGGTTCTGACTCATAGCAACCTTGAATAGGCTTTCCAAGGAGCAGCTGGTGAGCTTGAACCATCGACCTTGCAGTTCAAACTAGCGCATTAACCTGCACTGCTTGCTATACCAGTTCTCAACGTCTCTTACAGTATTTCAAAAAATGACACATTTCCAATAAGTTTTGCAGATGAAATGTAACATTTCATTTGACTTTACAATGTTATGTATAAAAAAATGATAACTTTGGGACACATGACTGAAACAAGTTGAGCAAAAGCCAATCCCTCTGATAAAACTGTAAGTGGTATTAAGTTTCAGTTTTGCTCCTAGTGTTCGAGATGTTTCATTTCATCAAAGCAAATGTGAAATAAAACCAAATAAGTGGAACTCATTAGCTGCTCCTTGGATACCCTATACTGGGTCACTGTGAGTTGCAACTGACTCGATAGCACTTATCAGCAACAACAACCCTATAAGCAAGATGTCCTCAGCAGACTGTTCCCTCCTGAAAACATATCCGAAGCAAGACAAAGTCTCACCATACTTGCTTCTAATAAGCATTCTGGCTGTACTTCTTCTGAAACAGATTTGTTCATTTATTTTGGTAGTCCATGGTATATTCAATATTTTTGACAGCACAATAGTTTAAATGTCTTAATTCTTATTTAGAGTTATGGTATAGCACTGTAGAATAAATACTGGACCTCAAGGGCAATTTGAACAGCAAGGTTGGTGGTTCAAACTCACCAGTCACTCCTCAGAAACCTATACAGGGTTTCTATGAATCAGAAATGACTCGATGGCACTTAACAACTACAAAATTCTTATTAGCCATTGAATCAATTCGGACTCATAGCGACTCTTTGTAGGGTTTCCAAGGAGTGGCTTGCAGGTTTGAACTGCTGACCTGATATTAGCAGTCTACTGCTTATCCTACAGCACCACAACAGGACTCCTTGCATGCATATGAGGCGATTGAAAATACTATGGTTTGAGTCAGGAACACTTTAGTCCTCAAAGTGACATTTTAAAGAGACCTTTTGCAGCAGATTTTCCCTGCTCAATATATGGTTTGATGCTTCTAGACTGATGCTTCAATAAGTATGATAGTGGATTTATGTAAAATAAAATTCTTGACAACTTCAATCTTGTTTTTGTTTATCAGAATGTTGTTTATTGGTTAATAACATTCTTTACATTGAGATGTAATCCATACTGAAGTTTTGATCTTCATCAGTAAGTGTTTTAAGTTCTCTTAGCTTTCAGGAAGAAAGGTAGTGCCATATGCATATCATAGGTTATTAATGAGCATGTCTCCAATTCTGATGCCATAGTCTTCTTCACATAGTCCAGCTTCTGGGATTATATGCTCAGCATGCAGACTGAATAAGTGCCGTGAAAGGATACAAAACCAATGCACATTTTCCTGATTTTGAATCATTCACTATCCCCTGGTTCTATTTAAACTATTGCCTCTTAGTCTATGTACAGGTTCCACATAAGTACAATTAAGTGTTCTGAAATTCTATTCAATGTAATTCATAGTTTGTTATGATCCCACATACCCAACAAAGCTTGTCGTTGTTGTTTCTAAGTGCCATCAAGTCAGTTCTGACTTGTTTCCAAGGAGTGGCTGATGAGGTGGATCATCAATCTTGTGGTTAGCAGTCCAGTGCTTATCCAACAGCACTATACCAGGACTCCATATAATTTTGTTGTTGATAAGTGCTGTAGAGTTGGTTCCAATCCATAGTGACCTTGCATAGGATTTCTGAGTAGCAGCTAGTGAGCTTGAACTGCCTATCTTGTGGTTCAAACTGACTTTGCAGTCCAGAGCATTAACTCACAGCACCACACCAGGAATTTCCCTTTCAATGTTTTCTTTAATACCTTGAGTTGGCAAAGAATAAGCTATGCCCTAGGACCACCACTCACTTGTCAGTTTGTCATATTCTAGTGGCTTGTGTGTTGCTAGAAATTATGCTACAAGTTATGCCACCAGTGTTTTAAATATCAGCAGGGCACCCATGCTGGACATGTTTTAACAGAGTTTCCAGGTTAAGAGAGAGTAGGAAGGAGAGACAGACACTTCTGAAGGGTTAGCCACTGAAAACATGATGGATAGCAGTAGGACATACAGTACCAGAAAATAAGGCCCTCAACGTGGAAGTCACTAAAAATACAGCTGGGGAAAGTTGTCCTTAATGATATTAATGTAGCAAAATTTTTGAGACCTTCATTTACTGATGGGCACAAGTCAAAATGAGAAGAAATAGGCGCAAACATCCATTAATAATTGGCCTCCAGAATGCATAAAGTACAAATATGGGAAAATCAGAAATCATAAAAAATGAAATGGAATATAGCTATTCTAGGCATTGGATATTTTATTTTAGTGAGCTAAAATAAACTGGTATTGGTCATTTTGAAACAATCATGATTTAGTATGCCGACAATGACAAAATGAAGTGGAGTGGTATGTTTATTGTCAAATGAGCATTTCCACATTTATCTTGAAGTAGAGTGTTGTCTGTGATAGGATAATATCCATAAACCCACAAGGAAGACCAGTTAGTATGACTATTATTCAAATTTATGCACGACCACTGAAGTCAATGATGAAATTGAAGAATTTTACCAACTTCTTCAGTCTGAAATTGATCATTTATGCAATCAAGATGTATTGATAATTACTGATGATTGGAATTCAAAGATTGGAAACAAAGAGGAAGGGTCAATAGTTGAAAAATATGGCCTTGGTGATATAAATGTTGCTGGAGACCACATGATAGAATTTTGTGACACTGTAGGATAAGACCTCGACCTCAAGATCAGTTTGAAGCACAGGGTCAATTGTTCAAAGGCACCATCTTCTCCTTGGTTGCTATGAGTTAGAATTGACTGGATGGCATTTAACAACAACAACAAATGACCTCTCCATTGCAAATATCGTTTTTCAACAACATAAATGGTGACTATACATGTGGACCTCACCAAATGGAATATACAAGAATCAAATTGACTGTATCTGTGGGAAGAGATTATGGAGAAGGTCAACAATTTCATTAACTAAAACAAGACCATGAACAGACTGTAGAACAGACCATCAATGACTCATATGTAACGTCAGGCTGAAGGAGAAGAAAAGCAAGTCCACAAGAACCAAAATATAACCTTGAGTGAATGACACCTGAATTTAGAGACCATCTAAGAACAGATTTGATGTAGTAGACACTAATGTGAGGTGTTGTGTTATGACATTCAGATTACCAGGCATTAAGAAAGCAAAAGAAAGAAAGAAAGAAAAAAAAAAAAACAGAAGAGAAAAGAAAGAAAAGACCAAAAATGAATGTCAGAGACTCTGACATTTTGAACACAGAGAAGCTAAAGTCACTGAAAGAGTTGAATAGAAAATCTCAAAGGCAGCTTGAGAAGACAAAATCATATATTATAATAATGTGCAAACCTGAAGTCAGAAAATCAAAATCGAAGAATATGCTCAGAATTTCTTAAGCTGAAAGAACTGAAGAAGGAAGGATTTTATGTGCAAAAGAAGATAGAAGGAATACACAGAGATACTGTATCAAAAACAACTGGTCAAGGTTTAACCATTTCAAGAAGTAGCATATGAGCAAGAATCAATGGTACTGAAGGAAGAAGTCCAAGCTGTACTGAAGACATTGGTGAAAAAAAAGTCTCCGGGACTTGACAGGACAACAGCTGAAATATTTCAATAAACTGATTCAACACTCATCTATACCAAGACATTTGGAAGACCACTAAGTGGTCAAACAATTGGAAGCGATTCATACTTTTGCCCAATGGAATGCAGAAATCATCAAATAATATCATTAATGTCATATGCAAGTAAAATTTTGCTAATGATTATTTGAAAACAGTTGCAGCAGTGCACTGACAGGGGGCTGCCAAATATTCAAGCTGGATTCAGAAGAGGACATGAAACAAGGGATATCATTGCTGATGTCAGAGGGGTCTTGGCTGAAATCAGAGAATACCAGAAAGATGTTTACTCTTGCCTTATTGACAATGTAAAGGCACTCAATTGTGTGGATCATAACAAACTATGGCTAACATTGGGTAGAATGGGCACTTCAGAACACTAAATTATATTCATGAGGAACATTTACATAGATCAAGATGTAGTTTTTGGAAAAACTAGGGAATACTGAAAGGTTTATAATCAGAAAAGGTGCATCAATTTTGAATTCTTTCACTATAATATTCAATTTGTATGCTGAAGATTATTTGCTGGATTATTTGTCAGCATCAAGATTGCAGGAAGACTCATTAACAACTTGTGATATGCTGATAACACAATCTTACTTGCTGGAAGAAATTATGGGTTTTAATACTTACTGATGAAGGAAAAGGTCTAAAGTCTTCAGTATGGATTGCATCTCAGTATAAAGAAAACAAAAATCCTCACAAATGGATCAATAAATAACATCATGATAAAAGGCGAAATGATTGAAGTTGCCACAGATTTCATTGTTATTAACAACCACAATCAATGCTCATGGATGCATAATCAAGAAATCAAATGACTTCTTATATTAGGCAAATATGTTGCAAAAAACTTTACTTTAAAGAATTAAAGAGCAAAGATATCATTTCAAGGACTAAGATATTTCTAACTCAAGCCATGTTAGTTTTAATTATTTTACATGCATATGTAAACTGAAAAATGAATAAGGAAGACCAGAAAATGACAGATGCATTTGAATTATGGTATTGACAAAGAATACTAAAAGTACCATGGACTGTCTGAAGAACAGACAACTCTGTTGTGAAAGAAGTATTGCCAGACTACTCCTTGGAAAGGATGATGTCATACCTTTGTCTCTAGTACTTTAGATATGTTGTTAGGAAGGACCAGTCCCTGCAGAAAGACATCATACTTGATGAAGTGGTTGTTGTTGTTGTTGTCAGGTGCCATTGAGTCGGAACTGACTCATAGCGACCCCATGCACAGCAGAACGAAACAATGTCCGATCCTGGGCCAACCTCACTACCGCTGCCACA
>NW_006408730.1:3535381-3539902 GCF_000296735.1 Chrysochloris asiatica | reverse complement strand
TCTTTCAATGCACTTTGGACTTCCTCTCTGAGTATCATTGGCTCTTGTTCATATGGTATCTCTTGAAATGGTTGAACATTAACCATTTCCTTTGGTACATGATGAAGTGGTGGATCAACAAAAAAAGAGGAAAAACCTACATGAGAAGAACTGACTTAGTGGCAGCACCAATGAACTCAAACATAACAATTTTGAAGATAGCACAGACCAGGGCAGTGTTTCTGTTGCACATATGATTTAGATCCATTTCAATATCCTTAATAGCATAACTACAGGACCTTACAGAGGCTCACAGTGAATGAAAGTGAAATGTGAAGTAGACAGTGGCATATGATGAGAACGGAGGTATAGACAGGCTTTGAAAACTCTGGTAACAAATTTTGAATGTGTTGATAACTCTTGAAAGAGAAACAAAACACAATATCCTTCAAATTTTTAAAACATGGGTGTGGATGAAGTCTGGAAATGCCCTGTGGTGGAGAAACAAGAGTGGAAGAAGAAAAACTAGTTTAGAATCTATTGGCATGATCCAAGTAATATTTGATGGCTTAGACTCAGGTGGTGTCGTACAGACATGAACAGATTCAATAATTACATTTGAAAGCAAAGCTGAAACATATCAGATATAAGGATCTAGAGAAGGGAAAAGTCAAGAATTATTCCTAAATTTCTAAATTATTGATCAGTGGATGGTGATGCCTTTATTTGATATATGAACATATTGGTAATAGGTATATTGTGTAGGATGTGAACGGAATGAGTCAGTCTTATTTTTAGCATGCAAAGTCGGAAGCACTTTTGACACATTCAAATAGACGAATTAGGTCTGTAAATTTGAATCTCAGAAAAGAAGTCTGGTAAGAAATATAAATCTGTGAGTCATCATCATTTAAATGACTTTGAAGCTCATAGATATAAATGAGATTACCTACGTAGAGGTAAGAAAATGAAAAGTGTCCTAGGACTGATTTAGAGGAATTTAACATAATTAATCATGTAGGAGAGAAGATAGCCAGGAAGATGGCAGAAAGATAAGCAAGAGACAGACAGAGAGAGAACAGAGAGAGGAAAGTATTTGAAGCAGGAAATGATCATCTGTGTGGATTATGGCAAACATCTAATGAAGCGATATTAAAATAATAGCCAGTGGGTTTACCCACATATAGATCATTGGTGATCTTCAGAATTTTAATTGAGCTATGGGTTGGGAAGCCAGAATTTAAGCAGGTTTAAAGAACATCAGAAAGTAGAAACAATGTTTCTACACAAAAATTTAACGAAAACTTCTAGAAATGGGATAAATATGCATTGTTGTTCTTGTTAAGTGCCACTGAGTCTATTCTGACTCATAGCGACCCTGTACAGGGTTTCTGAGGAGCAGCTGGTGAGCTTGAACTGCCGACTTTGAAGTTCAAACAGCTTTGCAGTCTGGCGTATTAATCCACAGCACCACACCAGGACTCCAAATATACATTGTTGTTAAGTGCCATCGAGTTGATTCCAACCCATAGCGACCCTGTATAGGGTTTCCAAGGAGCGGCTGGTGAGCTTGAACCACCAACCTTGCAGTTCAAACAACTTTGCAGTCTGACACCTTAACCCATAGTGCCACTCCAGACTCCAATTAAGAGATCTAAAACAACAACAACAAAAAAACTAGTAAATATGTTCTGGTGTGGTGTGGTCCAGTAGGATAATCATACTGCTAACTGATAGATTAGCAGCTAAAATCTACCAGCCACTCTTCAGAAACCCTACACAAGATCTCTATTAATCCAAACAAACTCAACAGCACTTAACAACAGCAAACACATTAGTATATGTGATTAGAATGTTATAGAATTAAGAAAGTAGGAGTTGCTATTTCAGGAAAAAGGGAGAATATTTGGGAAAATAAAGACTTCATTGTTGTTGTTGTTGTTAAGTGCCGTCGAGTCGGTTCCGACCCATAGCGACCCTGTACAGGGTTTCCGAGGGTGTAAATCTTTACGGGAGTAGAAAGCCTCATCTTTCTCCCGCGGAGCAGCTGGTAGTTTCGAACCGCTGACCTTAAGGTTCGCAGCCCGATTCGTAACCACTACGCTACCAGAGCTCCTTAAGAGATAATAAAACAAACTAGGATATCCATACATTCTAGTTTCCATGGAATAGTCACGTTTTCAGACTATTTTAAGGAAAGGAGAAAATGGGTATAGACATAATTTGGAGCAAGAATATATTTCAGAATGGAAAATGAGACTATTTCAATCATAAGGTATATTACAAAAGCTTAATTTGAGATCCAATGGATCTTTTCCTCACTGCTGACCACACTGTGGAATCCAGTGAACTCTTTTAAAGGTTAAATTGGTGTTGGTGTTGTTAAGTGATGTGGTGTCAGTTTCAACTCATAGTGGCCCTGTATAGGGTTTCCGAGGAGTGGCTGGTGTGATTGGACCTCCGACGTTTTGGTTCAAACCAACTTTGCAGCCCAGCAAATTAACCCCCAATGCCACCAGGGACTCCATGGATTAAACTCTGCCCCCCAAAAGGTATTTTGAGTCTTTGCCCCCTCAATATAGGTGAATGTGAACTTACTTTGAAATGGGTTCATTGAAGATGTTACCATTTCATATAAGGCCACACTGGATTAGAATACAAGTCCTAATTAAATAGGAATGGTGGTCCTATTAAAAAGAGGAGATAGATCACATAGAGAGACACAGAGAGAAGGTGGCCACGCGGTGACTGAGGCAGAAATTGGGGAAGTGCAGTGCCATGCTAAAAGACTTGACTGGGCAATATGTACAAGATAGTCTATTCACGTGGCATGCCATTTATCAATGGATTAATTTTTTAGCTCTAAATTCTCCCTTTATTGCCTGTTCTGCAAATTGGATATGGGCCCTTTACATATTTTCTTTGTTTGCCACCTAGTATTGAAACTTTGTGAGTAGAGGTCACTGAACAGACATTGCAGGAGGCAAAGATTTTCTTTCTTGGTTCTGGTACACTCACAAGGCTGGCTTCTGCAGTGTCTACAGCTTCTCCACCTTCTGGTTCTTACAGTGCATGGGGATTAGGAGCACTCCTCAGCAACAGTTTCATCCAGCACATTTCTTGGGAAATACAGTAGTAGAAAACTTCTGGTGGGAAAGTATCCTATGATCAGCTCTCCCTGATTCTCTACAGAAGAGATTTCAGTCAAGTCTTAGAACTTCTCTCTAAAAGGTCTGGAACTCAGCCCAGTTTAGAGGTAAAAGGGTGCCTCTACCTTTGACAGTCTATATCAACCCTAGGGATAATGGTTATTTTATGATAAACACTGGATCACAAACCACAAGGTGTGTGGTTTGAGCCCAGCAGCTGTTTTGTGGTAGAAAGATGAAGCTTTCTGCTCCTGCAAAGAATTAACGTTTTGGAAACTGTATACAGAGTCATTATGAGTCACAACTGACTCATTATATATATGTGATTTTTTTGTTATATGCATCTGCTATCTCTATATTTGTGTATTCTCTTTATTTCTAACTCCCAACTCCTCATTATTCCAATACAGTTATTGTTAATAATTTAAAATATCCCTGTGCAAATTATTGTATATGCTTTCTGCATGTAGGTTGAACTCATCTTTATTCCCATGGCTACACATTGATGGGAGGTTGTCAATTACCCAGTGAATCAGCTGGTCTATCAAAGAGAGATGAAGTATATGATTTCTCCATGTACATTGAGCTTCCCATGGTATGGTAGCTGGACGCCAAGAGAAAGTGCTTCCAAGAAAACCAGGTAGGATATGAAAGACTTGCTATGACCTGGCTTGAGATGTCTAAGAATACCATTTCAGCATTCTGTTGGTTAAGTCTATAACCCAGGTCACAGGTTTTCAGACAGAGAGGAGTAGCAAATAATTTGTTGTTGTTACCATCGACTCGGTCCCAACCCATAGTGACATTATGAACAGCAGAATGAAACACTGCCTGAACCTGGGCCAAACTCACTACTGTTGCCACGCTTGAGTCCATTGATGCTGCTTCTTGGCCAATCCATCTCGTTGAGGGTCTTCCTCTTTTCTGCTGACCCTCCACCTTACCAAACATGATATCCTTCTCCAGTGACTGCTCCTTCCTGACAATATGTCCAAAGTATAAGAGACGAAGTTTGAACATCTTGGACTCTAAGGAGCACTCTGGCTGCCTTCTTCCACAATGGATCTATTGGTTCTTTTGGCAGCCCATGGCACTTTCAATATTCTCACCATAACTCAAAAGTATCAATTCTTCTACGGTCTTCCTTATTCACTGTCCAGCTTTTGCATCCATATGAGGTTATTGGAAATACTGTGGCTTGGAACTGGTGCACCTTAGTCCTCAAGCTGACATCATTGCTCTTCAACACTTTAAAAAGGTCTTGTGCAGAAGATTTGCTTAATACAATATGTCGTTTTATCTCTTGACTGCTGCTTCTGGGAGTGTTGATAGTTGATCCAAGAAGAATGAAGTCCTTGACAACTTCAATCTTTTCTCCATTGATAAGAATGTT
>NW_006408730.1:3527552-3533456 GCF_000296735.1 Chrysochloris asiatica | reverse complement strand
TTTGTCATTCCCAGCATAGTAAACCATGTGATTGTCAGATTCAAAATGGCCAATACCAGTCCATTTCAGCTCACTAATGCCTAACATATCAATGTTTATGTGTTCCATTTCATTTCTCACAACTTCCCATTTTCCCAGATTCATACTTCGTACATTCCGTGTTCCGGTTTTCAATGGATGTTTACAGCTGTTTCTCTTCATTTTGAGTTGTGCCCCATCAGCAAATGAAAGTCCTGCGGGTTTTTCTCTCATGAGCTTTACTCCATTCTCGTTATCACAGTCAACTCTACTTTGAGGCAGCAGCTCTTCCCCAGTCACATTTTGAGTGCCTTCCAACCTGAGGGGCTCTTTTTCTGGCACTATATCTGACAGTGTTTTTCTGCTATTCATAAGGTTTTCAGTGACTAAAGATTTGGAAGTAGTTCATCACTCCTTCTTCTTAGTCTGTCTTTGTCTGGAAGCTAATCTGAAACCTGTCCACCATGGGTGACCCTGCTGGTTATTTAAAATACTGGTGGCATAGCTTTCAGAATCATAGCAACTCACAAGCTACCACAATATGACAAACTGACAGACAAGCGGTATGTCAAGAATTTGTAGTCACCTTTATTCTACTACAACATATGAGATTACATTTGGTAGGTATTTTTATATAGGCTCATCAAGTTAATAAATTAATTCATCTATTTATTACTCTTTCAATTACTTATACAGAAAATCATTTATTCATTCAGTAATTTTCATTGAATATCTTCTGTGCATTCACATCTATCGTGATCCTTCCTGAAGTACAAATCATTACAAGGTATACTGTCTTCGGTGGGTTTCCAATGCACCTGGTAGAGTTAAAATATTGCATAATTAGAGATTAAAGCAACAAAATGCATAACAAACTGTTCAACTAAATATATTTATGTGCCAAAATTCATAAAATTATTCTGTTGTTGTTAGGTACCATCAAGTTGGTTCTGACTTATAGCAACACATGCACAGCAGAACGAAACACTGCCCAGTCTTGTGCCATCCTTACAATTGCTGTTATGTTTGAGTCCATTGTTTCTGCCAATCCATCTCATTGTGGGTCTTGCTCTTTTTCACTGACCCTCCACTTTACCAAGCATGATGTCCTTCTCCAGGAACTGGTCCCCTCTGATAATGTGTCAGAAGTGTGAGAGATGAAGTCTTGCCTTCCTGACTTCTAAGGAGCACTCTGGTTGTATTTCTTCCAACACAGATTTGTCTGTTTTTCTGGCAGTCTATGGTACTTGCATTCTTCTACACCATCATAATTCAAATGCATCGACTCTTCTATGGTCTTCCATATTAATTATATTATTGTTGTTGTTGTTAGGTGCCAACAAGCCAGTTCCAACTCAGAACAACCATGTATAGGGTTTCCAAGGCTGTAAAGCTTTGTTGGAGCAGAAAGCCTCATTTTACAGCCCTGGAGCTGTTGGTGTGATTTGAAATTGAGTGCTTATCTTATGTTGCCACTGCTCTTCTTATTCACTATTGTGAACCCAAAATCCCAGGAGTCCTTACCTACAGCTAAGTGTTTCGTTTACCAAAAGCAAAACCTCAGTATCTAGTTAAAAAGTAAAGATATGGTCACTAAAATATTTCAAAATAAACATGCATCATGTTTGTGTGTCACAATTATGTCCAGAAATCACAAGATACTATGTATTTGAAAATATTGTTCCTCCACTTTGTTAAAAATTGTGCCAATGTCTCTATCAACATGTCAAAGATTCATTTGATTAGAATCTTCTATGGAACACAATTAGTTTCTGAACCATGTACATTTTTGGCAGACTCACATTTTATTGATTTTATCATTTTCAACTCAAAACTCACAAGGAACTAAGAATTTCTGGCCTGGATATTAACTGTTTTAGCAGCATAAGAAAAGTCAACTGCTCTATATATCGAAAAACAAAATTCAAAGTACCAACAAGGGATATATATATAAAATCTGCTTAGTTCACATATATATGTATATGTATGAACTAAACTGACAGAAAAGCTATTTAGCTTTGTAAGTGCCAATATTTTCTCTACATATATTCTAGAGAGTAATGAAATTCCAAGCAACAGTAGAGTTCTTTCTCACATCGATGATATTGTATCATATGATGGTCTTCTAAGTGAGGATATTAAAAGTGTAGAATGAGAATCTCACCTGAGACTCTTGCTAGAAAAGGCTTCTCTGAACGAAGGTGAATTCATCTCCTAACAAGGAAGCAACTGAATTTTCACTCAAGGAATTTGCTCTAGGAAACATTTGTAAAGAAGACACATTAGCATTGAAAGAAGACCTTTTGGAGTCAAAGTGCACAGTGTCACTAAGGACTGATTCAATTATTCTGTTACAAGCTCCTTTGAGCCTGGATTATGAGGACATTTCCCAATAAACTAGGCTAACACTCAAACCCAGCCTGGGATATTGGTCAGATTCATTTTACTACAAAGTATCCTATACTCTTCTTTCATCTCTCACCCCTCCGTAAATTCTGAACACTTTAAAATACTGAGCTCATTTTAAAGCATTACAAAAGTCATTTATTATGTATTCCCCTTCATTATTAAGGATGGCACTCTTTTCAGAAATAAAGCCTGAATATTGGCTTCAAATAAGCACTCATTCAAATACTAATTAAATTATCTTGCTGAAACCTATTTGAAACCAATTACTTATTGGAGCCAATAGTAATCAGAATCTGTGTACACTAAATTTTCATGCAGTCTAGAATTTTGAATGGGTTATGTAATATAATAAAGACAATTACTTGGAATTAAAAGAAAGATATTTCCTTTTAAACTAGTATATATAGTGAATGCAACTTCCAACGCTTCCAAATATCATGTTTATATTGTGTGCGTGTGTACATGTGTTAAGCTGAAGTGAATATAGAAACTGCATGGTATACTGAAAGCCAGAAAATGCTCATGGTCTAATGGCATTTTTCAAGAAGTAGTCTGTGAAGGTTTAAAATTAGCAAAGGTGTGCACCAGGGTTGCATTCTTTCACCATGCTTATTCAATCTATATGCTGAGCACATAATCAGAGAAACTGGATTGTATGAAGAAAAATGTGTAATCAGGAATGGAGGAAGATTCATTAACAACCTGCAATATACACATGATACAATCTTGCTTGCTGAAAGTGAAGAGGACTTAAAATACTTACAGACAAGGATCAAAGACCACAACCTTTGGTATGGGTTGAATCTCAATGTAAAGAAAACAAAAATCCTCACCACTGGACTATTAAACAGCATCCATATAAATGGAGCAAAGATTGAAGTTATCAAAGGCTTTATTTTGCTTGGATCAACCATCAACACTCATGAAAGCAGCAGTTAAGAAATAAAACGATGCATTGCATTAGGCAAATGTGCTACACAAGACTGATTTAAAGTGTTGAAGAGCAAAGATGTTAGCTTGAGGACTAAGGTGCACCTGACCCAAGCCATGGTATTTTTAATAACCTCATATGCATGTGAAAGCTGGACAGTGAATAAGGAAGACCATAGAAGAATTGATGCATATGAATTATGATGTTGGAGGAGAATATTAAAATTACCACTGACTGCTAAAAGAACAAACTAATCTGTATTGGAAGAAGTACAGCCAGAGTGCTCTTTGGAAGCCAGGATAGCCAGACTTCATCTCTTATGCTTCGGACATATTGTCAGGAATGACCAGTCCCTGGTGAAGGATATTATGTTTGGGAGAATGGAGGATCAAAGGAAAAGAGGAAGACCCCAATGAGATGGATTAGCACAGTGGCAGCAGCAATGGGTTCAAACGTAACAACAATTGTGACAGTGGTACAAAACCAGGGAGTGTTTTGTTTTATTGTGCATAGGATTGCTATGAGTATTTACTGACTCTATGACATCTAACTACACAATGACAAATCTCTAGAGCAGGATCGGTAACATCCATCTCACGGGCTGTATGGTGGCTGTGTGCCGTGGAGTCGGTTCTAACTCATAGCAACCCTGTACAGGGTTTCCGAGGCTGTAAATCTTTACGGGAGCAGAATGCCTTAACTTTCTCCTATGGAACAGCTGGTATAAGGCCTGCAAAATCATTTGGTCTGGCTCTACCAAGGAAACCACAATTCCAGTTATCACATTAGTGGTGGAGGTGTGCCGTGAAGTCAGTTCCAACTCATAGTGAACCTGCATAGGGTTTCTGAGGCTGGATGTTAACAGGAGCAGAAAGCCTCATCTTTCTCCAATGTAAGTGGTAGTAGCGAACAACTGACCTTGGGGTTAGAAGCTGACTCCTAACCACTACACTACACTATGAGCTCCTTAGTTTCACATTGTTGTTATTGTTGATAATGGTCATCGAGTTAATTCCGGTCCAAAGCAACCCAGTATAAGGTTTCCGAGGAGTGACTGGTGAGCTTGAACCGCCAACCTTGTGGTTCAAACTGACTTTTCAGTCCAGCCTATTAACCCACAGATCCACATCAGGACTCCAGTCATCACATTATGAGTAAGTTAATAAACTGTTTGACCAAATGTTGTTATTAAGTGCCATTGAGTCGGTATCGACTCATAGCAACCTTACTTACAAGAGAACAAAACAATGCCCAGTCCTTGACCAACCTCACATTCATTGCTACACTTGAGCCAAATTATTGCTGCCACTGTGTCAATCTGTCTTGTTGGAGGTCTTCCTGTTCTGCAGTGACCCTCCATTCTACCAAGCATGATGTCCTTCTCTGGGAACGGTATGAGAGATGAAGTCTGGTTATCCTGGTTTTCAAGGAACATTCTGACTCTACTTCGGTTAATACTGATTTGTTTGCTATTCTGGAGTCCCATGGTATTTTAATATTTTCTTCCAACATCAAAACTCTAATAATTCAATTCTTCTAGTCTTCTTTATTCATTGCCCAGCTTTCACTTGCATATGAGGCTAATGAAAATATCATGGCCTGGGTAAGGTTCACCTTTTCTCAAACTGATAACTTTTGCTCTTCAAAACTTTAAATAGATCTTGTGCAGCACATTTTTCTAATGCAACACATCGATTGATTTCTTGACTTCTGCATCTGTGTTTATTGATGGTTGATTTGAGCAAAATGAAGTCTTTAATAACTTCAATCTTTTCTCCATATATCTTGATGTTATTTATTGGTCCAGTGGTGAGGATTTTGGGTTTTTTTTTTTCCACATTGATGTGCAACCCATACCAAAGGCAATGGCCTTTAAAAAAAATATTTTATTGTGAATTATGTGATAGTTTACATGGGAGAACATTAGCTTTACATTCATTCTATCATATATCATGTCATTGCCATGGTTACAATGCCCTCCATGCATCATCAACCAACCAAAATGTATACCCTGCAAGCCTACCCCCTAGTCATCAGCACACAGCCCCTCTCCCTCTCTGGGTCTAGAGTCCCAAGCCACTCCATCTTTCCATATCATCGTCTCTGCCTCCATCACGGGCACCACTGCTTCTCTGGTAGGGTCCTGCACTACGCTCTTCTCCCTTGATGGTCCCAGGAACCTTCGCTCCTGGACTGCAAAGTAAATCAATCCCCTCCTTTTGCTATACAACATCTACCTTTACATTTCCAACCCTCACAGTCAGTCCAGCCCCACCCAGACAGATTGGATACTACTCAGTGGAGATTGTACCTTCCTCCGCGCCCTCTGGATCTACGCTGCCTTTTGAAAGCTTGTAAGTCAGTCACTTGTTGCCTTTGTAGCCCCCTCCCCCCCCCCCATTTTGGGTAGCCAATGTCCAAGTTGCCCATCCCTATCTACCCTGTGTATCGAGAGGATGGGAATGATCCTCACTGTAAAGATTTGTTCCCTCTTTTGAGCTACTGCATCCATAGGTGTAGGTCAAGTTCATCAAATTGTATCAGAT
>NW_006408730.1:3468039-3527452 GCF_000296735.1 Chrysochloris asiatica | reverse complement strand
GGGTAGCCAATGTCCAAGTTGCCCATCCCTATCTACCCTGTGTATCGAGAGGATGGGAATGATCCTCACTGTAATGATTTATTATCTCTTTTGAGCTATTGCATCCATAGGTGTAGGTCAAGTTCTTCAAATTGTATCAGATTTTTTTCCTATTCTTTCTTCTTCTAGTTGAGCTCTGCTCATCCAGCCATTGAAGCCAGGTCAAGTGGGTATTATCTGCAAGTGTGGGTGTTCTTATGCATATGCCCTCTCTTCTTATCAACTGGATGCTTCACTCTCCACTCTAGTCTTCTGTGACTATGTCACTGACTCTGGGCCCATGAGTCCCCAGGTCTTGTCATACTGACGGCCAACCAGGTCTCCACCCAGGTTCACAGGAGTCTGCTGAACATTGTAGGGGCTTGCAGCTTCATTGCTGTTTTTCCCTCACTTCCCTTTATCAGTGACCTATGTGGTCACCAATCCGAGCGAGCGCATGTCTGCTCATGTATTCCCACTGAGTCTTAGTCTTGGCAGGTGTTCACCCTAAGGGGACTGAACCACTTGCCTTGATGTCTCCTGGGTGAGCAACTTGCTTTTTCTTGTAGTAATCAGTCAGACTGCCATTATTGTTTTGTATTTTTCCAGTTGGTCTTTCTTTCAAGAAGTATTTTCTGTTCTTCAAGTTGCTCCAGGCTGGTCTGCTTGTCCTTTCAAGTGTCAATTTCCCACCTCAGAAGATTATTGATAGGGTTCAGGATTTTATCTATGGTCTTATGCAATGCAAAGGCTCCTGAGGAAGCCTCCTTCACTGGGCATGTTGTAGCCCCATTTTAGGTATTCCAATCAGTTATAGGCAGAAGACGGACTTAGAAGCTTTCTATGGTGATATTTCTGGCTATTCCTTTCTCTCCTCCTCAAGTGTCTATTTTATAATGGTATGCAAGGGAAACCAAGATTCAAAAGACAGCCAAGCATCTTAACATTATTTCCTCCCTTTTTCCCATTCCAACCATGTCACAGTCCCTGTATCCCAGAGTTCCAAGGTTGTGCATACATCTTTATTTACCTCTGGCCCACTTAACCCATGCAAACCTGTCTAATTGTTTTCCTATCAGCCTTGTTCGTCCCCTTGTTATGTATTGCCCCCTCTCTAGCACCCAAACTATTCTGTGTCTATTTCCTACCCTTTGCTCCACCTTCCCTCACCCCATTCCCCACATCCCGGTAACCAGCAAAGAATCCCTCCCCCCTCCTTTAGTATGGGTTCTTTTTCTTAGTCTTTTATAATAGTAGTCCTATGCGGTATTTCATCTTTTGTGACTGACTGATTTCACTCAATATAATGTCCTCAAGGTTCATCCATGTTATGTGGTAGCTTACAGCTTCCTTGTTGTTCTTCAAGGTAGCATAATATTCCATTGTGTGTATGTACCACAGTTTATTTATCCATTCTTCAGTTGATGGGCACTTAGGCTGTCTCCATCTTTTTGCTATTGTAAATAGTGCTGCTATGAACATTGGTGTGCATATACCTACTCGTGTTATAGCTTATATTTCTTGTGGGTAAATACCAAGTAGAGGGATTGCTAGATCATAAGGTATTTCTATTTCCAACCTTCTGAGGAAGTGCCATATTGCTTTCCAGAAGAGGTTGGACCATTTTGCAATCCCACCAGCAATGCAGGAGCATCCCAGTCTCTCCACATTTTCACCAGCATTTATTGTCCTCTATTTTTTTTTTTATCTTTCCTGTTATTGCTGGTGTGAGATGATATCTAATTTTTGTTTTGACTTGCATCTCTCTAGTGGCTAGTGATCATGAACATTTCTTCATACGTTTGTTGGCTGCCAAGATCTCCTCCTTGGTGAAGTGTCTGTGCCCATTTTTTTAATTGGGTTATTTGTCTTTTTCTTGTAGAGGTGTTGTAGTTTCCTATATATTTTAGAAATGAGTCCCTTGTCTGATGTGTCATTGCATAAGATTTTTTCCCATTCTGTGGGTTCCCTTTTCACTCTTTTGGTGACGTCTTTTGATGCACTTTTTAATTTTTAGTATGTCCCAATCATCTATGTTGTCTACTTTAGACAATGGTCTTTTATCTTCATCGGTAAGTATTTTAAGTCCTTTTAGCTTTCAGCAAACATGGTTGTTATCAACTGCATCTGGAAGATTGTGAACGAGTCTTCCTCCAATCCTGATGCCACTATCTTCTTCATATAATACAGCTTCAGGAATTATTTGCTCAGCATATAGATTGAATAAATATGGTGAAAGAATACAACCCTCTCACAAATCTTTCCTGATTTTAAAACATTCAGTGTTCCCTTATTTTGTTCCAACAATGACCTCTTGGTCTATATACAAGTTTCTCATGAGCAAAATTAAGTGTTCCGGAATATTCATTCTCCACAATGATGTCCATAGCTTGACATGATCTACACAATTGTTTATATGGTCAATAAAGTACAAGTAAATATCTTTCTGGTATTCTGTTCTTCCAGCCAAGACATACATCCCTGTCTGAATCTGGCTTGAATCTCTGACAGTTCCTTGTTGTAGTAATTTTTGGAGTATCTTTAGTGAAATTGTACTTCATATAATATTTATATTGTTTAATGACTTCTGCATTCTGTTAGGTCACTTCTCTTTGGAATGGGCACCAATATGGGGCACTTACAATTAGGAAGGTAGGTATCTTCCAAATTTCTTGGCATAGCTGATTGAATGACTCCAGAGTTGCATCAGTTTGTTGAAAGATTCAGTTTATATTCCATTAATTCCAGGAGTTTTTTTCTTTGCCAATGGCTTTAGTGTACCTTGGATTTCTTCGTTTAGTATCATTGGTTCTTGATCATATGCTGCCTCATGAAACGGTTGAACATTAACAATTTCTTTTTGGTACAGTGACTTTGTGCATTCCTTCCATCTTCTTTCAATGCTTTCTGCATCATTCAAATTTTGCCCATAGAATCCTTCAATATGGAAAGTCGACGCTTTGCACATCTCATTATAATGAATATTTGACTTTGTCGTCTGGAGCTGTCCATTAAAATTTTCAATTCAACTATTTTACCTTCTGATTTCTTCCATTTGCTTTAGCATCTCTACACTGGAGAGTTTCAGAGTCTCTTCTGACATCCATTTTGCTTTCCTTCTCCTTCCAACGTTATGGACTCATTTTCTGGCATTATATGACAATATTCTGGTGCTCTTATTCTAGTTTCAATATTCAATATTTTAGTGCTATCTGACAGTCCTCCACTGCTAGTCCACTGGTTTTTAGTGACTTAAGTATTCAGAAGTATTTCAGCACTCCTTCTTCCTAGTCTGTCTTAGTCTGGAAGCTCATCTGAAACCTGTGTACCATGGGTGGCCCTGCTGGTATTTACAGTAAGTGGTAACATATCTTCTAGAACCACAGCAACATGCAAGCCACCACAGTATAGCAACTTGACAGATGAATGGTAGCTTGATCAAATACAGCAGGCTAATTTTTTTTTTTTTTTTTTTTTTTTTAAACCACCACCACCTAGCTTACTGTTACTTTAAAAAGAAAATATCATTTACACAATTGGTCAAGCAGGACTATATAGATGTATTTCATTTCTAATTTTTTTTTCTTTCAGTAATTCATTTCAAGATTATTTCATTATCCATCTTGTACACAGCCCTCAACCATGAGAGTCAATATATTAAAAAAAAAAAAAAACAACCTGGGATCAGGGGGGTGCTTCAGGCCAGTTCCTCATTAGAAGTCTCAGCATGGGGGATCCGGAGATCAATGCAGAAGGTCTTCCAGGGAGAGCTGAAACGTTCCGATAAGTGAGTTCTGGAAAGAAGGGGTAGTCGGCTGGCCTAGGGTCGACCAAAGAGAACAGACAGGGCAGTTCTGAGAGGCACGGGAGCTATCTAAACTCAGGGGGATGGAACCCAGTGAATGGCAGCAGTAATTGAGTTTCAGTTACCTGCAGGGTAGCGAAATAAAGTAGTAACTTCCTCCGCCTGACGTGGAGGAAGTTGAGAGGTGTCCTTGGCACCCTCACAGTGAAATCCGTCACCCTATCAGGGTGTTGGGTGATGGCAATCGTGCAGTGCTTCGCAGGGACAGCCAGTGTTAGGCAGTACCAGCTTGCTACAGATAATAAAGTATGCTCCTTCAGGTCTGTCTCCCAGGCTTTCTGCACCCTGTCTGAAGAAATGCCACCTGGGAAAATGTAGCACAGCTAGCTCCAGTCATCACCCAAACTCAAAATAGTCTGAAAGGCAGAAAGAGGCCTGCTTTCTTCTCTGCCCAGCCCAAGGTTGGACTATCCTCAGGTCACTTTTTGTGAGTTTTTACAAAAGTGCCGATTGACAGCAAGTCTTTCTTTACCTGGGCCTGATTTCTGCTCGGTGCTGTACTGTGAAGAACCATGGCTCTCACAGTCCGCCCATCTGGCCCGTTAATGAGGCGGGAACAGAGACGAAACATTTTCCGCTCATTATTTTAAACTAGTAGGCGATCCTTCTTTAATTGCAAAGCTTCAGAGAGTAATTTCTGGGCATTTTTCCTAAACATCTCGGTTTTGGGATCACTCCGGACTTCAACAGAAGGTCTATCCAAATGTTTTTCCATGAAAGTTCTCCACTCAGTGGCAAGAGAAGCCACTTCTGAATCTGAGTGTTTTCTTATCTTGTTCACAGTATGATCTATTGTTGTTGACTTTAACACCTCCCTCGAGGTATTTTCTTCTTTAAATTTTATAAGGTTTCAACTCGGTTCTCTTTGGTTTGATCAGAAAGCTCCAACATAGTTTTCCATCTTTTTATCTCTTCTATAACCACAATTCTCTTCAGAGATTCAATTGTGGCCTGCTTGTACATTTCTGCTCCAGGATCTTTCTTCTAAGGGCTATTTTGGACTTGCAGCATTCCTATGACAAATTTATCCATTGCTAGGGGGATTCCACCTACCTCCACTTGCTTGCAGTACATTCAACAAAAGCATCCTTGGTAGCAGCTGGTTCCTTCACAATGAACCCCTTGAGTTCCCATTCCCCAACTGCTGCAGGCTAATTTTTAAGCTGATAATTTTGTATGGCCCACAAATGATGTTATACATTTTGGCAGAAAAAGGTCCCCCACCCCCACTCCTTCTCTAGAGCAAGGAATCATCTCTATTCTGCCATCTCTATTTAACTAGGCTGCTCATTCTCTATCTGGGAATCAATCTAGATCTAAATCAAAATACACAATGAAAACAATTTCATTTTATGTTGATGGCAACAATGAAGATCACTGATGTCTTTCTGTATTCTTTGGGATCCCCATTACTTTCCCAGAGTGGATTTATTAGTGTCATCAGCTAGTATATATCAACATGTATTCTGAGCACTAAGGGAGTGAGAAGACAAAGAAGGCACCTTATAATAAGAATATAAATATGCAAATCTTCATGGCAAGGATAGGATTTTTAACCCAAATGGAAAGAATCAAAGATCTTGATAAAAACTTAGAAGGATATTTTCAGAAAGGACACAAAATGTGAGTGAAGATGTGAAAAAGATCTTTTGTCAGTATATTACAATATTCTTAGTGCCTTTATTAAAGATGATAGTGTTTTATTTTCAGTTGTCTCTTTTTTCTAATTCTAATCTCTTCATCAATAGACTATTCCACACACAGTCCTCTAGCAGCACTAAAGGCTAGAATGCTTACTAGCCACATTTGAAAATTGTCTCCCTTTTGCTAATTACCTTGTCCTAGTCTTCCATTGAACTATTTCCAGCAACACCATAAGCATCTGCACTTATCCAGAAGAATGTTTATCTAATTAGGGCAAATTCTAGATCAACTTTTTTGGCCTTCAATACATCACCAAATCATTGTTGTTGTTAGGTGCCATCAAGTCAGTACCGACTCATAGTGACCCTATACACAGCAGAACAAAACACTGCCCGATCCTGGGCCAGCCTCACTATTGTTGTCACGCTTGAATCCATCGATGCTGCCACTTGGCAATCCATCTCGTTGAGGGTATTCCTCTTTTTCTCTGACCCTCCACCTTACCAAACATGATATCCTTCTCCAGTGACTGGTCCTTCCTGACAATATGTCCAAAATATGAAAGACAAAGTTTGGCCATCCTGGCCTCCAATGAGCACTTGGGCTGTACTTCTTCCAACACAGATCTGTTTGTTCTTTTGGCAGCCCATGGCACATTCAATAGTCTCCTCCAACACCATAACTCAAAATCATCAATTCTTCTACAGTCTTCCTTATTTACAGTCCAACTTCTAATACAGATCTGTTGGTTCTTTTGGCAGCCCATGGCATGTTCAATATTCTCCTCCAACACCATAACTCAAAAGCATCAATTCTTCTACAGTCTTCCTTATTCACTGTCCAGCTTTCACATGCATATGAGGTTCTTGAAAATACCATGGCTTGGGTCAGGTGCACCTTAGTCCTCAAGCTGACATCTTTGCTTTTCAACACTTGAAAAAGGTCTTGTGCAGCAGATTTGCCTAATGCAATACGTCATTTGATTTCTTGACTGCTGCTTCAGTGAGTGTTGATAGTTGATCCAAGAAGAAAAACTTTGTTATCGTGGAATTTTTCTCCAATGCTTGTCATATTTTTATAAAATTCTAAATGTTAAATTGGTGTAAATTTTCTCCATTTTCTCAAGATACAGTTAGATAGACAAATAGATATATGATGGATAAATGGTTAGATGGAGAGATTGAAAGAGAATCCCCTTCCCGCACCACACACATTTTTTTCAGCACTGGACTAGGAACAACAAGGACATTGGTTCGAGCCCACCAGCTGCTCCACTAGAGCTTTCTGGAGAAAGATGAAGTCTTCTGCTCCCACAAAAATGTACATGCTGGGAAACCCTATACATGGTTGCTATGAGTCAGAACTGACTAAATGGAACTTAATAGCGACGTATTTTCCTGGAAGAGATTTCTATACATCTCCCATTATGCCTGTTTACAATATCCTGACTAACCTCACAGCAAGTGGTTGGGTATTTCTTTGCTCTAACAAATTTCCTTCACTAACATTCTGAATATAAATACAGCTCATTGTAATGCATTCTGAATACAAATACAGCTCACAATGATGCATGCCTTAGGTTGGGTTCTCCAGAGAAGCAAAACCAGTGAAGCTTATACATACATACATATAAACAACTTATATATGGAATCCTGGTGTGGCACTATAGGATAATCATTCAATGTCAATGTAGTTTTGAACTGCAAGATTGGCAGTTCAAAATCCACCAGCTACTCCTATACAGGGCCACTATGATTCAGAAACAACTCAAAAGAACTTAACAACTCTCTCTCTCTCTCTCTCTCTCTCTCTCTCTCTCTCTCTCTCTCTCTTTCTCTACCATGGAGTCGGTTCCGACTCATAGCGACCCTGTACAGGGTTTCCGAGGCTGCAAATCTTTACAGGAGCAGAAAGCCTCATCTTTCTCCCGCGGAACAGCTGGTAGTTTCGAACTGCTGACCTTGCGGTCCACAGCCCAATTTGTAACCACTCATTAAATATATATATATATATGTAGTTGTTGTTAAGTGTCGTCGAGTTGGTTTCGACCCATAGTGACCCTTTATAGGGTTTCCGAGGAGCAGCTGGTGAGTTTGAACCACCAACCTTGCAGTTCAAATGGCTTTGCAGTCTGGTGCATTAACCCACAGCACCACACCAGGACTCTCTCTCTATATGTATACCAAGAGAGAGATTTTATATCAAAGAAATGACTACACAGTTGTAAATACAAGCAAGTTACAAGTCAGGATATAGTTAGATAGATACATGATCGATGGTTAGATGGAGAAAGAAAGAATAATCCCTTCCCTCCATCACAACATGTGTAGATGCAGAGGTGAATAAATTTAAGCTTAGTAGGCAAGGTGCCAGGCTGCTGACAGTTCCTAGGGTCCACATGCAGCACAGCAGGCCACTGGCTAGGGTCCAGTGAACTGGAGGTCATATAATGAGTCATATGTAGGATCCAGATCCAGAAAAGGCAAATAAACCAGGTTTTCCACAGGGCCAACTCTTAGGCAATTTCCTATTTCTTTAGAGGAAGTAATTTACAACAATAAGGAAACTATGGGGAAACGTCTACAACTCTAAAGGTGTTTCCTTTCAATTGATTGATTATTCATAGCAGATCTCATCATAGATGTAATTACATTATATTAGATCTCATGATGAGGATTGTTGTTAAGATCTAATTCATAGCAACACTGTATAGAGTTTGCCCAGCTGACCTTGTGGTTTGCACATCAGTGCTTATCCTACAGCACCACACCTGGACTCCTTCATGGGGATTACAACCTCTTAACTGACAAATACTGAGAATCTGGCCCAACCAAATTGATAAAAATTCTTAACTATCACAATGCATTTGGGGATTTTTTTACCATATTTTCTGAATGAATTTTCAGTTACAGACACATATAGGCATTCTGAGAATGCCATTTCCTGAAAAGACAGCTATAAACTGAAGGCTCCATTCAAACTTCCTGCTAACAATTGTCATTAGTTGCCATCCTGTTGATTCTGATTCAGTGACCTTATGTTCACCAGAATGAAACACTGCCCAGTCTTGCGTCATCCCCACAATCATTGTTATGCTTGAGCCCATTGTTGCTGTCATTGTCCAATCTATCTCAGTGAAGGTAGTCCTCTTTTTCACTGACCTTCCACTTTTGTTGTTGTTAAGTGCTATCGAGTCAGTTCCAACCCATAGTGACCCTTTATAGGGCTTCTGAGGAGCAGCTGGTGCTAGAACTGCCAACCTTGCAGTTCAAACGGCTTTCCAGTCTGGTACATTAACCCACAGTGCCACACCAGGACTCCGACCTTCCACTTTACTTAGCATGATAGCCTTCTCCAGAGACTGGTCTCTCCTGACAATCTGCCTGAAGTATGAGAGAGGGAGTCTCACCATCCTGGATTCCAAGAAGCATACTGGTTGTCCTTCTTCCAACACAGATTTGTGTGTTTTTCTGGCAGTCCATGGTACCTTTAATATTCTTCTCCAACACCATAACTCAAATGCATCAATTCTTCTATGTTCTTACTTATTCACTGTCCAACTTCAACATGCATATTCGGCTATTGAAAATATGGCTTGGGTCAAGCACACTCTAATTCTCAAACTGACATATTTGCTCTTCAACACTTTAAATAGTTTTTGTACAGCAAATTTGCCTAATGCCATAAGTCGTTTGATTTCTTAACTGCTGCTTCTATGAATGTTAATGGTGGATCCAAGCAAAATGAAGACTTTGACAACTTCAATCTTTTTTCCATTTATCATGCTATTTATTATTTCAGTAGTGTTTTCCTTGCACTGAGATGCAAGTCAGACTGAAGGCTAATGGGAATCAAATAAAGGTGAATAAAGTGAAATGGTTTAAAAGTAGTGGAAATATACAAGACTCCAAAATTCACTGAAAACATGTGGTTAGAGTGTTTCCCTTGAGCCCTTTCTCTAGAAAGTGGTGAAGGTACCTGGACTACCAATACCTTCAGTACAGCTCTTTTCATTCATCATCAAATCAATGAGCCTCACTCTTTTGTCTTCTCAATAACTGATTGACACTTTTCTTTCCTTTAGGTTCAAAGGGTACACTGGCTCCAAAGTCAGATTTTACAAAACTCAGTATCATGAAAATGTAGTAAATCAGCAATTAGTATACAGATTATGTAAATACCACTTCTGAACCAAGTGCTGACAATTAAGTACAGACGTTTACCTAGCCTCTGGCTCCTCAATTAATTGAAGAAAACTGAAAGCAAGACTACTAAATGATTTGTTTTCAGAGTGTACCATGGTTTTCTCCACAGAATACAGAAATTTGTCCATGAAAACATTTATGCCACTGTCATGTTGCCATGTAAAAAAAAAAACAAAAACACAAAAAAAACCTTTAATTCAAATATCAAAATCAGAGACTCCCTGTAGACAGAGCATAAAAGCAGTAGATAGCAATTTAAAAGTGACCTATTCTTAAAACAAGGAGCTCTGGTAGCGTAGTGGTTACGAATCGGGCTGCGAACCTCAGGGTCAGCAGTTCGAAACTACCAGCTGTTTCGTGGGAGAAAGATGAGGCTTTCTGCTCTGGTAAAGATGTACAGCCTCAGAAACCCTGTACAGAGTCGCTATGAGTCGGAACCGACTCCACGGCACATAACAACAACAATATTTTTAAACATTTTCTTTGAACAGTTCGTACAGATTTCAACTTCTGCCTTCTCAGGAGTTACTTTTTGGGGATTATTGGATCAGCTATGTATCATTATGTGGTGCTGCAGGAAAATGCCCTTGAACGCGAGGTCGGTTTGAACCACAAGGTCAGTGGTTCAAACTCACTAGCTGCTCCTCGGAAACCCTCTATAGGTTTGCTATGAGCCAGTACCGACTCAGCGGCACTTAACAACAGTAACAATATGTCATCTGGAACATGCACATCTATTTCTTATAACTATTATTATTCATGAATAATTGTAAATCATCCATGAGGTACCTGCAGCATTAAAAAAAAGGCATTGCTTTATACTATTAAAAGTGCCTGCCCCTTACCCCTCTAAATCTCGGAACAGTCTTTATCAACCATGGAAAACATTTCTTAGTCTACAGAGAGAATACCTAACTCTTAACAAATGATTTATCATTTTAGGAGCGAAAGCTGCATTAGCAAACCAATGAAAATGCTAAAAATGTAACCACTTTGCCTGGCAATTATATATGTGACAGATTCATTTATCTACCTATGTAGAGCCTTAATTTACACCAGTACTTAGTTAATTGTTAGAGTGCACATTTCTGCAATAACAGTGGGATGTTTTTTTTTTAGAGAATCCTGAAACAGAAAACACTTAGAGACATCTATGCCATTAATTACCTGATCCAAGCAACACTGCAAAATGTCAGAGAAAAGAGATAACAGAGAAAAGAAAGCAAAATACAATTTGTGTAAATAAATTAAAACATCAACTATTGAAATGATTAAATGATATCAGTATGTTATTTCTGGACTAGTGTATAAAGAAGTTTACAAACAGTACTTGGCCATAAAGATAAAAACTGTATTTCACAAAAGTGGCATAATTTTTATTAATTTAGAATGAAAATTTTACCTAAAAACCTATAAACAAATAAAACTCTACCATTATCCACCATATCCTATATGACATTTCCATTTTTTTAGTTTTTGTCTATGTACATTTATTTTTACACCATTTTATATATTTTATACCATTCTATGAAACATAGTGATTATGAGTTGGGTTGCAGTTAGAAACTACCAGCTGTTACACAGGGGAAAGATGAGGCTTTCTGCCCCCATAAAGATTCATAGCTTTGGAAACCCTAGGCAAGGTTGCAATAAGTCGGAACCACTCCATGGCACACCACCACCACCACCACCACCACCACCACCACCATAGACTTTGGAGTCCACAAAACTGTGGGCTAGTGGACTGGACTCTAAAGTTGTTTGAACCCCAAAGTCAACAGTCCAAACTCACCAGTCACTCCTTGCAAACCCTATACAGAATCGCTATGGTTCGGAACTGACTTGACAACACTGAACAACAAGAACCATATCTTTTAAACTTTTTACAAGTGTACTTTCCTATATAAATGAATGGATAATAAATGTCATTGATATCATCAGCTTTCATGTTGTCTGCCTATTGAACTTGCTAAGCACAGTCAAGTCAGTTCCCACTCATAGTGACACTGAATAGAGTTTCCAAAAGAACAGTTGTTGGGTATAAGCCACTAGCCTTGTTGTTAGCCATCCAGTGCTCATCCTAGAGAGCCAAACCTGGACTCTGTTGCCTTCCTAGATAAATGTAAAAAGGTGGGCAGGGCATTTCATAGATCCTAACAAAATGCTTATATATGAATTTAATAAAAATCATAATTAGAAGTTGATTAAAGTGAATTATGAACTTTTATTAATATAAATATCAGTCAACCTAGGGGAAAATAGAAAAAGGAGATAGAAAAAAGGTTTTATGCTCCCATTATATTTGGAGATATCATAATATTTTGTCAAAATCCCTAAAGATTAGATTTTTATAAAACAAGCTTGTAGCTAGTTTTTGAAAGATGCCATGACCTTGCATTTTAAATGACACGGTCGATGGGCATTTTGTTAGTGATGGTTTGGGAGCAAAGGAGGATTTTCAAGACAATAAATGGATGGTCTGGAAAACCTAAAGTCAGATAATGTAGAAATAGAAATCCTGATTTCAACAACTTGCATTCTGAATAATCACAGACAAGTAAATACAAGGCTCAATTTCACCATCTTTTCAATTTCAATACTGAGGAAGTGGCGTTCTGGTGCGGCCCCATAGGATAAGCATTCGACCTCAAGATAGGTTTGAACCACAAGATGGCAGTTCAAACTCACCAGCCACTCCTCGGAAATCCTATAGATATACATATACCTATAAAGGGTCACTATGAGTCAGAACTGACTCGATGGCACTTAACAACAATAACAACTGAGGAAGCATGCTGCTTCCCTCACAGGTTGTGTTTGTGTGATGACAAACACACAAAAAAAGAGCTATGAGACTTAAAATCATCCAGCATAATACCTGCTCGTTAGCTGTGGCTCAATAAAGCAATTACCATGACATCCTTCTAATATGCACATCTTTGAGACTTCCCACCTTTATGTTCATCAACAATTCCAACGAAAGGTAAAGAATAGATCTTATAAGCTAGTTTAGAGGTTCTATAGAAATTAGAAAACCACTGTATTCCAGCAACTCTCAGGTTGACTGTTATTCTGCCTGTTTCCATTTTTTTCCACCATCCTTCTGACCATTTCCAAGTGTATCTTATTGAAAATTGCCAATTACTTCCTACAGTGTTGTCTGTAAGCAAGAAATGGCCTCCCACCACTCATCTGTCGGTTTGTCATACTGCGGTGGCTTGTGAGTTGCTATGATTCTGAAAGCTATGCCACCAGTATTTTAAATACCAGCAGGGTCACCCATGGAGGACAGGTTTCAGATGAATTTCCAGATGAAGACAGACTAGGAAGAAGGAGTGATGAACTACTTCTGAATATTTAGTTACTGAAAATCTTATGAATAGCAGAGAAACACTGTCAGATATAGTGCCAGAAAAATGAGCCCCTCAGGTTGGAAGGCACTCAAAATGTGACTGGGGAAGAGCTGCCTCCTCAAAGTAGAGTTGACCGTGATGACGTGAATGAAGTAAAGCCCACGGGACCTTCATTTGCTGATGGGGCACAACTCAAAATGATGAGAAATAGCTGTAAACATCCACTAAAAATCGGAACACAGTACATACAAAGTATGAATCTGGGAAAATTGGAAGGTGTCAAAATGAAATGGAATGCATAAACATCAATATCTTAGGCATTAGTGAGCTGAAATGGACTGGTATTGGCCATTCTGAATCTGGTAACCACATGGTTTACTATGCTGGAAATGAAAATTGAAGAGGAATGGTGTTGCATTAATCATCAAGAAGAACATACCCAGTTGGACGTGTGGCCAGAGACGGGCAAGAATCACGTGGAACCTCGGCAACCTAAGACAGAGCCATTGCCATGCTGCAATGAGTTTCGATGACGGGTAAGACTGAAGAATTCGCACTGACTGCCTAAGACAGGCAGCGTCCCTTAAACAAATAATAAATAAAGGGGAATCTGACGCAGACCGTGCAGACCCGGTCAGGAGTTCAAGTCCCTGTGGGCCCAAGGGTTGCTGACCGTCCAAACCATAGGCTCTGAGGATCAGACTTTAGCCACCTAGCAGACATAGCAAAATGTCCCTTATCTGATTATTCAATTATGCTGGTTAGTAATTCCATACATGAGCCCTGGATACCCACAGATAAATGTAAAAACCTTCCCTAAAAGCCGAGACTGTAAATTCCAAAAAGGCAAAGTTCTTCCCCCCAAAAAAGCTAAAGAGGATAGAGAGAAACTCTGTTAACTGATGGTATGTGGAGGGGATTATAATCAATGTAATGAAACAAGGTATATGAATGTTTGAATGTGAAACCGATGATGTGCCCTGAAAACTTTCACTCAATCCACAATAAAAACCTTAAAAAACAAAACAAAACAAAACAAAAAAAACGTACCCAGATCAGTCATGAGGTACAACGTTGTCTGTGATAGGATAATATCCATGCACCTATAGTGAAGCCCAGGTAATACCACTATTATTAAAATATACGCAACAACCACTAAAGCCAGTAAGGAAAAATAGAAGATTTCTATCAACTTCTTCAAACTGAAATGGATCAAACATGCAATCAAGATGTATAGATCATTACTGGTGATTGGAATGCAAAGGTTGGGAGCAAAGAGGAAGGGCCAGTAGATGGAAAATAGGGCCTTGGTGATAGAAATAATGCTGGAAGAACGTATGATAGAATTCTGCAAAACCAATGACTTGTTCATTTCAAATACCTTCTTTAGACAGCATAAGAGATGATTATGCACATGGACTGCACCAGATGGAATACATAAAAATCAAATAGACTACATCTGCGGAAAGAAACGATGGGAAAGTTCCATATCATCAGTCAAAACAAAGCCAGGGGAAGACTGTGGAACAGACCATCAATTACTCATGCGCAAATTCAAACTGAAGCTGAAGAAAATGAAAACAAGCCCACAAGAGCCAATATTTTACCTTGAATATATCTCACCTGAATTTAGAGATCATCTGAAGAACAGATTTGATACATTAAACACTAAAGATCAAAGAACAGAAGAGTTGTGGGATGATGTCAAGAACATCATACATGAAGAAACCAAAAAGTCATTGAGAATACAAGAAAGAAGGAAAAGGTCAAAATGGATATCAGAAGAGATACTGAATCTTGCTCTCCAGCATAGAGATGCTAAAGCAAATGGAAGAATTGAGGAGGCCCAAGAGCTGAACAGACAATTTCAAAGGTCAGTTCGAGAACATAAAGCCAAATATTACAACAAAATATGCAAAGATCTGGAATCAGAAAACCAAAAAGAAAGAACATGCTCAGCATTTCTCAAGCTGGGATAACTAAAGAAAAAAATTCAAACCTCAATTTTTGTTATTGAAAGATTCTCTGGGCAAATCATTGAATAAAGCAGAAAACATCAAGATAAGATGGAAGGAATACACAGAGTCACTGTACCAAAAGGAAATGGTTAATGTTCAATCATTTCAAGAGGTAACATATGATCAAGAATCAATGATACTGAAGGAGGAAGTCCAAGGTGCAATGAATGAAGTGGCAAAAAACAAGGCACCAGGAATTGATGGAATAAAAATTGAAATCTTTCAAGAAAGTGAGGCAGCACAGGAGGCATTCGCTCATCTCTGCCAAGAAATTTGGAAGACAACTATCTGGCCAACTGATTAGAAGAGATCCATATTTGTGCCCATTCCAAAGAGAGGTGACCCAATGGATTTCAGAAATCATTGGACAATCTCTTTGATATTCCATGCCAGTAAAGTTTTACTGAAGGTAATACTGGAATGGCTACAATCAAACATTGAGAGAGAACTTCCAGAGGTCCAAGCTGGATTCAGAAGAGGCCACAGAACAAGGGATATCATTGCTGATGTCCGATGGATCTTGGCTGAAAGCAGAGAATATCAGAAAGATGTTTACCTGAACTTTAATGACTATGCAAAGGCTTTCGATTGTGTGCATCATGACAAGCTTTGGAAAACACTGAAAAGTATGAGTATTTCTGAACACTTAATTGTGCTCATGAGGCAGTTATTCGAACAAAACATGGGAACACTGAATTGTTTAAAATTAAGAAAGGTGTGCGACAAGGTTGTATTCTTTCACCATACTTATTCAACCTCTATGCTAAGCAAATCATCCAAGAAGCTGACTTTTGTGAAGAAAAATGTGGCATCACGATTGGAGGAAGACTCATTAACAACCTGTGATATGCAGATGATACAACCTTGCTTGCTGAAAACGAAAAGAACTTAAATATTTACTGATGAAAATCAAAGAGCATAGCCTTCGGTATGGATTACATCTCAATGTAAAGAAAACAAAAATCCTCACCACTGGACCAGTAAACAACATTCTTAGCAATGGAGAAAAGATTGAAGTTGTCAAGGATTTCATTCTTCTTGGATCAACTATCTGCTCTCACGGAAGCAGCAGTCAGGAAATCAAACAACGTATTGCATTAGGCAAATCTGCTGCACAGGAACTTTTTAAAGTATTGAAGAGCAAAGATGTCAGCTTGAGGACTAAGGTGCGCCTGACCCAAGCCATGGTATTTTCAATAACCTCATATTCATGCTAAAGCTGGACAGTGAATAAGGAAAACCATAGAAAAATTGATGCTTTTGAGTTATGGTGTTGAAGGAGAATATTGAAAGATCCATGGGCTGCCAAAAGAACCAATAGATCTATTTTGGAAGAAGTGCAACCAGAGTGCTCTTTGGAGGCCAATATGGCCAAACTTTGTCTCTCATACTTCGGACATATTGTCAGGAGAGACCAGTCGCTGGAGAAGAACATCATGTTTGGTAAGATGGAGTGTCAGAGAAAAAGAGGAGGACCCCCAACGAGATGGATTGGCCAAGTGGCAACATTGATGGACTCAAGCGTGGCAACAGTAGTGAGGTTGGCCCAACTTCAGTCAGTGTTTCATTCTGTTGTGCATAAGGTCGCTATGAGTCGGTACGATTTGATGGCACCTAACAACAACAACAACAAGAAATGGTCTTACTGTTTTCTGACTTTGTCTTGGTCCTCTTCTCAAGGACTGTCCCAAGATTACCATTCAGCTAGTGGCCTTTGTGAGTCATGTTTACATATGATCTCTTCTTCTCCAGAGGCAGATAGATGTACCAATTGCTCCAAGGCTCAAAGATGCTGTTTTTTGCACAGAGCCATTATGTCAAAAGTAAAACCCATAACCACATCTAAGTAAGAGAGAGAGAGGTTGTGGCTGCCCATTGGGTGTTAAAAAGTGATGGTTTTATTGCAAGTGAAGGCATCTCGTTCTCCAAAGCAAATTATTAATATAAGTCCCATGAAAGCAATCTATTTGTAAACTCATGAAATTGCACTCTCTTAGTTTTTATACCGCCTCTTAATCTATAATATGGAAAATGAATTATACTTTTTTTAAAATCAGAGTATTCAGACTGTACAGAACTTTGCTTAGGAATAAGATCCTTATTTACACTTCTAATTTTACTATGAGGAGATTGAGACTGAAAGAGAAGAGTAAGAGTTACCTATTAAACACTGAATTTGTTCAAGTCATTAGGCATTTGGCTTCTAATACCTTTCACTTTATCAATGAGGCAACTAAGGCTCAGATGCTTCAGAATAAATTTAGAGGTACTACAATGTAAGAAACTAGTAAGTAGAAACATTGGAATTGGAACAATGTTCTGACTCTAGAATATTTTTGACATCACTGTTTGATATTGGAAGTCTCATCACTTATGCCGAAATATTAAGATTAGTTGTTTTTGTCTAGTGCCACCAAGCCATTTTCAACTCGTAGTGACACTCTATAGAGTTTTGGAGACTAAATCTCCGGGAACAGAAAACTTCAAATTTTTCCCTCGGACCTTGAGGTTGGCAGTCCAATGCTTATTGTATATGGACATTAAGTGTTCTTTTTTGAAGCTAGAGACATTATAACTGTATAAATAAATATGATTAATTAGATATTCACATATATAATGTTATCTTAAATTTTCAGTTTAAGTAATTTTAAGTAGGAAAAGTATTTTCAGAACACAACCCACTGCAATGTAGGCTTTTGAAAATTTGCATGTTTGATATTTTTCCTTACTCTGTGTCTTCTAAATTTTATTTAAGGAATTTTTAGGGATTGAATTATGTCCTGATATAAAAGACATGTTGAAATCTTAACCCCGTTTGAAAATAGGGTTTCATTTTTATTATCGGTTAAATGAAGCAAAGTCATATTGGATTAGGGTAGGTCCCAATCCTAATTCCTTGTGAGTGGTGTCTTACAATGGGGAAAACAGTTATAGAAACAAAGTGATACACAGCACAAAGACAGCATGTAAGAATCTCTGTTGACAGACACTATGATTTTCCTATACAAAGGGGCTTCAAAAAGTGCTGAAAATTTCCATTATCTTTTAACTCCATTTTTCCATGAACTTCCAATGCCTATTACCTAATCCTCACAGCCACTTCAAATACTGTAGGAGATCAGAAATATATAATCACTTTAATAATTTCAAATATGATTAAACTTCATTTTGTGTCTTCCTTTCAGTTGTGATGATGAGCTATATTTAGAAACCTATTTTACATTCATTCTTTTATGTATGTATTGGTTCAGAAAATAATAAGACTTTGTTGCATGTAAGAAAGTATCCTGATGGGGCACTGCAGGATAATGCCCTGGACCACAAGGTCAGTTTGAACCACAAGGTCGATTTGAACCAGCTGCTCCTTGGAAACCCTATGCAGGGTTGATATGAGTCAGAACTGACTCAATGACACTTAACAACAGCAGCAACAAAGTGTAAGAAACTGAAGTATATGTATCAGAAAGTGCAAAATAAGAGACATATGTGAGTAGTATGTTCCCAGGGGAGTAGGGGTTAAATGGTAGGTTGCTAACTGAAAGTTTATGGATTTGAACCCACCATCGGCTCTGTGGGAGAAAGATGGAGTAGTCTGCTTCCAAAAAACGTACAGCCTTGGAAACTCTGTGGGAACTTCTATTCTCTCCTATAAGGTCTCTATGAGTTGATGTCATGGATTTGGGTTTTTATAATATGAGATAAAACGTACACATACAACAAAAATTTGAGGTAAAACGCAAATTGTCTTAAATCTTATTCCACAAAGGGATACAAGTTACTCTTTCAAATTCCTTACTGAGAGACAGTACACAATAAAACCAGGTTTTGGTTTGGAAGGCAAAAATGAAGACCTAATATATAATAAGGAGCTCTAGTAGCGTAGTGGTTACGAATCGAGCTGCAAACCGTAAGGTCAGCAGTTCGAAACTACCAGCTGTTCCATGGGAGATAGATGAGGCTTTCTGCTCCCATAAAGATTTACAGCCTCGGAAACCCTGTACAGGGTCGCTATGAGTCGGAACCGACTCCACGGCACATAACCAATCAACCAATCAATATAATTGTGGTGAAGCTTTGGAAAAATAAATGCAAAATCTGGACACATGTTTTGGTATTGCTAGGCTTTGCATTTTTAATAAATGTTTTGCATGTAGAAGACTCTCCTAAAATTGAAATCTAAGATTAAAAGATTTAGCAACCATTAAATTGAGAATATACCAGATGACTTCTGTCATTAGAATCAGCTATTATTCCATTCTTACCACTATCATTTCCACATGATATCAAGAACGTCTTTCGAATTCCATACTTCATTTAGGGAGTAGCCCAGTCATTTTAGACCCCTAACAGAGAAGAATGAAAATAAAAATAAAAAGATGATTTAAACGCCTCCCTCTAATCTTAATATTTTGTTGTTGTTAAGTGCTTTGGAGTCAGTTCTGACTCATAGTTACCCTGTATAGGGTTTCCAAGGAAGGGCTGGTGAGTTTGAACCATGGACCTTATGGTTTAAATTGACATTGTGGTCCAGTGCTTATCCCCCAGCACCACACCGGGACTATGGAATTACATCAAAGTCTTTAGGAGCCAAAGAATCTTTGGTCAGATGAGATATAATGTATCATGGAAATTCATCTGTAGGTCATAAAACTTTTTTTTCAACTTCTTACTTTTATATAATCTTAAACTTACAGGAAAATTACAAGAATAATATAAAGAACTCCCATATAACTGTACTCCACCTAAAGTGCAGAGATGTCTCCAATCTGTGCTCATGTGAGTTTTCTCTCTCTACCACATAGAAACATGTTGTTGATAAATACTATTGATAAATACTGTTGATAAAGACATGTTGTTGATAAATACTGTTGAGTTGGTTCTGATTCATAGAGATGCTATATACAATAGAGTGAAAAACTGCTGGTCCTACATATCTTGGAGATATTGTTGGTTTGGTTTCAGTCCACCTCAAAAAAAAAAAATTAATTAATAAACTAACATAGCAATAAAGCAAACCACAATTATTTTTGTTTTCCCAGAACATAAAATGGCACTGATATATTTGCTTGATTTAGGGTTGCCACAAAACTCTGATTTGTAAAAGACCCCACAGTATTGTATAGATGCAGTCATATGAAGTGCAATACAACAAGGAATACTTGTATATATAGATGTTTTTGTGAAGTGCAATTGGCCTCTCCATGTGTGGAAGAAAGAAAAGTGATAAGCACTGAAGAGTCTTGGAAACAGTTAGTTCAATGGATGGAGCATGGCTACCACACCCAACACTCTGAAAGGGATAGCAGTAGAGGATCCCGAATAGAGTAGGAAAAAATGTTGACCAAAACTCAAAATTATTTAACAAAAAATTTTAAATTAAAAAAAAAATTAAATGTAGGGTTTACTGGTCAGAAAAAGATGGAAGGAATCTGAGATTCTGGCTCTCGGCCAACTTTCAGGTCTGGAGAGTAACTCACCCCCATGGACCAGATTCCAGTCAAGCAGTAGATTGGTTTACAGGGGAGGACAACAACACTAGTAAGGCATGCTCACCATTGAATGGTCAATCATTCACAATAAAAAAGGCAACATTTTCATAAGAACAAAGTTGACAAGGGATAGGAAGGTGGGTGGAATGCAAATAGGAATCATAAGAAAGAAGCTGGACAGTGAATAAGGAAGATCATAGAAGAATTGATGCTTTTGAGTTATGGTATTAGAGGAGAATACCAAAGAACAAACAGATCTGTGTTGGAAGAAGTGCAGCCAGAGTGCTCTTTGGAGGCCACGAAAGCCAAACTTCGTCTCTCATATTGTCAGGAGAGACCAGTCACTGGAGAAAGATATCATTTTTGTTAAGGTGGAGGGTCAGAGAAAAAGAGGAAGACCCCTAGTGAGATGGATTAGCAAAGCATGGCAACAATTGTGAGGTTGGCCCAGGACCAGGCAGTGTTTCCTTCTGTTGTGCATTGGGTTGCCATGAGTCAGTACCGTCTCGATGGCACCTAACAACAACAACAGTAACATACAAATGGACCTCATCTGATGGAATACGTATGATTCAGACTGCCTACATCTTTGGGAAGAGATGACGAAGAAGTTCAATAACATCAACTAAAGCAAGGCCAGGAGCTGACTATGGAATAGACCATCAATTGCACATCTGAAAGTTTAGGTTGAAGCTGAAAAAAAAAAAAAAATTAAAATAATCCATGACTGACAAACTACAACCTTGAACAATTCTCATCTGAATTTAAAGATCATCTCAAGAACAGATTTGAAGCATTAGACACTAATGAGCAAAGACCAAATGAGTTGTGAGATGACATAAGAAATACCATACATGAATAAAACAAAAGGTAATTAAAAATATAGAAAAAAGAGTTTAAAACTCACTCTTGAATATATAGTAAAGCAAATGGAAGAAAAGATGACATCAAAATGCTGAACACAAAATTCCAAGAACAGCTAATGAAGGCAAAGTCAAGTATTACAATGAAATGTACAAAGACCTGGAGTTAGAAAATCACAAGGAAAGAACATGCTTAGCATTTCTCAAGCTGAAATAACTAAAGAAAACATTCAAAATTCTACTTGGAATATTGAAGGATTCTAGAGTAAGGAGCTCTGGTAGTGTAGTGGTTATGAATCGGGCTGCTCACCTCAAGGTCAGCAGTTTGAAACTACCAGCTGTTCTGTGAGAGAAAGATAAGGCTTTCAGTTCAGAAACCCTGTGCAGGGTAGCTATGGGTTGGAACTGACTCCACGGCACATAACAACGACAACAAAAACAATGGATAATAGTAGTTCAGTGCATTCTGAGTTGTGCTACTGACTGCAGGGTAAGCTGTTCGAATCTAACAGTCACTCCAGGGAAGAAAGATGAGGCTTTCTGCTACTGTAAAGATTTACAGCCTCAAAAACCCTTCATAGGTTTGCTATGAGGCAGAATTGACTATGAGGCACACAACCACCACCATGGACAAAATATTGAAGGAGATAGAAAACATCAAAAGGAACGCACAGAGCCATGGAACCTAAAATAATTGGTTGATATTCAACCATTTCATAAGGTAGCCTCTGTTCAAGAATCAATGATATTGAATGAAGAAGTTCAAGCTATATTCAAGGCATTAACAAAATGCAAAGTTCCATGAATTGATGGAATACCAACTGAAATGTTTCAATAAACTGACGCAGCACTGAAGGCACTCACTATGCTGTGGTTAAAAAAAAATTGGAAGGCAGCTACCACATGAAAGAGATCCATATATGTGTCTATTCCAAAGAAAGGTGACCTAACATAATGTAGAAATCATCAAATAATATCATTAATATCACATGTAAGTAAAATTTTGCTGACAATACTTGAACAATGGTTGCCGTAGTGCATACACAGGGAGCTGCCAGGAGTTCAAGCCAAAAGCAGAAAGAGTGTGAAACAACAGATATCATTGCTGATGCCACATGGATCTTGGCTGAAAGCAGAAAATAGCAGAAAGATATTTATTTGTGTTTTATTTAATACGCAAAAAATTTGATTTTGTGACTCATAACAAACTATGGCTATCACTGTGAAGAATGGAAATTCCAGACCACTGAATTTGTGCTCATGAGGCACCAATACATATATCAAGAGGAAGTTGTTCCTATAGAACAAAGGGTTACTGCCTGGTTTAAATTTAGAAAAAGTCTGCAATGGGTTTGTATCGTTTTCACTGTACATATTCAATATATGACTGATGGTGTAGTGCTGTAGGAACAGCACTGGATTGAGAATCATAGGCCTGCAGTTCAAGTCCACCAGGTGCTCCTCAGAAACCCTATATAGGGTTGCTATGAGACATTCAATCTGTATGCTGAGTAAATAATCGAAGAAGCTGGATTATAAGAAGAATGTGTCAAGATTGAAGAAATACTCATTTTAAGAACCTTAGATAAACAGATAACACAACCGTCTTGCTGAAAGTGAAGAGGACTTGATGTACTTGCTGATGAATAGATTACAACTCAATGTAAAGAAAACAAAAATTCTCACAACTAGACCAATAAATCACATCATGATAAATAGAGAAAAGATTCTATTTGTCAAGGATTTTACTTTACTCAGATCCACAATCTATGTTCATGGAAGCAGTAGTCAAGCAATCAAATGATGTCTTGCATTGAATGACTCTGCTACAAATTGCTTCAGTAAAGTGTTAAAGAGCAAAGATGTCACTTTGAGGATGAAGGTGAACCATGGTATTTTCCATTGCCTTGTGTGCAAATAAAAGCTAGACAATTAAAAAAATATATATAGGCAGTAAGAGAATTGACACATTTAAATTTTGGTTTTGGAGAAGAATGTTGAAAGTACCATGGATTTCCAGAAGAACAAACAAATTTGTCTTGAAAGTAGTAGTCAGAATATTCCTTAGAAGCCCAGGTGGCAAGACTTGATCTCTTATATATGGACATGTTATGGGGAGGGATCAGTCCCTGAAGAAGGACATCATGCTTGGTAACGTAGGAGGTCATCAAACAAGAGGAAGACTCCCAACAAGATGGATTCACACAATGGCAGCCACAATGGTCTCAAGCCTAACAATTGTGAGAATAGCACAAGCCTGAGCAGTGTTTTCTCCTGTTGTACTTGGGGCTGCTGTGAATCAGAACCAATGCCAGGGCACCTAACGCTGATAACAACAAGGCAACCATAAAGACCAGTCACCTTCTAGTCAGTTCAGACTCATGACAACCCCATGTGTGTTAAAGTAGAATAGGAGCCCAGGGGTGATTTTTGAGAAACCGATCACTAGACTTTTCTTCCAGGCTGACTCTGGGTGAGTTCAACCCTTCAATCTTTCGGCTAGCAGCTGTGTGACTTACCTGCTTGTACCATCCAGGAACCATAGTGATTCTTTTTGCCAGAAATTCATACAGGTGTTTAATTCATAAAACTATTGCATCTCTACCACATCTACTTAGAAGTTGAAGTTAACCAACATATAGACTATTTGTGAGGGGGCTTCAAAAGTTTATGAAAAAAAAATGGAGTTAAAAAACTATGGAATTTTCTCACAAACTTTTGAAGCCCTTCATACATGAATATTGGGAAACCTAGACCTATTTTCCTTTGGGACATCAGATAAAATGTTTCGTCTTTTGCTCCTGAAGATTTGGATTCCCTTTTTTTTTTGTAACCATGTCAATTCCCATATTCTACTCTGAATTTTTTCTTGTCTTTGATGAACCAGAACCATGAATGAGACACCATAGAATCTTGTTTAATTGAAGTTATTTCTTATATTCCTCAAGTATAAGAAATTCAAATGCTCTCATTTTTATTTCCTATAATTTTCTGGAATTTAAGATTAACTAACCACAAAAAGCTCATCTTAAAGTAGCCTATAAACTTGAAACATTAAAATATAATCTCCTTAAAGCATTAGTCCATCTCTTGACCAGTCTAATTTCAAAAAGGTCAAAGCAGTGAAAGTTAAGTGTTAATTTTTAGCAGCAACATAAAGGCTTCTCCCAGTTGAACTCTTAAGAAAAAGTGTTCAAAACATTTCCATATGGTACAGAAATAAAACAATCTGTCTAAAAGTTCTATTTTCAAAATACTTATTTCCCTTTTTTTTTCTCTATTATGAACAGCCTTCCTGTATCTGTGACTCTGAATTTCTATAGCATTGCTATCATCTTTAGAAGTCCTGGTGGGATGCTGTAGGATAAGCACTTGACCTCAAGGTCAGTTTGAACTGCAAGGTCAGCGGTTTAAGCTCACTAGCTGCTCCTTGGAAACCCTATACAGGGTCTCCATGAGTCAGAACCAAATGGAAAGCATTTACCCACAACAACATCTTTAAATACTTGTTAAACACATTTCAAAATGATAGTTAAACAAAATCAGTGCTTGTTTTTGGTGTCTTTAGACTTGTAAGCAAGGAACCGTGGCAGCATAGTAGGTTGTTAACCACAAAGTCAGGAAAGTCTATCAGCTGCTCTGCTGAAGAAAGATGAGACCTTCTATTCCAGTGCAGGTGTGCAGCCTTGGAAACCCTATACAGGGCTGCTATGAGTCAGACCAGACTTGATGGCACTTGAGAACAATATGGCATAACAGTGGGAGCAGCAACAGCAACAGCAGATTTGTAAGTGTTATTTAAGGGGTCCTGGGGCTCAATAGTTAAGTGCTTAGCTGCTTAAAGGAAGGTTGGCAAATTAAACCAACCCAACCTCCCTAAGGTAGAAAGAACTGGAGTTGTGTTCTTGTTAAGGTTACAATCTAGAAAACACAATACATAGTTCTACTTTATCACTGCCAGTCAAGATTGACTCCAAGGCACCTAACAACAACCAAACTCATCTCTGTCAAGTTAAAGCAAACTAATATAGATTCTATAGAACACAGTAGAACGGTCCCACAGGATTTCCAAGGCTGTGATCTTTCCCAAAGCATACTGCCACATCTTTATCCCATGAGAGTCTGGAGGGTTTGAGCATTTTGGTTATAGCAGCTGAGTTCTTAACTACTGTATCATGAGTGTGCCTTTCACAACAACAAGGAGTAATCTTAATCAAATCCCATTCTCATTTTTGAGAATAACTTGTTAATTCCCTCAATTCACTGAAGCAGTGACTCTCAGAACTTTACTCAGGACCAGTTTTGTTTAGAACAAATCCACTCTAACATCATGATAGAGAAAAAGTACAATCAACTAACCTTTTGTGGTTAGTTAATATTAACTTCCAGAATTTGTTCATCTTTAGACACTATTGATGGTGGTGTTTGTGTACCTTGGAGTCAGTTCTGGGTCATAGTGATCCTGTATAGAGTTTCTAACCTTTATGGGAGCAGAAAGTCTCCTCTTTCTCATGTGGTGTGAATGGTAGATTCAAACAACGACCTTACGGTCAGCAGGCCATCTTATGATCCACTATGTCATGAGGGCTCCTTTTGAAAACAAAATGATATTTATAGATTAAAAAAATAATTCTCTTCTGGTCAACAAACAAGAGCACTGCTAGTTTTATTCCCCAAGGATCAATATTAATCATGCTATATAGCCAACCAAGAGAACTTGGTAGCAAGCAGAAGATAGTGAACTCAATTCCATTTTTGTGAGAGACATGCAAGTCAATATGCTCTGAAAATAAACTAAAAAAAAAAAAAAAAATCTAATTTTTAACAAGACAACAATGAAAAAACATTTATAGGACATCACTGTCAAGATTTATGCATGAAGACATGGCATGGCTCTAGATATTCATAATATATTATACTTGCCACAGTCAAATTTAACGTAGCTCTCATTCTTGAGAGTTATTGCTCTATCTGGCATATTATTTCAGACATGATTACATTGTCTTCTTATTTGTGAAAGGAGAGAGAATAGGTTATAGGCATACAAGATCCTGCACAGAAACTGCGAGGTCACATGTAGATTGGCAAGTGCAACACAGAGAATAATGGGAAGTGGTGGAGGCAGAAGAAAATAAAACACAACTTAGTAAAACAAACCCAGAGGGGGAGAGCAGAGGGTGAAAGCTAAATTGATTTTAGAAAGGAGCATAGGTCTGCTCCCAAAGCATGCTTCACAGTATCAGTGGGTTCGATGTTTATTGCTTTCCTTTCCACATGGAATATAGAAAGATACTCTCATTAAACTGTATGAGCTTTTAGAAGAATTTCAGTCATACACTGGCAAAGAATAAGCACTGCATGGCGTGGTGTAGAATTAATTACCATTGTTTGATGTTCAATTCCAAAAGCCATTGCTGTCTAGTCCCATTCAGACTCACAGTGATCCTAGAGAGCCGACTGAAACTGTTCCGTGGAGTTTCCAAGGCTGTAAATCTTGACAGGAGCAGAGTGCCTTGTCTTTCTTTCTGGAGCTGATGCCTTCCAACCATGGACCTTTCCATTGGCAGCAGAGTGCTTTAAGCACTGCACCACCAGAGTTCCTTTGATGCTCAATCTGAAACCCACTACCATTAAGCTGATTCTGATTTATAACATCTCCATAGCATAGAGTCAACTTCTTCCGTAGGGTTTCCAAATCTGTAAACCTTTATGAGAGCAGATTGTCACATCTTGCTTCCCCAGAGTATCTGGTGAGTTTGAATCGCCTCAATCAATTAATCACTGTGCCACCAAGATTTTTTGTTGTTGTTAAGTGCAATAAAGTTGGTTCTGACTCATAGGGAACCTGTAGAGGGTTTCCAAAGGCCGGCTGGTGGGTTTGAACACTGACCTTGTGGTTAGTCTCACACTAAACAGCTTAGTTGGCAATTTGATCACACACAGAGATGCCTTGGGGTCCTGGTGTGATGCTATAGGACAAAAACTGGATGACTCACCACAAAGTCAAGGGTTTCAACCCACCAGCTACTCCTCAGAAACCCTATGCAGTGTTGTGTTATTAGTCAGAACTGACTCGATGGCACTTAACAATAACAGAGGTGAGTTGAAGATAGGTCTGGTGATCTGACTCTAAAAGATCACTTGAAAACACTATGGAGTACAGTTCTACTGTACACACATGGGGTTGTCACAAGTCAGCATCAACTACCCAACAACGAACAACTGGCTTCAACTGGTTTCAACTCTCTTTTGTTTAAGTTAGTATCTCTTCCATGAGACCTTCTAAAATTATTAAAACTGATTTTTTTGGTCTATGTTTGGTTTGTATTCAGATGGTAGTGCATAGGTTTATTTTATATGCACATTACAATGTATGGTTAATAGGAAAGGAAGCACTATACATTTAGATCTATTCTGGTGTGTTTCAAATAGTGATTCTGGATTTTCTTTGTCATTATTGTTAGGTGTTGTCAGTTGAGTTGTTTCTGACTCACAGCACAAGAGAGGGAAACACTGTGCAGTCCTGAACCATACTCACAAATGTTATATTTGAGCCCATTTTACACTAGCATTGTGTTCATTCATTACGCTGGGATTGTCTTTAAGAGGGTGCATGAGTGGAGGCGGCAGAAGCAGAGAAAGGGGATACATGCATCTCAAGGGACTCATCAGTTGGAAGCAATCATGCAAAGCGTTCTCCAAGGTTTTCAGAATGGATCTCAACATAAATCACCTGTTCACAGCGGCTCCTGCACCATCTGTGTCCCCTTATGTGTTAGCTCTAAGATGGGCCCCTAGAGTCCTGGTGTGGTCCTGTATGATAAGCACTGGACTGTTAATCACAAGATCAGCAGTTCATACCACCAGCCTATATAGAGCTAAGAGTTGGAACTGACTCCATGGCACTTAACAACAATAACAAATTGTTGTTGCTAGGTGCCATCAAGTCAGTACTGACTCATAGTGACCCTATGCAAAACAGAATGAAACACTGCCGGGTCCTGGGCTAACCTCACAATTGTTGCCATGCTTGAACCCATTGATGCTGTCACTTTGCCAATCCATTTTGCTGGGGGGTTTTCAGCTTTTTCTCTGGCCCTCCACCTTACCAAACATGATAGCATTCTCCAGAGACTGGTCCCTCCTGACAATATGTGCGAAATATGAGGTACGAAGTTTGGCCATCCAGGCCTCCAAGGAGCACTCTGGCTGCACTTCTTCCAACACAGATCTGTTGGTTCTTTTGGCAGCCCACTGCACTTTCAATATTCTCCTCCAACACCATAACTCAAAAGCATCAATTTTTCTATGATCTTCCTTATTCATTGTCCAGCTTTTGCATGCATATGAGGTTATTGAAAATACCATGGCTTGGGTCAGGCACACCTAAGTCCTCAAGCTGACATATTTGCTCTTTAATACTTAAAAAGGTCTTGTGTAGCAGATTTGCCTAATGCAATACGTCGTTTGATATCTTGGCTGCTGCTTCCCTGAGTGTTGATGGTTGATCCAAGAAAAATAAAGTCTTTAACAACTTCAATCTTTTCTCCATTGATAAGAATGTTGTTTATTGGGTCAGTGGTGAGGATTTTTGTTTTCTTTACATTGAGATGCAATCTATACCGAAGGCTGTGCTCTTTGATCTTCATCAGTAAATACTTTTAACGAGTCTTCCTCCAATCCTGATACTATGTTTTTCTTCATCTAATCCAGTTTCTCAGATTATTTGCTCTGCATACAGGTTGAATAAGTATAGTGAAAGAATACAACCCTATCACCTTTCCTAATTTTAAATCATTCAGTGGTGCTAATGTTCTGTTTTAACAACTGCCTCTTGTTCTATATACAGGTTCCTCATGAGCGCAATTAAGTGTTCTGGAATACTTGTTTTCACAATATTGTCCATAGCTTGTCATGATCCACACAATTGAAAGCCTTTGTGTAGTCAATAAAGCACAGGTAAACATCTTTCTGGTATTCTCTGCTTTCATTCAAGATTCATCGGACATCAGCAATGATATTCCTCATTCCACTTCTGAATCCGGCTTGAGCCTCTGGAAGTTCTCTGTCAGTGTATGGATGCAGCCATTTCTGTATTACCTTTAGTGAAACTTTACTCGCATGGGATATTAAAGATATTGTCAGATCCATATTCCATTGGGTCACCTCTCTGGAAGGGACACAAACATGATTCTCTTCCAATCAGTCGGCCAGATAGTTCTCTTCCAAATTTCTTGGCATAGATGAGTGAGTGCCTCCAGTGCTGTCTCACTTTCTTTAAAGATTTCAATTTTCATTCCATCAATTCCCGGTACCTTGTTCTTTGCCAATTCCTTCAAAGCACCTTGGATTTCTTCCTTCAGCATTTTTGGCTCTTGATTATATGCTATCTCTTGAAACAGTTGAACATCAACCATTTCTTTTTAGTACAGTCACTAGAAGTTTAGAACCAAAGTGAATAAAATCATAAGCTATAAGAAGAGACAGCCCTTCATAATAAATAAATAAATAAATAAAAAACAAATGAGAAAGAATGAAAGAGAAATTACATAAAAAAAGAGATATACAACTTATTTTTTTTTTAATGTTGGCATCATTTATGAATATTATGAAAAATATGCCAATCTTATTTGCTTTAGAAAATAATGCCATATTGTTTTGTACATATAAAGAGCTCTCTTTTTTCTCTCTAGTGTTACAGAGCTTTTGAAAATGTAAAAATTGTTTGAATATATAGCATAAAAACAAATGATACAACATATGCATGAGATCAATTTTATAAAATGTTTACCCTTACTCTATTTTTAAGGAAGAGTTCAAGAAATAAGGTTATTCTATTTATTCAATTTTGAATGAAAATTTAGGTTGACCTCACATGTCACTCAAATTCCTTCTCCACATGTGTACCTTGTCCCATTCAAATGGAAAGTAAAGATAAATTATGCTCATTCTATTCCATTCACTAAAACACAAGAGTAGATGTGTGCTTTTTATGAAGATTGCCAACAATAAGTAGCGATGTAAAAGATGTTTCTGGTTTAACTAGAAAATAAACTTAATCAGCGCACCTGTTGTACATTACCTAGGATTGCAGTATCCCCTTAATGAATAGCAGAGATCCTAAAGAAAGAGATACTTCTAAAAGTGAAACAAAACTTTCAGGTTATGTATTTGTTTACAGACAGAAGTGTAAAACGTAAATTGTTCAATTTTTAATTTTACAATACTGTGTCTTTGTTAGAAAGTAAAGTTCATTATCTTCTTGTGCAACTTTTCAAACTCATAATAATAGATGAAACCTTCCTTGAAAGTTCACCAATAATCAATATCCCTGCTTTTGGCAAACTGAATGGTGTATCATCAGATATTTTTCTCAGTTGTGTGAAAGACACTGCTAACTATTATCTTCTTAAAATAGGAATTTATAACAAGGCATTAATCTTAACATGCTTACACTAGTAGGAATGGCCAACTTCCAGGCTCACTCTTTTCGTTCATTCCTACGAAACCTTATTTACTCATTTCCTCTGTTGTTACCTCAGTGCAAGGCTAAATTGTTTCTTCTGAAATTACCAAAATACCCTCTACTTATTTGTTCTTTCTTCCCATCTCCAATTACTCCTGCTTAAACGAACTATATAACAGACTTCCATATGGTCCCTCTAAAATCTGAAAAAACACTGTTCATAGAAAACTTGTTTTAAAATTATTCTAATTTTATCTACTTGTATGACCCTCTTTTTTTCTGCTTCAATCCTCCTGCAGCAACAACTTTTCCTCCAGTCTCTCCTTGGTACCCTAGTACATATGGTTTTTGTGTTTTTTATTCTAGGATTCAGTGTTAAGGGGAGCAACTACCTGGAGTATTTTCTTCATGTAGTGAAGGATAGACACTCTTCAAAGGGTCAGGGAAAACACGTGACATCACCTAGTCTCAAAGACTTAGCACATCTTCAGTTCCACCAGCATTTGTTCTGCCAAATATAGTCACATGACCAACCCAACATCAATAGATCACTAGTGCACACTCTTCCAACAGAGGTTGAAAATTAGAGTGGACAATGGCTCAGCAATAATCTAATGACCACAAACATGACCTTAGAACCTTATTTGGTGCTAGCCTTATGATCAGTTACAGAATGTGGCTGACAACCTGTGGAAGTAATTGCCTTCTGGCCACCCATTGTCATTTTCCTTCTTCTTACAAACCAACTAACAGTTTATCTTAAATAAAGTCTGTTGGTTTTTTTTCTCAAAACTCTCCCATGACTCTAATTTCAGCAGAATAACTCTCAATGTCCTAGAAGGTTTTAGGCAATCTAATCCTTGGTCACCTCTTGGATCATTCTTTCCTTACCAAACATGATGTCCTTCTCCAGCGACTAGTCCCTCCTGACAATATGCCAGAAGTATAAGAAATGAAGTTTGGCCATCCTTGCCTCCAAGGAGCACTCTGGCTGCACTTCTTCCAAAATGCATCTATTGGTTCTTTTGGCAGCCCATGGCACTTTCAATAGTCTCCTCCAACACCATAACTCAAAGGCATCAATTCTTATACGGTCTTCCTTATTCACTGTCAAGCTTTCGCATGCATATGAGGTTATTGAAAATACTATGGCTTGGGTCAGGTGCACCTTAATCCTCAAGCTGTCATCTTTGCTCTTCTATACTTTAAAAAGGTCTTGTGAAGCAGATTTGACCAATGCAATATGTCGTTTAATTTCTTGACCGCTGCTTCGTTGAGTGTTGTTAGTTGATCCAAGAAAGATGAAGTTCTTGACAACTTCAATCTTTTCTCCGTTGATAAGAATGCTGTTTATTGGTCCAGTGGTGAGGATTTTTGTTGTCTTTACATTAAGATGTAAACCATACCGAAGGCTGTGCTCTTTGATCTTCATCAGTAAATGTTCTAAGTCCTCTTCACTTTTAGCAAGCAAGGTTGTATCATCTGCATATTGTAGGTTGTTAATGAGTCTTCCTCCATACCTGATGCCATGTTTTTCTTCATATAAGCCAGCTTCTCAGATGATTTGCTCAGCATACAGGTCGAATAAGTATGGTGAAACAATACAACCTTGTCGCACACCTTTTTAAATTTTAAAACATTCAGTGTTCCCATGTTCTGTTCGAACAACTGCTTCTTCGTCCAGGTACAGGTTCCTCATGAGCACAATTAAGTGTTCTGGAATACTCATACTTCACAATGTTGTCCATAGTTTGTCATGATCCACATAATCGAAAGCCTTTGCATAGTCAACAAACCAAAGGTAAACATCTTTCTGATATTTTCTGCTTTCAGCCATCATCCATCATACATCAGTAATGATATCTACCATCCATGGCCTCTCCTGAATCTGGTTTGAACCTCTGAAAGTTCTCTGTCAATGTCTGATTGTAGCCATTTCTGTATTACCTTTAGCAAAACTTTACTCGCATGGGATATCAAAGAGATTGTCCAATGATTTCTGCATTCTGTTGGGTCACTTCTCTTTGGTATGGGCACAAGTATGGATCTCTTCCAGTCAGTCAGCCAGATAGTTGTCTTCCAAATTTCTTGGCAGAGATGAGTGAGCGTCTCCTGTGCCGCCTCACTTTCTTGAAAGATGTCAATTTGATTCTATCAATTTCTTGTGCCTTGTTCTTTGCAAATTCCTTCAATGTACTTTGGACTTCCTCCTTCAGGATCATTGGCTCTTGATCGTAAGATACCTCTTGAAATGGTTGAACATGAACCATTTTCTTATTGTACAGTGACTCTGTGTATTCCTTCCATTTTCTCTTGATGCTTTCTGCATCATTCAATAATTTGCCCAGAGAATATTTCAGTAATGAAAGTCAAAGCTTGATTTTTTTCTTCAGTTCCCCCAGCTTGAGAAATGCTGAGCCTGTTCTTCCTTTTTGGTTTTCTGATTCCAGATCTTTGCACATTTTGTTGTAATATTTGGCTTTATCTTCTGGAGCTGATATTTGAAATTTTCTGTTCAGCTCTTGTACCTCCTCATCTCTTCCATTTGCTTTAGCATCTCTACGCTGGAGAGCAAGTTTCAGTTTCTCTTCTGACATTTTGACCTTTTACTTCTCTTGTCTTCTCAATGACTTTTTGCTTTCTTCATGTATGGTGTTCTTGATGTCATCCCACAACTCTTCTGGTCTTCTGTCTTTTGTGTTTAATGTATCAAATCTCTTCTTCAGATGATCTCTAAATTCAGGTGGGATATATTCAAGGTCATATTTTTTCTCTCATGGACTTGTTTTCATTTTCTTCAGCTTCAGTTTGAGTTTGCATATGAGTAATTGATGGTCTGTTCCACAGTCTGCCCCTGGCCTTGTTTTCACTGATGATACAGAGCTTTACCATCTTCTCTTTCCACAGATGTAGTCAGTTTGATTTCTATGCATTTCATCTGGTGAGGTCCATGTGCATAGTCTTCTCTTATGCTATCTAAAGAAGGTATTTGAAATGAACAAGTCATTGGTTTTGTAGAATTCTATCATGTGTTCTCCAGCATCATTTCTATTACCACCAAGGCCCTATTTTCCAACTACTGATCCTGCCTCTTTGCTCCCAACCTTTGCATTCAAATCATCAGTGATGATCAATACATCTTGATTGTATGTTTGATCCATTTCAGATTGAGGATGTTGGTAGAATTCTTCTATTTCATCCTCACTTTAGTGATTGGTGCGTATATTTGAATAATAGTGGTATTAACTGGGCTTCCCTGTAGGCACATGGATATTATCCTATCACAGACAGCATTTTACCTCATGACTGATCTGAATATATTCTTTTTGACAATGAATGCAACACCATTCCTCTTCAATTTGTCATTCCAGTCATAGTAAACCATGTGGTTGTCGATTCAAATTGGCTAATACCAGTCCATTTCAGCTCACTAATTCCTAAGATATCGTTGTTTATGCATTACATTTCATTTTTGTCAACTTCCAATTTTTCCAGATTCATACTTCATACATTCCACGTTCTGATTTTCAATGGATGTTTATAACTGTTTCTCTTCATTTTGAGTTGTACACCATAAGCATCTGAAGGTCCTGTGGGCTTTTCTCCCACGGGATTTCCTCCATTTGCGTCATCACGATCAACTCTACTTTGAGTAGGTAACTCTTCCCCAGTTGCATTTTGAGTGCCTTCCAACCTGAGGGGCTCATTTTCTGACACTATTTCTGACAGTGTTTCTCTGGTATTTATAAGCTTTTCAGTGACTAAATATTTGGAAGTAGTTTGCCTCTCTTTTTTCTTTATCTGTCTTAGTCTGGAAGCTCATCTGAAACCTGTCCCTCATGGGTGACCCTGCTGGTATTTAAAATACCAGTGTCACAGCTTCCAGAATCATAGCAACTCACAAGACACCAGAGTAAGACAAATTGACAGACAAATGATGGCCAGTTGCTATAGCGTCTCTGTATTCTAATCAAGTTTCAGTGCCTCTCCTGACATCCATTTTGTTCTTTTCTTTCATTCCTAGTTTTCAAGTGATCTTTCGCTTTCTTCATGTATGGTGTTCTTGCTGTCACCCCACAGTGCCTCTCATCTTCAATAACTAATGTCAAATGCATCAAGTCTGATCTTAAGATGATCTCTAAATTCAGGGACCAGATACTTAAGATCATATATCTGTTTTAGTTTTCTTTAGCTTCAGCATGAACTTGCTTTTAAGCAATTGATGAATCTTTTCCACAGTCTACCCCTAGTATTGTTTTGGCTGATTTTATTAAGCTTCTCCATCATTTCTTAAGGTAGATGTAGTCAATCTAATTCCTGATGAGGACTATGTGTATAGTTGCCATTTATGTTATTGAAAAAGTATTAGCAATGAATGGGTCATTGTTCTTGCAAAATTTTCTCATGCAATCTCCAGCTTCATTTCTCTCTTCAAAGCCATATTTTCCAACTACCAACTCTTCCTCTTTGTTTCCAACTTTTGTATTACTATTTCCAGTAATTATTAATACATATTAAATGCATATTTGATCAATTTCATATCAAAGAATTTGATGGTGTTGGTGGATATGTGATAATGAGTTGCTTCTGACTCATAATAAACCTGTATAGGGTTTCCAAAACTGTAAATCTTTGTTGTTGTTAAATGCCATCAAGTCAATTCCAACCCATAGCAATTCTGTATAGGGTTTCCAAGAAGCAACTGTTGAGCTTGAACCACTGACCTTGCATTTCAGTGCATTAACCCACAATGCCACACCAATACTCCATAAATATTTGTGAGAGCAGAAAGCCTCATCTTCCTCCAATGGAATGGCTGGTAGTTTCGAACTGATGAACCTAAAGTAGGCAGCCCATCTCATAACTTCTATGCTACCAGAGCTCTATAAATCTTTATGGGAGCATAAAACCTCATCTTTCTCCTGTGGAGCAACTGGTGAATTTGAACCTCTGAACTTGCAGCTAGCAGCCCAACACATAAGCTACTAAGCCACCTGGGCTTCTTGTATAAGTTGGTAGATTTCTTCAGTTTTATCACCATTGGATATAGTGGTTATTGTATGGATTTGAATAATATTGGTATTGACTGGTCCTCCTTGTAGACATATGGATATTATCCTATCACAGACAGCACTGTACGTCAAGATACATCTTGAAATGTTCTTTCTAAAAATGAATGTGGCACCATTCCTTTTCAATTTGCCATTCCCAGCATAATAAAACATGACTATCTGATTCAAAATGTCCAACATCTGTCTATTTCAGCTCACTAATGCCTAGGAGATCAATCTTTATGCATTCCATTTCATTTTTGATGAGTTCCAGTTTTTCTAGATTCAACTTTGTACATTCCACTGTTTGATTATTAATGGATATTTGCACCTGTTTCTTCTCATGTTTAATTATGCCCCTTCATCAAATGAAAGCCCCCAAAGCTTTGCTCCGTACATGTCATTAAAGTCAACTCTACTTTAAAGAGGCAGCTCTTCCCAGTTGTATTTTGAGTACCTTCCAATATGAGGGGCTCATCTCTCAGCACTGTATCAGACAATGCTCCACTGTTATTCATAGCCACTGAAAATCTTATAAATAGCCACAGAATAACAGCTTACACTAAATTCTTCTCAAATCACCAAGGGCTTGTGCCTTTTTACTTAACAGTTCATTACTTCATTCCTCTTTTTCCTCTTATTTTATTATACGTTGCAAGATAAAGCTACATCACATCTTAAACTATTTTTTTCTTATAAATTTCCCAAGCTAAATATACCAAGTTCATCGTTACAAATTCTACTTCCCACCTAATGGTGGTGGTGGTGCCTGCATGCCCTCAAGTTGATTCTGACTCATAGCAACCCTGTACAGGGTTTCTGAGTTTGTAAAGCTTTGCTGGAGCAGAAAGCCTCATCGTTCTCCTCTGGAGCAGCTGGTAGTTTCAAACTGTTGACCTTTCAGTTAGCAGTACAACTCATAACCCACTACGCTATCAGGGCTCCTATTATACATAATAGTAGAAAAAATTCAACCTTTTACAAATTTTTGTCCCTTTATAACAGCAGCCTAAATAACATATCCTCTATTTCTTTCTTAGACCTAACCAGAATCATGTTTAATATTGATATTTCTATAAACATAGAGTTCACAAAGGTATATGTATTCTCTAAGGCATTAGAAGTTTTTTCTATCATGTTTCTCTTTTCCTTCTGAGCCCTTACCAGAATACTGTTAATATATTATTTCTAACTACTGTCTCTCTTTTTTAAAAAATAATAATGTATTGTATTTAAGGTGAGAGTCCTGATGTGGCACTATAGAATAAGCACTGGACCACAAGGTCTGTGGTTCAAACTCATTAGCCTCGTCCCAGAAACCCTCTTCAGGGTCTCTATGATTTGGAACCAACTCTATAGCACTAATAACAACTACAAGGTGAAAGTCATGGTGTGGTGTTGTAGGATAAGTACTGGACTGCTAATCACAAGGTTGGTGGTTCAAACCTGCCAGTTGCTCCTAAGGAACTCTATACACGGCTGCTATGAGTCAGAACCAACTCTACAACACTAACAAGAACAACACAGTGAAAGTTTACGCAGCAAAGTAGATTCGCATGTAGCAAGTTCTACATGACTTATTTGGTGATATTGCTTACATATCTCCATTATACTATCATTCTCATTCATTCCATTCTAGTTTTACGATTCCCAGCACTCTAGTTTCCAGCCCTGTTACTTTTTCATTTTTTCTGTAGAGTAATTTTTGACTACTTGGTCTCATATAGATGATTTTTCAAAAAGCTGACTGTTCATGAGTGATAATCTTTATTGTATGAGCCAATCTGTTAGTTGAGTAAAACATGACCTTAAGAGAAATTTTGGTTTAAGATTTAAGGAATATCTCAGGACAGATAAGATTTAAAGACTATCTAGGGGAGTCATCTAGTCTCAATTAGAACAGTAAGTATGAACTTTGTTCCACATTTTTCTCCTATTCTGTCAGGATCCACCTATTGTTGCCCCAGTCAGAAGGGTCAGTCGTGGTAGCCAGGCAAAATCCAGCCTACTGGTCTCAGAGTGGATGAGACCTCAGTTCATGTAGACTATTAGCTCTATGGATTACTTTCATGTCTGAGTCTTTAATTTCTTTCTTCCTCTTTTGCTGCATATGAGTACAGGCTAATAGATGTATCTTTATTTAAAATCTTTTCCATAGAGTTTTTGCTTTTTCTATCACATGCCTCACAATTCTCCCCTCTGCTACCCATTCCCCAATCCTGAAGTCAATTCTACATTTTTATGTATTCGTTACAGTAGCATCTCACTTCCTAGTTTGAAATTCTGTATTAGTTTCCTAAGGCTGCCTTAACAATTACCACAACTTGGTGACTGCAAAAAATCAAATATATTCTCTCAGAGTTCCAGAAGCCAGTAGTCTGAAATCAAGGTATTGTGTAAATCCACATTTCTTCTAAAGGCTCTAATGAGGATCTTTCCTTGCTTCCTCCATCTTCTACTTGGTTTGCAGCAACATAGTTCTAATCTCTTCCTCTCTCTTAAAATGTCCTTGTCCCCTGTACTTCTATATTCTCCTTTACTGCCTCTTATAAGGATACTTGTCATTGGATTTAGGGCTCAGGGCTATCCATTATGAGCTTATCTTGAAATTCTTATCTTAATTACATCTGCAAAAACCCTTATTCTAAATCAGGTCACTTTCTGAGATGCTGATTAAATGTATCTTTTCAAGGAATGATGTAGCACTGTAGGATAAACACTGGACTGATAACCGAAAACCTGTCAGTTCAAACCCACCAACCGATTCTCAGAAATCCTATACAGGGTCGCTATGTGTCAGCACAGACTTGACAGTACATAACAACAACAGCAACATGCAACCTACGGCAGATATTTGTAAGTCATGCATTCCTGAACACATATTTTAGATATAAATAAGCTCATTGTTATTGGGAAAAAATCAAGGCCCACCATATTTGCTTCATCTCTCTCCCTCTAACACTACAAGAGGAACATCAAGGATTAAAATTTCATAACAACCAACATATCAAAATTCAGTTCTGAAAAATGAAGCTAAGTAAAATAGAAGATGAGGGGTTTTTCTGACTTATTTTTCTTTCTAAAGCTGTAATAACTTTTTAAATTACATTCCTACAGGCACAGAAAGAAAAATATCCTAACAATATGACAAGGCAAGGTACACACAGATGATGAAGGTATAACAGTGTGACTGCTTGAGGACATTGGAGCACAGCAAACCCCAGGTCACCTATTCACACTGAGGCACAACGTTCTTGAGATATTTTTTCTGTTTTGTTTTTGTTGTTGTTTTTTAGAAAGCTCTTACTGCTTCAAGGTACTCAAAGGGATTTCATAGCCAGAAGTTTTTTTTTGTGTTTTTTTCAAAAAGATATTTTGGTTGTCATTCCTCTGAGTTAATGAAAAGTTAAATAGAATTACTTTTTTTATATCAATTTCACTACCTACGTCATGTGAATGTAAAATAACTATCAAAATGGCCTTCAGAATTATGAAAGCTTAAAGTGTTAACATAGGAGGCCTGGTGTGGCGTTGTGAGTTAATGTGCCAGACTTCAAAGCCATTTGAACTGCAAGGTCGGTGGTTCACGCTCACCAACGACTCCTTGGAAACTCTATGAAGGGTCACTATGGGTCAGAACCAACTCATGACAATGCATGTGCTTCTTCTTCAAGAGTAACAAGGGTTGTCCTATGGGATTTGCATTGGGAAGCCTTATCCCGTCCACTCTATAGCCCTGATCTTGTGTCTTTAGGCTTTTTTCTTTTGCTCCCCAAACTCAAAGAACATGTAAAACAAATACAAGATGAGTCCTTCAAGAATGCTAACACTACCATTTTGATGTGGTATAAATCAGAGTACAGAACTCTTCGGTGAAGGGTTAGAAAGATGGGGGGAAAAAAAACAGCTTCAGAAGTGTGTAAACCTACATGGAGGATATAATGAGTAAAAGTTGATTCACATTTTGATATTTTTGTTTAATAAAGATTTTTATACTTTTTTACTTACCTCAAATATACACATATGTGCATACACGTGTATGTGAGTGTAAAAATTCCTCTAAATATTACTATATTTATATTATATAAGGTTTGATATGACCTATTATTATTATTGTTTCAATATTTTCTGATTTTTGAAGTATTTTCTTCTTTGCTCATGAGGTATTTGGAGTCTATAACTTAATTTCCCTACATTTTGGGAATTTTATCTTTATCTTAATATTATTAATTTCTAGTTTAATTTCACTCTGGTTTATAAGTACATTATATTTGATATCAACACTGAAAACTGTTTATTTTTGCCTTACGCAAAAAAAAATGTTAATTTCAATAAACATCCTATGAATAGTCAAAAAGAATAGGTATTGAGTGCAGTGTTCATTTATGTCAATGAAGTTAAATTTTTAATTAAATTTTCTGTATCCTCGCTGACTATTTTCTACATGTTCTATCAATTACTGATAAATTCTTAACATGTCTCAACATTTGTGTATTTGTTTATTTTCTTTTCAGTTTTGTTACTCTCTGCCTTATGCTTTTGAACCTATGTTATTAAGTACACAAACATTGAGAATTGTTTTTACCTTCCTGGTTGTCATTTTTATTATGGCCTAATTTAACTATATTCCAAGCAATGATTCTTATGTTAAGATCTACTTTATCTGATATTAATATAGGAACACCAGGCTAGTTTTGGCATGTTTTTTTTTTTTTTTTAATTAAATGTTTTTATTTTGCATTGAGTGAAAGTTTACAGGGCACATCATCAGCTTCACATTCAACCATTCATATAGCTTGTTTCATTACATTGATTATTATCCCCTCCATATATCATCAGTTAACAGTGTTTCTCTCTATCCTCTTTAGCTTTTTTTTTTTTGGATGGGGGCGGGGGACTTGCCTTTTTGGAATTTACAGTCTCGGTTTTTAGGTGGCATGGTTTTTATATTTTCCATTTTTTAAAAATTTAAAACAGTCTTCTTTTTTTTTTTTATGACAAGTCACATGCATTTGATTTTATGATGATTATAGAGATTGATGGGATTCCGGTGGCACAGCTGTAAAAGCAGTTGACTCTTAACCCAAAGGTCTGCCATTTGAACCCACTCTCTGCATAGAATTATTGCATTGGGCAAATCTGCTGCACAGGAACTTTTTAAAGCACTGAAGAGCAGAGATGTCAGCTTGAGGACTAAGGTGCACCTGACCCAAGCCATAGTATTTTCAATAACCTCATATGGATATGAAAGCTGGACAGTGAATAAGGAAGATCATAGAAGAATTGATGCCTTTGAGTTGTGGTGTTGGAGGAGAATACTAAAAGTGCCATGGGCTGCCAAAAGAACCAATAGATCTTTTTTGGAAGAGGTGCAGCCAGAGGGCTCCTTGGAGGCCAGGATGGCTAAGCTTCATCTCTCATACTTTGGACATATTGTCAGGAGGGAACAGTCGCTGGAGAAGGATGTCATGCTGGGTAAGGTGGAGGGTCAGAGAAAAAGAGGAAGACCCCCAACGAGATGGATCAGCCAGGTGGCATCATTGATGGCGTCAACTGTGGCGGCGGTAGTGAGGTTGGCCCAGGATCGGACATTGTTTCATTCTGCTGTGCATGGGGTCACTATGAGTCGGTTCTGACTTGTAGTCACCTGACAACAACAACTGCATAGAATGGGAAATGAAAATTAGTGGATAATACAGTTTTTGTCCTTTGTGGCTGGACAAAACCTTACTAGCACATATAATAAAGTCAGATGTCTATATCAACATAGGCATGTAACTTCAGTGATATTTCAAGTGTGTCTATAGTTACATCTATGTTGTAATTATCAAACATTTTTAAGGAACAATTACAAGATAATTACAATGTAAACAATAGTAAATATATCTCAAGAGTCCAAACAATTCACTTCTTATTACATTTGATAGGTAATTGGGAATAAAGAGAGGAACAATTTGACCTTTCAAAAATTTTGTTTTGTTTCTCCTGTGTTGATATATCCATCCAAGAAAAAAGTTAAATATTTGAAATCTTTAATATGTTCTATTTGAGATTTGCTATTCATCTTCATAGTGATTTTATACAAAAATTTCCCAAACTCCCAGGAACTTGGAGAAAGAGCTTAAAAGGTAGGTTGGGACAATGCTGAAAGAGCAAATAACAGGACTTTTGGAAGGAATATGATGTGATCCAAACTGTAGTTTAAGAAAAATTGGTTTGGCAATAATGTAGGATGAATAGAAGTGAGTTGAGATCAATGGTGGGAGACCAGCTGGGAAAGTTATTACAAATATCCAGGTGAGGTGTAATGATGTGTGAACCATAATGATAGGGACATAAATGAAACCAAAGGATAGAAGCAAGAGATGGTGCAGAAATGAAACCATTGCAACTTAAAGATTTGAAAACAGATTCACGTTGAGAAGTAAAAAAGTCAAAAGTGAGGTGTCAAGTCTGGAGCTGGGGGATATGATTGTGCAATGAATGATAGTAGAAAATCAGAAGAAAAATGCATTTGAAGAAGAAAATAATGACTTTTGTTATATTTAAGCAAAGCATTTCAGTATTTTATCCAGGACACATGTTCAAGTATAGCTGGAATCATGTAACAGGGCCAGAGGCAGGGCCATGCTTATTTGAATGTGTTTTGAAGCTGCAAAAACTCAATGGGATACAAATGTAAGATAATTTAAGAAAGGAATAAAAATGAAACTTGTTAAAGAACTTTCATGTGGAAGAAAAGTGGAAGAATCAGAAAGGAGATAGAGAATATACATTTATGGGAGAAAAAGTAAAACCTTATGTCTCAGAATTCCAAAAAGTAATTATTGAAAAGTATTAAATGGTTTATATCTTCCAGTAATGGTGTGAACTGAGTGTAGATGACCCTGTATGTCACATTTTAGGAGTGAGTAAGAGAGGGTACAAAAGCACTAATCTCTCTTTTAAAATTAGTTGCTCGAGTTTGAGAAAGCATCAAATCAAACCAAAATATAAAAGAAACATGAAAAGAGAAAAAAAAAATAGAAAGATACAGCAGAAAAATGCAAGGGAGAAAGTGAGTAAATGGTGGAATAAGAGCTTAAATTTTTACATAAAAATAATTTGAATAAACTTTGGCACATGAAAGATGTCAAAAGATATGACTTTAAAAATATGATATATTTACACACTGAGCACTGCTATAAATAAAATATACATATATTTTAGAGGAGCTAATAAAAACATTGTAAGATACAGTTCTTTACAAAAAGACTTGAGATCCAGTTGATTAAAGCACAATCATCTGAAAAGTTTCTATAGCAAAGCTTGCTTTAAAGAATTATTGTAGGATACATACGTATCTTGTCATAAACAGCAAATGGTTAATTACCAAATCAATCATATGGCCAATAAATGCTATAAAATATAAGATAATTCTATATATTTGTCTGTAATAAATAACATATCCTTGTTACTGCCCCAAATTCCTAACGTAAGTCAAACCAAAGTTTAAATATTAACTTGGTGAATCATTGTACTTCATTGTCACAAAATGGTTTTTGCAATAGAGTAAACATTAACTTATTTCTAGGTGGTTCAAATATACTTAAAACACACCTCCTAAAAATAATCTAAAGATCTTAAATTGAAAAAGATATAGGAAACAAATAACCCAGTTACATGAAAGATAGCAATGGAATTGAGATAGTCCTTGTTGGGGAAAGTTTTAGAAATCCTTCAGAATTCAGAGATTTAGGATTAAAAATCCAAACTGTTTAAGTGAGTGGGCAATATGTCCCAGGATCAAAAGTCTCTCATTTAAACTCCTCCTAGGATCATCCCCCAGTTACAGAAAACCATTCAACTGGGATTCACTATTCACTATACTACAATTTCAACTATTTTCAAGCTATATCTTTTGATGTAATAATAACAGCTTAGATTTGGAAGAGTCTGCCATATATAAATTGTTTAGATTGTAATTATTAGTAAATTCAAATTACCAGTTATCCAGGCTTTTTTCATATCTTCTGAGGGAATAAGCTGAAAAAAATATTTTAAATAATTTGGAAACTTTGACATTATCAATGTTTAATAATCCACATTTGTGGAACACTTTTCCCCAAAAAAATAGGTTATAAATTCTTTTTAAGTGCATGTTGTTGTTGTTGTTGTGAAGTTCCATCAAGTCGGTTCCGACCCATAGAGACTGTGTATAGAGTTTCCAAGAAGCAGCTGGTGAGCTTGAACTGCCGACCTTGCAGTTCAAATGGCTTTGTAGTCTGGTGCATTAACCAGTGTTTATTAAAATAGATTATATTCAGAGCCATAAATTTAAAAGAATTGAAATCATCTGTCAGCACAATGGAATCAAATAAAAATTTAGCAGCAGAATAATATCTGGACATTTTCAACTATTTAAAAACTAAACAAACTCTATATACTTCTGAATAACCTTTGGGGTAAAGAAGAATTCACAAGGGAAATAAGAAATTTATTTGAATCAGATAAAGCTAAAAGTATAAACATACCAAAATTTGTATATTGAGACAATTGCTAAATAAGGAAATTTATACTATTAAGCGCTCATACTAGAAAAGACTGTTCCCATATGATGATCTCAGTTTCACCTTTAGAAACTAGAAAATGAAGGGCAAATTAAATCTAAAATATATTTGTTAAAAAGATAATAAAGATTAGAGTAAAAATTAATGAAAAAGAAAACAGAAAAACAACTAAAAATCAATGAAATAAAAACTTTGTTCTTTGAGATCAATAATACTGTAGGATAAGCACTGAACTGCTAATGAAAAGGTTGGTGGTTCAAACTCACCATCCACTCCCTGGAAACACTATACAAGGTAGCTATGAGTCAGAACTGACACAAAAGAAAATAACAAAAACAACAAATTAGAGGAAAAAAAGAGAACACAAATTACTAACATCAGGTAACGGAGAGGGGATGTTACCACAGCTTCTATCGACAAGATAAGACTATTTAATGCAAAGTCTTATGCCAAAATTCAAAAACAGAGATGGAGTTTGTTAAAATCTTCTGAATCTGGCTTGAATTTCTGGTAGTCTTCTGTTAATGTACTGCTACAACCATTTTTGCATTCTCTTAAGCAAAATTTTACTTGCATGTGATATTAATGATTTGGTTCAATTATTTCCACATTCCCTTGAATCACCTTTCTGTGGAATGGGTAGAAATATGGATCTCTTCCAATTGGTTGGCCAGGTAGATGTTCCAAATTTCTTGGAATAGATAAGCGAGTGTCTCCAGTGCTGCATCACTTTGTAGAAACATTTCTATTTGTATTCTCACAATCCCTGGAGTCTTGCTTTTCTCCCAAGTCTCAGGGCACCTTAGACTTCTTTAAGCAGTATCAGTTCTCAATCACACGCCACCTCTTGTACAAATTATTTTTGGTACAGTGAATGGTCCTTTCATCTTCTTTTTATGCTTCTTGTGTCATTCAGTATTTTTCTCAAGTTGTTGTTGTTAAGTGCCATCAAGTCAGTAACAACTCATAGCAACCCTATGTACAACAGAACAGTGCCCAGTCCTGGGTCAACCTCACAATCATTGCTATGCCAGAGCCCATTGCTGCCCGCACTGTGCCAATCCATCTCGTCTGGGGTTTTCCCCTTTTTCTACAACCCTCCACTTTACCAAACATGATATCCTTCTCCAGTGACCAATCCCTCCTGATTATATGTCCAAAGCATGAAAGACAAAGTCTGGCCATCCTGGCTTCCAAGGGGCACTCTGGCTGTACTTTTTCCAACACAGAGCTGTTTGTTCTTTTGGTAGCTCATGGCACTTTTAATATTCTCCTCCAACACAATAAGTCAAGTGCATCAATTTTTCTAAGGCCTTCCTTATTCAATGTCCAACTTTCACATGCACATAAAGTTATTGAAAATACCCTGGCTTAGGTCAGGTGCACCTTTGTCCTCAAACTGATACCTTTGCTCTTCAATACTTTAAAGAGGTCTTGTGCAGTAGATTTGCCTAATGCAATAGGTCATTTGATTTCTTGACTGTTGCTCCCAGAGTGTTGATAGTTGATCCAAGCAAAATTAAGTCTTTGACAACTTCAGACGTTTCTCCATTTATATTGATGTTGTTTATTAGTCCAGTGGTGAGGATTTTTGTTCTCTTTACACTGAGATTTTCCCCGTAGAATCCTTCAATGTTGCAACCTCAGGCTTGAATGTTTTATTCAGTTTTTCTCAGACTGAGTAATGCTGAAGTTGCATGTTCTGTCCTTCTGATTTCCTAACTTCAGGTCTTTGTATGTATCATTACAATTCCTTACTTTGTATTCTAGAGCTGCTCTTTGAAACTTTCCATTCAGCTTTTTTCTTTCTCATTTCTCCCAGTTGATTTCGATTCACTAAGTAAAAGAGGAAGTTTAAGAGTCTCTTCTGATATTCATTTTTGTCTTTTCTTTCATTTCTGCCTTCTAAATAACCATTTGCTTTCTTCATGTATTACATTCTTGAAGTCATCATCCCACAACTTTTCTGGTCTTAGGACATTAGCATCTAATTAATCAAATCTGTTCTTGAGATGGTCTCTAAATTTAAGTTGAATATACTCAGGGCCATGTTTTGACTCTTGTGGACTCATTTCGGTTTTCTTCAGCTTCAGTCTGAACTTGCATATGAGCAACTAATGGTCTATTCCACAGTCAGCCTCTGACCTTTTTCTGGATGATGTTCTTGAACGTACCTTGTCTCTTTCCACAGATATAGTTAATTAGATTCCTGTGTATTCCAACTGGCAAGGTCCATTTGTATAGTCACTGTTTATCTTCTTGAAAAATGTATTTGCCATGAATAAGTCATTGGTCTTGAAACATTTTATCATGTGATCTCCAGCATTGTTTCTATCATCAAGGCCATGTTTTCTAACCACCGTGTTAGAGGTCAGCATTACCCTAACACCAAAATAGGCAAAGACATCACAAAAAAAAGAAATATAAAGAATAGTATAAATCCAACGCAGAATTTTAGCAAGTAGAAGTCAAAAATACATACAAAGAATCATGTGCCATATGTTTTCAAGGATGATCGCCTATTGCTCTACAAAATTGACTTTGGATAAAAGACAACATACGGACCTCTCTTATCTAATCTTTTTGATGAGGAATGTTTATATACAGATACTTTACTTAACATTTACTGTATATCCTGAACATTTAAACTTGTGAACTGCTGTTCTGATTTTCTCTAACAACCAGTCAGGAAAACAAATATGTGAAAATATATTTTAAAATCCTTTGGATTTTATACGTGTATGTGGGCAGAGAGGTGACATGAACCAAATACATTTAAGTTCTTGGATCTGTCAGTGTTTTTTGGCTCAGATATACAAAACTATCCTATCCAGTAGTCACAGCATATAAATCTGATTTGTGATTCAGGGTCAGCTTATAGACAGAAAGGGAAATTTGGATTACTAAAAAAAAGGAAAAAAAGAAAAGATGGCATGGAACGCCATATGTCTTGTATCTGAGAAGAGATCAAAGGAGGCAGTTGAATCATTTTTTCTTCTCTTCCATTTTGAAAGAACATCGATGAATTGTGACATAGATGTGCTAAACTGAAAACCATTCGTTTTCCAGACTAGTGAATAGTAATTTTTTTTTTTTTTTTTAATCCTACTCTTAGGAATATTGGAACAGAATGAACCAGGTCATTGTGTATCAACCAACACTTTTTGTGTGGATCAAATGCTGCTTGGCTCCCATACCAGACTAAACTTATTCTGGCTGGTGCCTTGGTTCAGCCAATAACTACTGCCAAATAATTATAAAGATATTGATCACCATTTCATGTTCTGGACAAACTGTCCTATATTTTAGGCTGCAGAGAGGATCTCTGTGACCAATTCATGATTCTATACTCCTGTGAGATTATATTTTGGTGCTATAGAATTATTATTTTTATTCACTTTAGATGCAGCAAAAATATATTAAAATTTAAAAAATAAATATCAAAGTTAAATAATACTGGTAACTTTAAAAAAGTATTCCTGTATCCTGTTGAACTTTTAAATAAATGAGACTTTGAACATAAGAGATAAAAGTAAATGAATCTAAAGTAGAAAAATAACAAACTTAAAAACTTAACCAGATTTCTAATTATTTTCTTAGAAAATTGAACTAATAATAGTACATGTTTATTAAGTACTTTTTACATTTTAAGCAATGGGCTAAATAGTTTAAATGGAATATTATATTTAATTCTCAGACAATAAGCTATTGAGAAAATTATTGTTCTCATTTTGTATGTAAGGTTAAATTGTTTGCCCAGGGTTGTATAGTAAATAATTGATGGACCTGGGAGGCAAATCCACCCAGTCTGGCTCCAAAAGCAGGACTCAACTATGAGAATAAACAAGCCTCTTGAGAAGTTACCCAATCAGAGTACCTTAAGCATCACAAATACAAATAACAGACACATTGTTGTGATTAGGGATACACATGACTCAATGATTACAATTAAAATGATTTCCATCAATGAACAACTTGCATGCTTGTTTATATATATATATATATATATATATATATTTTCATATACATACTAATAAATAATCAGCATTCAAAATAAGTTGTATACTACTGATTTATAAATATGATATTATAAGAATATTGGTGTTCGATTCTACTGTTTGTTACTGAGTTGGTTCTGACATATGTCAATTCCATGTCTAACAGATAGAAACATTGCCCAGTTTGGTGTCATCTTAACAAGGTGTAAAATCAGCTCCATTGAGGCAGCTACTGAGTATTTTGAGTAGCTTCCAATTTAGGCAGGTTGCCTTCAAGCACTATGTTGTTATCATTGTGTGCGATCAAGTTGGTTGCAATTCATAGTGACCATATATGACAGGATAGACCCGCCCTAAAGGGGTTTCTGGGTTGTAAACTTTAAGGGAGCAGATTGTCAACTCTTTTCTTTTGCGAGCTATTGATGGGTTCAAACTGCTTGCTTATTGAATACCAGTCTAGTGTTTACCCACTGCAACATCTGGGCTTCTTTCCAGTACTGTATAAGACAATATTGTGTTCTGATCCATAAAGTTTCATTTACTAATATTTGCAAGTAGAAATCTAGATGTTCTTCCAAGTCTCTTTGTCTAGAAGCTCTACTGAAACATGTCTACCTTGGGTGATTCTGCTGATATTTGAAATACTGATGTTATAGCTTCCAGCATCTTAGTGTCATGCAAGGCAACACAATACAAAACACTGACAGACTGGTGTTGAAATTTACTTATAAAGACAGATAAATGAAAAGAGTATACAAAAAAGAAAGGATTTCTTTTAAGAATAAGCATTAGACAGGTGTTACATTTTTATGTAACTTTGTGGGTTAATGTGCCAGACTGTAAAACCCTTTGAACTGCATGGTAGGCAGTTCAAGCTCACCAGCTGCTCCTTGGAAACCCTATACAGGGTCGCTATGGGTCAGAATTGACTCGACGACACTTCCCAACAACAACAATAACCTTAACCATCCTTGTCAGTATTATTATTGCCTTGGCATTCATTACTGACAGATGTATGTCAGTCATGTATAAAATAATCAGAATTTTTTTTTAACTATTGTTTCTTGTTGTTAAGTGCTGTCGAGTTGATTCTGACCCGTAGTGACCCTATATAGGGTTTCCAAGGAGCAGCTGGTGACCTTGAACCGCCAACCTTGCAGCTCAAACGACTTTGCAGCCTGGCATATTAACCCATAGCACCATTGGAGTTATTGTCTGTAAGTGAGGTATAGGTGCAATTAGTTCTGATTCCAATTAGAAGAAAAAAATTATAGTATAGTGTTGTGAATGGCCATCCCATTGCAAATTCTTTGAAAACATGGCTTGTCTTTGAAGGCATGATATTTTGTTACTTTGTTGTTGTTTTTGTTAAATGCTGTTCAATAGGTTCCAAATCATAAAGACCTTATAGGGTTTCTGAGGAGCAGCTGGTGAGCTTGAAGCGCTGACTTTGCAGTTCAAATGGATCTTGTGGTCCAATGCAGTATCCTGCAGTGTCAAACCAAGATTCTTAGTTGTGTCATAATTTATTTGTCCATTCCCCTAAATTAGTTAGTTTGTAATTATTTGGGTTTTAATTCTTCAATTATAACATTTAAGAACTTACTTTTTGTGCTTGTAACAATCATTGTATTTTAATATTTGCATACTTTTAAATCACTGCAGGAATCCAGGTGTGATGCTGTAAGATAAGCACTGGAGTGTTTATGGCAAAGTCCACAATTCAAATCTGCCAGGGGCGCCTCAGAAACCCTATGCAATTAGAAACAACTGACTCTACAGCACTTAACAACAATTACAGCAATTCACTGAATCCTCACAAGTCTTATAATGTAAGAATTATTTATTAAAATTTCATAGATGACAAGAATGAAGCAAAGAGTAACTTGTCCAAAGTCACATGGTAGTTAGACACGTCAGTGTTTATACATACTACTAAGAAATGAAAAATTTAACTGATGATTCCAATGATTAGTTTAAAATAGTTAACTCAATATTTTAAATATTTATGAAAACTTAAAAGACCACTTGCTGTCAACTTGATTTTGACCCATGTTAATCCCATGCATGTTAGAGTGTTCAATAGGGTATCAATTGATGATTTTACAGCAGTTGATACCAGGTGTTTCTTGTCAGGAGAACCTGGGTGAACTCAAACTATCAATCTTTCTGTTAGTAACCAAGTGCATGAAGTATTTGTAGCACGCAGGGACTTCTACACAAGCTTTGTTGTTGCACTTAGGTGCCATCTAGCTGATTCCAACTCTTAGCAGCACTATGCATAACAGATCAAAACACTGCATGGTCCTGCACTATCCTCACAATTGTTGCTAAATTCTAGTCCTTTGCTGCTTGCACTGTGTCAGTTCATCTATTGAGGAGCTTCCTCTTGTTCACTGACCCTCTACTTTGCCAAGCATGACATCGATCTTTATGCACTCCATTTCATTTTTGATATATTTCTATTATTCTAGAATCATACTTTATACATTCTATGTTCCAATTATGAATGGATGTTTTCAGCTATTCCTCATTTTGAGTAGTGCCCCATCAGGAAATGAAGGTGGCAAAGACTTTGCTCCATTCATGTCATCATGGTTAACTCTTCTTTGAGAAGGCAGCTCTTCCCCAGTCATATTTTGAGTGCCTTCCAAGCAGAGGGATTTGTCTTCAGGTACTATAACTGACAATGTTTTGCTGTTATACATCAGGCTTTCAGTGGCTAAACATTCACAAGTGGTCAACTTCAACTTCTTTCTAGTCTGTTTTAGCCTAGAAGTTCTGCTGAAGCCTGTCCACCAGGATGATCCTGCTAGTATTTAATGTGATGGTGGCAGAGCATCCAGCATCACAGTCACATGCAATCCACCAGAGTATGAGAAACTGACAGATGAGGTGTGCAAACTTAGGCAAATATTATGCAATCTTCCCCCAAACTTAGGTTATAGATGTAAGCAAATATTACAACTCTATTCTATAATACTAAAATATTTTCAATGTTTGATAAAAGTGAAGGAGAAAGGAAAAAGAAGGGCTTAATAAGATAAGCACTGGACTATAAAGTTGGTTTGAACCACATGGTCTGCAGTTCAAACTCACCAGCCACTCCTCTGAAACTCTACACAAGGTCGCTATGAGTTAGAAGGAGTTCTGGTGCGGTGCTGTGTGTTTATGTGCTGGACTGCAAAGTCGGTCTGAACTGAAATATCCGAGGTTCAAGCCCACCAGTCGCTCCTCAGAAAACCTATACAAGGTTGCTATGGGTGGGAACCAACTCGATGGCACAGAATAACACAACAACAATGAGTTAGAAACAAAATGGCACTTAACAGAAACATTAGATAGATATAGATAATAGATAGAGAGAGACACAAACTTAATTAAATATAAGTGTGGCACTGTAGAATAAGTGCAGGACTTCAAGGTCTGTTTGGACCACAAAGTTGGCAGTTCAAACTCACCAGTCACTCCTCAGAAACCCTATACTGAATTGCTATGAGTTGGAACAGACTCCAAGGCACTTAATCGCAGCAACAACAATGTAATACAGTTGCTTAATCAAAAAAATTTTACCTCCAACTTAGAGGGATGTATTAGCATTAAAAATGTTTTTGACAAATTTTTTTTTCCATATATTTAAGTTCCAACTCATAAAGACCCTAGTTACAAAAGCCAGAAACAATACCTGTTTCTGTACCATTCTGATAATCATTGATACTTTTGAGACAGTCAAAATGTGTTAATCCATTTTATTGAGAGTTTTACTCTTTTTCACGGACGCTTTACTTTATCTAGCCTAATATCTTTCTTCCAAAGTATGTGAGACAAAGTCTCACCAACCTTTTTTCCTAAGAAGAATTTTGACTGTATGTCTTCCAAGAGATTCCTTCTTCTGATAGTTCATTGTATATTCAGTATTCTTCACTAATACCATAATTCAAAGGCATTAATTCTTCTTTAATCTTCCTTATGCATTGTCCAGCTTTCTCACATATATGAAGAGATTGAAAATGCCATGACTTGGGGCAGAGGCATCTTAGTTGGCCAATGACATCTATGCTATTAACATTTCAAAGAGGTCTTTTGCATCAGATTTGCCCAATACATCATTTAATTTTTGATTGATGCTTTCATAGATATTGAATGTAGATTCAAGTAAAATGAATTTGTTGACAACTTCAATTTTTTCTTTATCATAATGCTGTTTTTTAGTTCAGTGTTGAGGATGTTTGTTTTCTTTATATTGCTTTGTAATCCATCCTGCAGGCTGTATTCTTTGATCGTCATTAGTAAATGCTTCAAGTCTTCTTTGCTTTCAGCAGGTAAGGTTGTATTACTTGCATAGTTCAGGCTGTTAATGAAATTTCCTCCTATTATGGTGACTCATTCTTCTTAATTTAGTCCAGTTTCTCAGATCATTTGCTCAGCACACAGACTGACTAAATATGGTAAAAGGCTACAACACTGACACAAAATTTTTCCAATTTAACCCATGAAGTATCCCCTTGTTCTGTATGAATGGCTACCTCGTGGTCTATGTGCAGGTTCTACATGAGCACAATTAAGTGTTCTGGAATTTTAATTCTTTGCAGTGATATGCATAATTTGTGATGATCCATATAGTTGAATGTATTTGCCTGGTCAATAAAATACATATAAACACCTTTCTGGTTTTTTCTGCTTTCAGCAAAGATCCATCTGACATCAGCAGTGATGTCTCTAGTTCCACGACCTTTTCTAAATCTGGCTAGAATTTCTGGCAGCTCCTTGTTGATGTACTTCTGTATCCATTTTTTTCATGATCTTCAGTAAATTTTACTTAGATGTGATATTGCTGATATTGTCAATAATTTCCACATTCTGTTGGATAACCTTTCTTTGAAATACACACATGTATGAATCTCTTCCAGTTGGTTGGCAGGTGGCATCTTCCAACTTCTTGGCATAGACAAGTGAGCACCTCTAGCATTTATCTGCCTTTTTGCTGAAACATCTCAAGTGGTACTGTCAATTCCTGGAGCCTTTTTTTTTCACCAATGCCTTCAGTGCAACGTGGAATTTTCCCTTCAATACCATTGCTCCCTGATCATAAGCTATCTCCTGAAATAGTTGGACATTACTAATTCTTTTTCATTTTTGTGATTCTGTGTATTCCTTCCTTGTGGCACTGTGGGGTAATGTGCTGGACTGCAAAATTGGTTCGAGCCGCAAAGTCGGCAGTTCAAGCTCACCAGCCTCTCAGAAACTCTATACAAACTCATTATGGGTCGGAACCGACTCGGCAGCACTTAACAACAACAAAAAAATCACTCAATATTTTGCCTTAGGAATTTTCAGTATTGCTACTTGAGGCTTTAATTTTTTTTCTATAGTTCTTCCAGGTTGAGAAATGTTAAACATGGTATTCCCTTTGCATTTTCTTAATTCCAGATCTTTGCTTATTCTATCATAATACTTTACATTGTCTTCTTGAGACACCCTTTGAAACTTTCTGTTTTGCTCAACGTGTCTTCCATTTACTTTAGCTACTCTAAGTTCAACAACAAACTTTATAGTCTATTGTGATATCCATCTTTTTCAAAACATATATTTTATTTCCTCTATTTTTAATGACCTGTCAGTTTTCTTATGAATAATATCCTTGCACTACTTGTGGTTTTGGACATTTCACTAAATATATTCTTGAAATCACTTTAAAGATTTGGAGACTTGATGTCAGTTTGAGTACTAAGGTAGGACTGACCAAAGTCATGGTATTTTCAATATCCTCATATGCATGCGAAAGTTGGACAGTGAATAAGGAGAACTGTAGATGAATTAATTTGAGTAACTGTGTTGGAGGAGAATATTAAATGTACCGTGGAGTGCCAAAAGAACAAACCAATCTGTGTTGGAAGAAGTACAGCCAGATGCTCCTTGGAAGCCAGGATAGCCAGACTTCATCTATCATTTTTCGGACATATAGCAGGGACTAGTCCCTGGAGAAGGAGATCATATTTGGTAAATTGGAGGGTGGGAGAAAAAGAGGAAGACCCCCAGCAAGATGGATTGGCAGTGTGTCTGTAACTTTGGGCTCAAATGTAGCAAAGACTGTGAGGTTGTTGCAAGACTGGGAAGTATTTCGTTCTGTTGTGCATAGGGTCACTATGAGTCATGGCATTGTTTCTATCAATGTAACTGCCAATTCTTCTTTGTTTACAAATTTCACATTCTGTTTGTTGGAGATGCCCTTAAGTCCGTACCTTATGCACACACAAAAATGAAACATTGCCTGGTCCTGTGCCAATCTCACAACTGTTGCTACGCTTGAGAATAGTGTTGCTGCACTGTTTCAATTCATTTTATTGGGTGGGGACGTCTTCCTTTTTTTCCCCTGAGCTCCCACTTTACCAAGTATGATGTGCTTCTCCAGTCACTGGTCACTCCTCTTACTATGTTTGAAGTAGTAAAGACGAAGTCTGGCCATCCTGGCTTCTAAGGCCATTCTGGCTGCATTTCTTCCAACACTGATTTATTTGTTCTTCTGGCAGTATATGATTCTTTTAGTATTATCCTCCAACACCATAACTCAAATGCATCAATTCTTCTACGGTCTTCCTTATGCTTATGAGACAATTAAAAATACCATGACTTAGGTTAAGCACACTTCAGTCCTCAAATTGACATCTTTATTCTTGAACATTTTAAAGAGGTCTTGTGCAGCAGATTTGCCCAAAACAACATATCATTTGATTTCTTGACTGCTGATTCCATAAGTGTTGATGGTTAATCAAATCAGAATGAATTATTTGACAGTTTCAATCTTTTCACAATTTATCATGATGTTATTTATTGGTCTAGTAGTGAGAATTTTTGTTTTCTTTACATACTGAAGGCTGTGTTCTTTGATCTTCATCAGTAAATATATTTATTAATACTTTTTCATTTTCAGCATGCAATATTGTATCATCTGCATATTACAGATTTTAAAATAGTCTTTCTGCAATCCTGATGTCAAGTTCTTCTTCATATAATCCAACTTCTGGATTATTTACTCAGCATACAGATTTAATAAGTATGGTTTAATAATACAAACCTGGCACACATCTTTCCTAATTTAAAACCGTTCAGTGTACCCTTGTTCTATTCAAACAACTGCCTCTGGTTTATCTAGAGGTTATTCATGAGCACAATTAAGGGTTACAGAATAATCATTTTCCCAAATGTTGTCTATAGATTGTCAAGATCCACACAATCAAAAGCCTTCGTGTGGTCAATAAAGCAAAGGTAAACAAACATCTCTTCTGATGTTCTCTGGTTTCAGACAAGATCCATCAGATGTCACCAATAACATCTCTCGTTTCATGTCCCCACCTGAACGCACCCTGAACCACTGGTAACTCCCTATCAACATAGTGCTGTAGCACTTTTTCAATTACCTTTACAAAAATTTTACTTGCCTTCTATATTAATGATATTATCCAATGATTTTGGTATTCTATTGGGTCATCTCTCTTTTGAATGAGCACAAATACAGATCTCCTCCAGTCAGTTGGCCAGATAGTTGTTTTCCAAATTTCTTGTCATAGATGACTGAGTGTCTCCAGTGCTACATCACTTTCTTGAAAGATTTCAATTTTTAGTCCATCAACTCCTAAAGCATTGTTTTATGACAATACCTTCAGTGCACCTTGGACTTCTCCCTTCAGTACCATTGTCAACTCTTGAAATGCTTCAACATTGAACATTCTTTTTGATAGAGTAACTCTGCATATTCCTTCCATCTTCTTTGATATTTTCTGAATTAGTCAATATTTTGCTCATTTGTTGTTGTTAAGTATTGCCTGGTCTGTTCCCACTCTTAGGGACTCTTCATAGAGTTTCCGAGGAGCAGCTGGAGAGTTTGAACTTCCAACCTAGCACTTGAAACTAATCTAGCAGTCCATTGTATTTTCCTGCACCACCACACCAGTCCTCCAATTTGCCCATGTTGTTGTTGTTGTTGTTAGGTGTCATAGAGTTGGTACTGAATCATAGCGACCCTGTGTACAACAGAATGAAACACTGCCTGGTCCTGGGCCAACCTCAGAATTGTTGCCAAGCTTCAGTCCATTGATGCTGCCACTTTGCCAATCCATCTCAATGGGGGTCTTCCTCTTTTTCTCTGACCCTCCTTCTTACCAAACATGATATCCTTCTCCAGCGACTGCTCCCTCCTGACAACATATCCAAAGGATGAGAGACAAAGTTTGGTCATCTTGGCCTCCAAGGAGCACTCTGTCTGCACTTCTTCCAACACAGATATGTTGGATCTTTTGGCAGCCCGTGGCACTTTCAATATTCTCCTATAACATCATTACTAAAAAAACATCAATTCTTCTACGGTCTTCCTTAATCATTGTCCAGCTTTCACATGCATATGAGGTTATTAAAAGTACCATGGCTTGGGTCAGGTACACCTTAGTCCTCAAGCTGACATCTTTGCTCTTCAACACTTTAAAAAGATCACCCAAACTTGCAGATAGTACCCATTTGACCTGGCATCAATGGCTGGATGATCAGAACAAGACTAGAGGAAAAAAGAAGAGGAAAAAAAAAAAAAAAGAAAGAGAGAAAGAGTAACCCACTACAAGTGGATGAACTTGACCTATGCTTGTGGATGCAGTATGACAAAGGAGCAGACAAATCTCTACACTGAGGATCATTCCTAACCCCTTGGTACACAGGGTCAGTAGGAATGGGGATCTTAGTCATAGGCTACCCAAAAGGCAAGAAGTAACTGGCTTACAAGCTTTCAATAGGAAACCTAGCTCCACAGGATACAGGGAAAAGTAGAACCTTCACTGAATTGTTTCCAACCTGTCTGGATGGGGAAAGGACTCCTGTGGTTCAATAGGGAATGATTGCTATCAGGTCTGACAGTGAGTGTTGGAAAGATAAATGTAAATTTTTAGTAACCAAAGAGGAGAGTGGCTGATTTTGCAGTCCAGGAGCTGAGATCCTTGGAACCATCAAGGGATAAAAGCAAAGTACAAGACCTTGTCCAGGGAGACAGCAACACTAATGATGGAAGCAGAGACAATGATGTGGACAAAAGGAGTGGCTAGGGACTCTGGACTCAGGGAGTGATAGGGGCTGTGGGCGTGGAAAGGCATGTGGGGTATACCCTTTGGATTTTTGATGATGTATGCAGGGATTGTGATCATTGAAATGAAACAAAATACAATAAGATGAATGTAAAGATAATGATCACCCACATAAACTAACACATAATTCACAATAAAAACTTAAGAAAAAAAGGACTTGTGAAGCAGATTTGCCCAATGAAATACATCATCTGATTTCTTGACTGCTGCTTCCATGAGTGTTGATAGTTGATCTAAGAAGAATGAAGTTCTTGACAATTTCAATCTTTTCTCCATTGATAGGAATGTTGTTTATTGGTCCAGTGGTGAGGATTTTTGTTTTCTTTACATTGAGATATAATCCACACTGAAGGCTGTATCTTTGATCTTCATCAGTAAATGTTTTAAGTCCTCTTTACTTTCAGCAAGAAAGGTAGTATTATCTGCATATCGTAGATTGTTAATGAGTCTTCCTACCATCCTGATGCCACGTTTTTCTTCATATAACCCAGTTTCTCAGATTATTTGCTCAGAATACAGGTTGAATAAGTATGGTGAAACAATACAACCCTGTTGCACACCTTTCTTAATTTTTAACCATTCTGGAGCTCTGGTAGCGTTATGAATTGGGCTGCTAATCTCATGGTCACTAGTTTGAAACTACCAGCTGCTACATGGGAGAAAGATGAGGTTTTCTGCTCCCATAAAGATTTACAGCCTCAGAAACCCTGTACAGGGTCACTATGAGTCGGGACGGACTCCACGGCACATAACAACAACAACAACAATAACAGTGTTCCCATGTTCTGTTCAAACACCTGCCTCTTGGTCCATGTACAGATTCCTCATGAGCACAATTAAGTGTTCCAGAATACGCATACTTCACAATGCCGTCCATAGCTTGTCATGATCCACACAATTGAAAGCCTTTGTGTAATCAATAAAGCACAGGTAAACAACTTTCTGGTATTTTCTGCTTTCAGCCAAGATCCATCGGACATCTGCAATGATATCTCTCGTTCCACGGCCTCTTCTGAATCCAGCTTGACCATGTTGTTGTTGTTGTTGTGTGCTGTGGAGTCAGGTCTGACTCATAGCGACCCTGTACAGGGTTTCTGAGGCTGTAAATCTTTACAGGAGCAGAAAGCCTCATTTTTCTCCCGTGGAACAGCTGGTAGTTTCGAACTGCTGACTTTGCAGTTCGCAGCCTGATTCGTAACCACCACGCTACCAGAGCTTGACCATTGATGTTGTTGTTGTTGTGTGCTGTGGAGTCGGGTCCGACTCATAGCGACCCTGTATAGGGTTTCCGAAGCTGTAAATCTTTACGGGAGCAGAAAGCCTCATCTTTCTCCTGCCGAACTGCTGGTAGTTTCAAACTGCTGACCCTGAGGTTCACAGCCCGATTCGTAACCACTACGCTACCAGAGATCCTATTGAAAGTTGATATTTGAATTTTTCTTCAGTTCTTTCAGCTTGAGAAATACTAAGTGTGTTTTTCCCTTTTGGTTTTCTAACTCCAATTATAATAATTGGCTTTGTCTTCTCGAACTACCCTTTGAAATTTTCTGTTCAGTTGTTTCACTTCTTGTAATGGTTAAGTTTCTCTCTCAACTGGCCTAGGTCAGGATTTCCACAGGTTGTTTTTAGCAGTTGGGATGTGCTTGCTTATAACTATGGTGATGAAACCTAATATGTTGTTGTTGTTGTTAAGTGCCATCGAGTCGGGTCCGACCCATAGCGACCCTGTACAGGGTTTCCGAGGGTGTAAATCTTTACGGGAGTAGAAA
>NW_006408730.1:3447648-3467483 GCF_000296735.1 Chrysochloris asiatica | reverse complement strand
CTGCTGACATTGCAGATCAAACCGAGTTCGCAGTTTAGTGCATTAACACAAGGCACCACACCAAGACTCGTTTATATGTTGTTGTTGTTGTTAGGTGCTGTGGAGTTGGTATTGACTTATAGCAACCCTATGCACAACAGAATGAAACACTGCATGCCAACCTCACAATTTTTGCCATGCTTTCAGCCCACTAATGCTGCCATTTTGCCAATCCATCTCTCTAGGGGTTTTCCTCTTTTTTTCTGATCCTCCAGCTTACTAAATGTGATATCCTTCTCCAGAGACTGGTCCCTCCTATAAGACGTCTGAAGTATGATTGACAAAGTTTGGCCATTCTAGCCACCAAGGAGCACTCTGGCTGCACTTCTTCCAACACAGATCTGTTTGTCCTTTTGGCAACCTATGGTACTTTTAATAGTCTCCTCCAACAACATAACTCAAATTCAGCAATTCTTCTATGTCTTCTTTATTCACTGTCTAGCTTTTGCATGCATATGTGGTTATTGAAAATCCCACGGCTTGGGTCAGTTGTACCTTAGTCCTCAAGCTGACATCTTTGCTCTTCAAAACTTAGAAAAGGTCTTGTGCAGCAGATTTGCCTAATGCAACACGTCCTTTGATTTCTGGACTGCTGCTTCCATGAGTGTTAATGACTGAACCAGGAAGAATGAAGTCCTTGACAACTCCAATCTTTTCTCCATTGATAAGAATGTTGTTTATTGGTCCAGTGGTGAGGATTTTTATTTTCTTTACATTGAGATGCAATCTCTACAGAAGACTGTGTTCTTGATCTGCATCAGTATGTATTTTAAATCTTCCTTACTTTTGGCAAGCAAGGTTGTATCATCTGCATATCCCAGTTTTTAATAAGTCTTGTGAAGTAACAAGTCAGACATGGTTCCCACTTGACTTCATCTATTGGCACTGTGAAAAGGATTCAATGCAATGGTGCCAGATCTACAAAATTATGAGGTTTTGTAAGAACAAAGGTCATGGGATAAAATATTTCAATGGCAGGTACAACTGCAGTTTCCTGAGTTGCCTGGAGCCTAAAACACTGGTTGAAAAGGATAGCTGATAAAGGGCCTACTGGAATCCACCCAGCCAGAGGCCCTAGGCCATATGCATATGAATGGGGTTGTTGTTGCTGTTAAGTGCTCTGGAGTTGATCCCAGCCCATAAGGTTTCTGAGGAGCAGCTGGTGAGCTTGAACCACCAACCTTGCAGTTTAAGTGGCTTTTCAGTCTGGCACATTAACCCACAACTCCACACCAGGACTCCATGATGGGGTTAGTACAAGGTAAAAGTTAACATTGCATTTGAGTGTTTTAAAAGATTTACGTACTTGACTGCCTTATGGATATTGGTTTCTCTTGCCTATTATTATAAAATAGATTTACATGTTTGATAGGGATATTGGGAATTATGATTACAGAATGCTTGTCAAACCACCATCAGCCTATCCTTGATTGGTTTTACTAAAAGGAGAGTTAGAATTTGCCTAGAAAAACCATGAGGCTTTTTGCTTAAAGCCTTTGGAACGTATAGGGCTTTAGGTGGAATCTTGAGCCTCACCCAGAACCTTGAGTGTTGGGATATTTGCATTTGATAAGAAATGCAGAGTAGTCCAGAACTGCTGGGAGAACCAGAGATTCAAGCACACTGTAGTGCTCTGGGTTAATGCACTGGAATGCAAGGTTAGTTTGAACCTCAAGGTCGGCAGTTCAAGGTCACCAGTCACTCCTTGGAAAACCGATACAGAGTTACTATGAGTCGGAACCTACTTGTCAGCACTTGACAGCAACAATATGGCATTTTGAGTTTTAGTGTCTTCAATTCAAAGAAAGCCAGCCCATTGCAGAAAACCTCTTCTAGGACTGTACTTTAAAGAGTATTGGTGAGCCATATGCTCGCTGGTGAACACCTGGATCTATGTGTGAGTGGAATTTGGGGAAATGCAGCAATGAACACACAGGCTGACTTTGGACACATTCAATTGGCACACGCTGACCTTGAGATAAAAGGAACTAGAAGGCTGACTAGTCAGAAATGTAGGGAGTTGTGTGAACTGAGCCCAAGGCTACTGGCCTAGCCCATGGGGGCAGGGCTGAGAGTGAGGGTGCCAGCTAGTTTGAAGTATTGGTAACCAGAACTGGACTGGATGAAGATAAAGATGTTTGGTAATCTGTTGTTATTGTTGCTGATAAGTGTCATTTAGCTGATTTCAACCCATAGTGACCCCGTATGGGGTTTCCAAGGAGCACTGGTGAGTTTGAATCACCGACCTTGCAGTTCAAACGGTGGCGTTGCAGTCTGGCACATTAGCCCAAAGCAGCACGCCAGGACTCCTTGGTACTCTGAACAAGTAACAATTGCTACAATTTGCTGGGCTGGGCTTTTGCATATGTTTGCAGTTGCTCAAAATTCCAATCTGAATAGAAGATCCTTCATATCAAGGAGCATGTTGTTAAGTGCCAAGGAGTCGGTTCCAACCCATAACAACCCTGTATAGGGTTTCTAAGGAGCAGCTGGTGTGTTTGAACCATCAACTTGCTGTTCAAACTGACTTTGCAGTCCAGCATATAAACCCATAGTGCCATACCAGCAAGCAATATATATATATGTGTGTGAATATATATATATATATAGTTCACTAGTTTACTTCTCTAGAAAACCCAGCCTAAGACACCGCCGCATTTCTTCCTTTAGCTTAAGCATCTCTATGTTGAAGAGCAAGTTTTAGCGTCTCTTCTGACATTCATTTTGGTCTTTTTCTTCTTTCTTGTCTTCTTAATGACTCATTACTTTCTTCCAGTATGACCTTGATGTCATCCCACAATTCTTATGGACCTTGGTCATTGGTGTCCATTGCTGTTGCATAAACTCCTAGAGATGATCTCTAAATTCAGTTGGGATATATTTAAGGTTTTGTTTTGGCTCTTGTGGACTTGTTTTCATTTTCTTCAACTTCAGTTTGAACTTGCATATGAACAATCGATGATCTGTTCCACAATCTGCCCCTGGCCTTGTTTTGGCTGACGATATGGAGCTTTTCCACTGTCTCTTTCCACAGATGTAGTCAATTTGATTTCTGTGTATTCCATCTGGTGAGGTTCCTGTGTATAGTTGCCATTTACTGTGGTAAAATTCTATTATAGGATTTATGACATTCTTTCTATCACTGGGCCATAATTTGTAACTACTGATTCTTCTTCTTTCTTATCAACTTTCACATTTTAATCACCAGTAAAAATTATCAATGTATTTTGATTACATATTTGATAAATCAGTTATGGATAACACTGTATGTGTTTTGTTTCTTTACTTTCTCTGATCATACTTGCCTGCCTTCCTCTATTTAAACCATTGCTAAATAATCAGAATAACATATCCAAATTATTAATGTATAATTTTACCACATAAATATTTTGAGATAATATTTTTGGTTTTGTATTTATTTGCACAATCACATATAAAAGAATTATGTATGCATCACTTTTACTAATTGCTTTAAGTAATGTTTTTAAATCAGATGCCTATGGAATAGAAGCTTATGTAAAATGTGTTTGAAACTATTTTATTTGGGGAATGGTTTGAGGCAATTGTAATGGGAGACAGAGTGAAACAGAATCCCAGAAGCCTAATTGCAAAAAGGTTTGGGGGCAGCCTCTTATCTCCTCTAACTTCACAAGAGGGAATGAGAATACAAATCAATGACCCAAAGCTGATTCCTATGTAGTGGAATTCATTCATGCCTCCACTCTTCAGCCTTTTTACGGATTCTGACACCAGAAATTTCTCCCTTGGCACTCTCTACTTATCTTTTGAGTTCAAGAATTGACTGTGATAGCCATACAGAACTCACAGACAATGCTCACAATTAGTGGGTTTATTAGGGAAGCAATAGGTCACAATTCAGGACCAGAAATGCTCAGAATACAATTTTTCAATTAGGCCAGCCTCCTCTCATCTGAGGCCACAAGCATGACTCTGCCTGATCTTGAACTTCGCTGCCATGCAGACCCTTGGCCTCTTACCTGCTTGTACAAATGTTACAAAGCTCTTTTGGTTTTGACAGCATCAGCAGTAAGCCTCAGCACAAAGCCACTCAGCTCTCACTCTAAGGGTCAACAAACTTAGCTCCCAGACAAGTGCCTGGAAGTACACCAGTCCACCTGTGTTACAAAGCTCTTTTAACTTTTCTGATAGGTGCCCATCACAGGAGCCTCACGCCACCAGAAAGTCTCCACCTGAAGGCACTCTACTCTAGCTCTATGGGTAGGCATGCCAGGTTCCCCACACAAGTTCCACCAGCAAGCTTTCTTCCTGAAGGCACTCAGCTTTACCTACAGGAAGCCCTTGGTTCTGCAGCCTTTCCTGTGCTGCTTCTCTGGAACTGCTTGTCACCATGTCCTGCCATCACTGCTGTTAAAACTCTGTCTCTTGGATCAAGGAGACTTTAGCACAAGGGTTTGGGATACAAAGGACACAGTCAACTCCTTGTTTGTCTTTCTTGACAGTAGTGAGATCCCCATTTCACCTCTAGGATTGCTCATTTTAAACCTAGTGGGATGTTAAAATTGGTCAAACTTCACATTAGGGTTCCAGACACCTTGTTTGTATGATCCCACTTCATACAATGGGCTCAAGCATAATAACAATTGAGGGGTTGATGTAGGACCCAGATGTGTTTCCTTCTGGTGAGCATAGGCTTCCTATGAGTTAGAACTAACTGAGAACACCTTACAACAACAATTCCCCCTCCCCATTAGGGTACTAGAGTCTTGGTGTAGCGCTGTGGGTTAATGTGCTAGACTGCAAAGTCGGTTTGAACTGCAAGGTTGGTGGTTCAAGTTCACCAGTTGTTCCTTGGAAACCCTCTATAGGGTTGCTATGGGTTGGAACTGACTTGATGGCACTTAAAAGCAACAACAAAAACATTTGTGCACAATGTACTTTATTTACATTTTTAGCAAGCTATTTAATCTCCTTTGTGGAGTACTAGCATTTCCATTTGCATAATCCTACCCACAGCTTCCTGGTGTGGCACTGTGGGATAAAGCATTGGACCACAAGGTCAGTTTGAACCACAAGGTCCGTGGTCCAAAATCACCAGCTGCTCCTCAGAAACTTTATGTAGGGTCACTTAACAACAACAAAACCCACTCTTAGGAGTTCTGCTGTGGCATGACTGCAGGATAAAGCAGTAGACTGCAAAGTCAGTTTGAACCTCAAGGTCAGCGGTTTAAACCCACCAACAACTCCTTGGAAGCCATATAAAGGGTCACTAGGAGTCAGAACTAACATGATGACAGTTAACAGTAACAGCAACTCACTCACTTGGTGAAATTTACAATAACTGGCTACAAGAGATATATCAAGAAATTTACTGCACCACACAGTGTAAGTGCACAATCTCACTCAGACTCTGCAATTTATAACTAAGCCACCTTTTCACTAGTACTCTTCATGTATCTGTACAGAATGCATTTCATACTTGTTTACCTATAGAAGTAGAGAAAGAAAGTGTATCTAGTAGGTATCAGACCCCCTTGGTCAATGATTTCCCTAAGGGCAATTGACACCTCTCCCTTCCAGGCTACATAGGAGTCAGTATCAGGCATTTTCCCTCAGGCATGCCCACTGTAATGTCTAATAAGTGTGGAAAAGGATTGAGACACAAGATTCTTCAAAAAGAGGTCCTTCTCAAGTCACATCTATGCAAAGCTGGCTGCCAAATTCACCGCTGGAATTAATGCTAGGCCGATACTATGTGAGGAGGGCTATTGTCCCGTAATTCAGAGTGTGGTCTGTTTGTATAATCCACTCTTACCTCTTACCATCGTACCCTTTCACAATCAACATAATCATTTCAGTAAATATGTGTCTGTTCTACTACGTAATAGGCACTGTAGTAAGTGCTGGAACATAAAAATGAACAAGATACAGTGCCTTCATTGAATTAGTACAGGAGCTAGGCAGTAAAACGGAAATTCTAGTGCACAAAGATGAGTGCTAAAATGGCCCTGAATGCTATGAAAAGGCCTAGGAACAGCAACTCGGATGGAAATTGTAAAAGGTTTGCGAGCTCATATGATTTTCATTTTAATAACCTCATATAATGTGCTATTTTATTCATAAACTGGATTCATTTCTGGAATTTTGAACAAAGACAGGTATAAATATCACTCATTTTAACTTATGTATGAACAACATAAAACTGTAGTAGAAGCACCTTCATCTGGCATCTCTCTTTTTTAATGTAGAGAACATTATAAAGTTTATAATTTGGACAGCCATGGTTTTATTTATTTTTTTTTAAAACAATACCTTTCGTTTTATGACATAAAAATCTGCATTAAGAATATAAAACATATGTTGTTGCTGCTAAGTGCTGTTGAGTCAGTTCCAAATCACAGAGACTCTGCATAGGGCTTCTGAGGTTTTTTAAATCTTTGCAGAAGCAGAAAGCCTCATCTTTCTCCACAGAGTGGTTGGTGGGCTCAAACTGCAGACCTTGTGGTTTGCAATCCAGTGCTTATCTTATGGAGCCACCGTGCTCCCATAAAACATATAAGGTACCACTAAACACTGAATTCAGGATGGTGGTACCTCTAGAATGAGAATTGTGGAAAAGGATTGGAACTTCATTTGTATGTGTAATGTTTAATTTCCAAGAATAAAGGCTACATTTCACATCCTCCTTTGAACAGCTGGATGTGGTCCAGTGGCTAAGTTTCAGACAATGGGATGTAAGTGGGAGTGTCCTTTGCAGCATCCAAGAAACATCCTTTAAAGAACCGAACCGCTTGTCATCAAGTAGATTCTGACTCATGGTGATTTCACATTCTTAGGGATAGAATGGCGCTTCATAGAGTTTTCTTTTTCTATTTATTTAAATAGAAAAAGAAAGCTTTTACTGTGAATTAAGTGAAGGTTTACAGAGCAGATCATCAAAAGTAACGCTTCATTTCATTTCAGGGATTGCAATCCCCGGGATCAAATATCTGTCATCCTACTTCCTCTGTGTGATACTATTTCCATTTCATCCTCCTTCCCAACCCTTCTGAACATGGTCCTTAGGTAAATGCTGCCCTTTCAATCTTCACTGGTGGACCATTCCATGGTGAGCATACATTATTAGTGTTGTCCTCTCTTTATATCTATCTACTGGTTGGCTAAAAATTGAGTCTTGAAGTGAGTTCCACACCTGGGGTGGGCAAGGGCTTCCAGTCTTTTTCTGAACAGTAACAGTAACAGTCTTTTTCATAACTTTGATTCCTTTTCTGTATTTTCCCCACTATATCCAGGATCTTGTAATGTGTCCCTGTTAGGAGAGTTCCTAGTGATAGCCAGGCATTATCTGGTTCTTATGGTCTCAGGGTCATTGAGACTGAAGTTCATGTGTTCCATTAATTCATTGGATTAATTGATTCCAAGCATCTTCAATTTTCATCTTCTTTCTTCCACACATAGATGGCCACTCTTAAGTTTTTAAGGTCACATTTTCCAATCATGTGCATATCAAGTGAAATAAAATATTCTCATTCTTTTCAAATTTTGCTGATATTATATAATGAATTTAATCTTCAAACTCAGCAGGTAGTAACTATGTATGAAATTGGTTTATAAATTTTAAATGCATTTTTTGTAGCATAAAAATATTCTCTAATGTAAAGTTCTTTAACCACATCCAAAATAAAAAACATAAAATTATCATAAGAGTTTCAAACTAATATTTTGGCTATCAAAATAGCTATCTATTAATAAGCATCCTGCTTCCCCAAAATATACACCTTAACCTAATCAACATGAATATCAAAATTATTAGACAATGGGCAATACAGTTAATCTGGAGAGTCATTATATATCGGTACTTAAAATCATTGTGTCCTTGCTAGAAAATTTTTACTTCATGGTAGAATATATTTGGGTTATTTTGATCTTCAATATAACTGTTAGTACACAGGGAAAATCACAAATAAATATATCAGTTTTGAAAAAGTACATTAAATAGAGAAATGATTATAGTGAGACATCCATCTCCTTTAAAATACATAGGCTTTTCTGTGTGTGTGTGATAGAGAATGGGGGTGGGGGGAGCTAAAGTTACAAAAAGATCATTTTTACACTTGATAAATACACTTTTAAAATACAAATTGAGGTAGAACTTATAGTTCTATTATTGTTGATGTTGTTGTTAAGTGATATTGAGTAAATTCCAACTCATAGCAACCATGTAGATCTATTTTAAAAAAATTGTTTCTATGGTCATATGCAGAAAGGAAATACCTGTAAGTGAGAATGTTTTCTTGCAATGGTTTTATTTTACTTGTCAGCATTTTGGTAGTCCAGAGAGTCACTAAATGGAGTACTTATAAGAATTCTAGGAAATTAACAGAAGATGTATGTAGGGGAAAAAAAAGTAGGCAGTTGCTTCAGATCATCAAACATTGCATTTTCCAGTCTCTTTCCTGCACTTACATCTGGACAATAAAAATGTGCTATCCTAGGTTTGTCCAGTCGCCTTCCATGATTAACATTGTTTTATATCGCAAACCTCTGTCCCAGTGCACAATATATGAAAGTTTAAGAAAAAAGGGTGAAACTCAGAATGCAGAGACTACTGGGCATTCATATAAGAAAACAAATAGAGAAATGTTTGAATTCTGGCCATCAGTCTGTCCAAAGCCTGTCTCATCAATTGTCACATTTGCACCAAAAAAGAGGTATTCAGGAGGGAAGATCAAAGTTGATGATTTGTAACTTGCTTCTCTTCGACTTAATAGCAAGGACTTGGAGGTTCTATACCTGTTCTCCCATATAGTAGTGCATGCTGGGAGGGTGGTCTGCTTTCAGATTCCTATCCAGGCTGCCTAAACTGAGGCCTGAGCTCAGGGCATTCCCTGATAGGAAGACTTGGAATTGGGTCTCTTGTTGTTTCTCAGTCCTTTCTGCTTGTCAGAGAAAGCTTCCTCCCCATAGTAACTTTCTCTGTCTCTATGACTACCTATGACTATTTAATTGTACTCAAGTAATTAATCTTGTAGCTAGTGGCGGGGCATGTTCTAGTGATACACCTACAGTAACAGGACTGCCATGCTGTTTGAATTCAAGCAAAATTTGGCAACAGAATGATCAAGTCAGCTGTAGCTCAACAAAGGCCCCTTCCTCTTATTCCTTTCCGCAGTCCCCATGCACGCTGAGGCAAAAATCCTTTGCCTACAGACCTTTCACCTGTAATATAAACTTGGAGCCTTAATATGCAGAAGAGATTATCTGCATCAATTCACTCTGGAACTTGTGTCTTCATGAGACCGATACACGATGAATCTTGGCCCATTCTTTTGCATCCTAAGCACTATGTAAGTAAATAAAAGTTTGATATTTTGCCACTGAATAGTGCCAATTACTGAGACTTACATTCTTTGTGCCCTGGTGGGGTACTGGGGGATAAGCACTGGGCTGCTAACCACAAGGTTGGCAGTTCAAACCCACCAGTTGCTCCTAGAAAACCCTATACAGGGTTGACATGAGTCAGAACCTACTGGATGGCACTTAACAAAAATAACACATTCCTGATGTAGTGTTGTAGAATAAGCACTGGACAGCTAAACACAAGGTCAGTGGTTCAAAACCACCAGTTGCTCTTAGGAAACGTTATACAGGGTCGCTATGAGTTGGAACAGATTCGACAACACTTAATGACAAACAGCCCTCTAAGTGTCCATTCTTTATAGTAGCTCACAGCAGTGCAGAAATACCATTCAAGTTGTGACTATTTGGAAATCACCCATCAGTTTGGTCTACCAAATTCGTCCTTTAATCCTTGGCTGCCTAGCTCCCACACAGCAGAGTGATTTTTTAAAAAGTAAATCATCTCATGATACTGTTTCAAAACACACTCCCAATAAGAACACCCACGCTTGCAGATAATACCTACTTGCCCTGGCTTCGATGACTGGATGATTGGAGCTCAACCAGAAGTAAAAAGAAGAGGAAAAAAATAAATAAATAAAAATTCTCATACAATTTGATGAACTTGACCTACACCAATGGAAGCAGTAGCTCAAAAGAGGGAACAAGTCCTTACAGCAAGAATCATTCCCACCCCCTCCACACACAGAGTAGCCAGGGATGGGCAACTTGGATATTGCTACCCAAAATGGGGGGTGGGGGGGGCTACAAAGGCAAGAAGTGACTGGCTTACAAGCTTTCAAGAGGGACCCTAGACCCAGAGGGTCTGGAGGAAAGTAGAATCTCCAGTGAGTAGTATTCAATCTGACTAGCCGGGGCTGAGGCAATGAAATGCAGACGGGTCTCTTGTGATACAATAGTGAATAATTGTTATCAGGACATCATGTGAGGGTTGGAAATGTAAAGGTAGATGTTTTATAGCAAGGAGGGGAGTGATTAACTTTTCAGTCGAGGAGTGGAGGTCCCTAGGACCATCAAGGGAGGAGAGCAGAGAGTGGGACCCTACCCAGAGAAGCAGTGATGCACGAAATGGAGCCAGAGATGATGATGTGGAGCTGTGGAGCAGCTGGAGACTTTAGATCCAGAGAGGGAGAGTGACTGTGTGCTGAAGACCTGGGGGCACAGGGAAGGATTGGATGCAGGGAATTGTAACCATGGCAACAAGATACGATAGAATGAATGTAAAACTAATGTTCTCCCATGTAAACTGTCACATAATTCACAATAAATCATTTAAGAAAGAAAAAAAACAAAAAACAAAAAACACTCCCATTCCTTCCTATCTTTTTTAGGGGAAACCATAAATTCTTTCTTTAAACTACCTCTCTAACCTCATTGCCAACAATTCTACCCTCATTCTCTACCGCACTTTCAAAAAAAAGCACAGCCAACAATGGAAATTTCAAAAGATATGCACTGCCTGCTCCTGCTTCTTGGGATGTTCATTTCTAAGTTATTTTAATGCTTTCTCTCTTAATCATTCAACAGCCTTCTTAGATATCTCCTTACCAGAAGGAAAGCTATGGACAGCTTTGGAGAGAATGAGTGTACTGGAACACTGATGCTCATGAGGAACTTGTACATAGACCAAGAGAAAGTTGTTCAAAGAGAACAAGAGAACACTGACTAGTTTAAAATTAAGAAAGGTGTGCGACAGGGTTGTAGTCTTTCACCATACTTATTCAATCTGTATGCTGAATAAATAATCTGAGAAACTGATACACATTGTTGTTAAGTGCCATCGAATTGATTCCGACCCATAGCGTCCCTGTATAGGGTTTCCAAGGAGCAGTTGGTGAGCTTGAACCACCGATCTTGCAATTCAAACGACTTTGCAGTCTGACGCATTAGTCCACAGTGCCACACCAGGACTCCAATTTTCAAAGGTAGCACTCTTCAATTTCATCTTCACTTCTTTAATGGTTGTTGCATAAATTTGAATAATACTGGTATTAACTGGTCCTCCTTATTGTTGTTGTTAAGTACCATGGAATAAGTTCTGACTCATAGTGACCCTGTACAGGGTTTCTGAGGCTGCAGATCTTTACAGGAGCTGAAAGTCTCATCTTTTTCCCTCAGAACAGCTAGTAGTTTCAAACTGCCAACATTGAGGTTAGCAGCCCAATTCATAACCACTACACTACCAGAGATCCTTATAGACATATGGATCTTATCCTATCACATACAACATTGTACATCAAGACTAATCTTCAAATTTCTTTTTGACAATGAATATGACACCATTCCTCTTTAATTGTCATTTCTGACATAGTAAACCATATGTGTGTCTGATTCAAAATACCAATTCAGTTCATTAATGCCTAGGTTATCCATCTTTATATGTTCCATTTCTTCTGAACCAACTTCAATTTTCCTAGTTTGAGACTTCAAACATTCCATGGTCTTAATATTAATTGATGTTTGCAGCTTTTTTTCCTCAATTTGATTTGTGTCCCATCAGCAAATGAAGATCTCAAAAGCTTTACGTCACGTCATTTTGATCAACTCTACTTTGAGGAGGCAGTTATCTCTTTAATGACTTCCAACCTGAGAGGCGCATCTTCTGGCACTGTATTTGACAAACATTCTGATGCTATTCATAGTGTTTTCATTTTCTGGTACTATGTCTGACATAAGATTTTCAGTGACAGCTCTGGTAGCATAGTGGTTACAAATCGGGCTGCGAACCGCAAGATCAGTAGTTCAAAATTACCAGCTGTTCCGTGGGAGAAAGATGAGGCGTTCTGCTCCCGTAAAGATTTACAGCCTCGGAAACCCTGTACAGGGTCTCTGTGAGTCGGAACCAACTCAACAGAACTTAACAACAACAACAATAAAACATTCAAAAGTGGTTTGCCTCTCCTTCTAACCACTCTGTGTTAGTCTGAAGCTCTGCTGAAACCTGTGCATCATGGGTGACCGTGCTGGTATACAAAAAACTGATAGCATAGCTTCCAGCATAACAGCACACAAGGCACCACATTTTGATAAACCACCCGATTATTGGGACCTCAATTTTATTAGCACTACAAATAAACTTGTAGCCTCATTGGTCATGGTAAATATCACAAACCTAATGATAATTCTCTTCAGTGGCAAATTTGGCCCACTAGTATGAATTTTATTTTCCATGGTCATTAGAAATATTCAAGAGGTCAGAAATTTTACTGCTGGATAAACAGGGAATACTGACCCACATAAGTTTAAAAACAGTCATATAATGACTTTAGCAAATTCTTATCCTCTTTCTGGGTCACTGGCTATGTTTGATTCTAAGCATAACAGAGTAAAACTTGGCCTTATGGAATTTTCTAGAATAACAGACCTCTGCCAAACTGGAACAATGCTGGTGATTAGAAACCCATTCATCAGTAGCCTATATGGGGCACTGACAAGAAAATGTCCTTGATTGCAAAATTGTTCACATTTTCTCTGAAAGAATCTAGCAGCATAGATGTGTCCTGAGTTTCCACTTCAGCAAACACTGTCAGGAAGACAGAATCGGAATTCTTCATTCTGGACTCTGAACTTTATGCTCTGGAAGACAGCTTCTTTCTGGTACTATTAACAGCTTATGTCCGAAATAAATGAGATGAAATAGAATTAGAAGGCTGTTTGCTATGTATGCAGGAATTGTTCAAATATTAAATCCCCATCCAGTTAACTCTATAGGATGAACTGGGTATTTTAATAGAAGATAATTTTTAAACTGTGTCTGTCAATACATCTTCATATGGGAGTGATTCAAAATTAAAATTGTATGAACCAAACCAAGCTCACTGCTATTGAACAGATTCCAATTCATAGCAAACCTCTATAGGACAGAAACCATAAAGGTTCAAAGGCTGTAAATCTTTACAAGGGCAGATAGCCTCACCTTCGTCCCTTGGAGTAGCTCATGGGTTTGAACCACTGACCTTGTGATTAGAAGCTCAATGCTGAGCCCACAGAGTCACAAGGGCATCTTTAAATTATGTAGTCCAACACATATGCAGTATCTAATAGTAAAAGCAATCACCCTGGAATTAGAAGACTCAGATATACATTTCCATCAGGCCACTTTCCAAAACACCAAGTTGCCGTCTAGGGAGACTTCAACATTTTTGGTCTATAAAATAAATTACTTCATATCTACCTTGAAGGGTGGTTGTGAAGATCAAATTAGTTAAACGATGTGCAAATGCCTGACAAAGTGCAAAGTATCCCAATAATATGAGTTAATTTTCCTTTTTCACTATTTAAGATCACATTTTAAATTATTACATGAGACCAGAAAGATTTATAAACTAGACGTTATGAAGTTGAGCAGGGTTAGCTCTCCTATTATGTCCTCAGGTTAGCACTAGTGATGTGCTTTCTCATCACTGATGTTTTATGCACCTGAAATTCACAGAAAACCCTGGTCTGTTAATAAGATCCAAGATAAGGACAAATGCACTGTGAAATGAGCTGTTCATAATGCACTGTTATTCTGGGGCAAAGTTCTTCATGAACATATTTTTTTCTTCATTTGAAAAGGTCTGTTATGCAATTTATTATCTTCATTGCAGAAAAAAATAAGTGCTAGACAGTAAATGCCTCTCTTACTCTCTCTATCCTTTTCTAGCCTCCAAAAGTCATTAGAACAGAGTGAAGTTGTAAACCTGACGTTGATTTCTGAAGCATCCTCTTTCTCATTCTCCTTTTTCTTGGTGGTGATCTTATAGGAAGGTTAAAGAATAATTTCATATTCACAAATATGCTTTATGTTATATAGAACTCAGAAAAGTCTGACTGCTGATGTCCCAGAAGCCATGTTAGAAGATGATTCTCTGGGTTCATTTCACTACAAGACCATGACCTTTATATGTTGGAACAACTGACTTGAAATAATGGTTATCCATGAAACAGGCATTTATTAGTTCTACTTGATATTTCCCAAGTAGTCATTTTCCTCATTAAAGAGAATATGTTACACGTCAAAAGGAAATTTTGTAGCTTTAGGTGGGCTGACATCTACTCATCTCTGTACCAGTTCATTTACTACTTTTTCTTTACTCATATGTTTTCCATAAATGAAGGCATTTTCTGAAAGATTCTTGAAATTAACAATGATAACTCATAACTATTAGTGCTAACTGATGTTCATACTTATTACTGTGGATTGAATACTGCCCTCACCACACCCCAAATATATGCTGTAAATATAAACTCTTATATCTGTGAACATACTCACATTTGGAAATGAAGTTTTCTTTGTTATATTATTAAAGCCATACTAGTGTAGACTGTATTTCAGACCAATCACTTTTGAGACATAAAACGGAACAGATTAGGTATAGAAACATGCAAGCACAAATGAGGGTAAGATAGATGTTCTGTGGAGATCTCCAAGGTACACCAAATAGAATAGTAGACTAGCTCAGACAAGGTTTTCCTACGAACAGACAGAGGAAGACTTTCTAGAGTCAGCACCTTAAATTTGGACTTCAAATCTCCTAAACTGTGAAAAAATAAATTCCCCTTCTTTAAAGCCACCTAGTTACAGTACAGACTGCTGGTGTGGCACTGAAGGATAAGAACTGGAACACAAGGTCAGTTTGAACTTCAAGGTTGGCACTTTAAATTCACCAACCACTCCTCAGAAACATTATAAAGAGCCTATTGGTAGCGTAGTGGTTACGAATCGGGCTGCGAACCTTAAGGTCTGTGGTTCGAAACTACCAGCCGCTCCGCGGGAGAAAGATGAGGCTTTCTACTCCCGTAAAGATTTACACCCTCGGAAACCCTGTACAGGGTCGCTGTGGGTCGGAACCGACTCGATGGCACTTAACAACAACAACAACAACAAATGTGAGTTGGAATCGACTCTTCAGCACTTAACAACAGCAACAAGTTATGGTATATCTGTTATAACAGTGCTAAGAAACTTAGACACTTATATAAAACCCATAGGTGTTAAGTGTATAATCAAAACACATTTTAACTGCACTTATGAATTGCATCCACACACCTGTTTAACATCCCATCCAGTCAACAAATTACTCGATTCCTGGTGTGGTGCTGTCGGATCATCAGTGGACTTCGAACCATAAGGTCAACAGTAATAACAAACTATGAAATAGTGTTAATCAAGGAGTGGAAAGGGCACATACTTTTTGGAAAGCACTTCCAAGGGGATTTGTTATATACAATGAAAGCTGTCAGGCTTCACTGTGCCCTATATGTTCAGATGTTCACATTACTGTACACTGTACTTTCCTGGTTAATTCCTAACTGGTTTTATTGACACATTCTTCAAAGAAAAGTTAAAGTTGACATCTGTTTCCCTTGCTCAGAGAAAGCCCCCTTAAAGCACAAATGGTACACATGGCTCAGCGGCTTGGGAAACAAAGTTCTTTTCGTTCTAACTTGCAAACACCTATTGTTTACATACGCTAGATCTAGAGTCCTTTGGTATTCCATTGGTTTTAAGATTTTGTTACCCATGATGATTATTCTTTAAATATTAAAATTGTTTGGTATTTTCATTTGAGAAGCAAGTATCAAGGTTTTGTTACACTTATCATTTTAATACAATTAAGTTCTTTCCATTGTACTAGTGGGGCAGCAGGCCAGAGACCTGAGAGCCCAACAGGGCCTGGCTGAGGTTGGCAGCTGCGGCTCCCTCTTCCTGCCCTCTTCCCCTTGAGGGCAACTTGGCAGCTGTGCTTGGGGACACTCAGCAGGTCCAGGCAGGCTGCATGTCAGTGCTTTCAGTGATATCCCTGCCCTGTCCCCAGAAGTCATGGAAGAAATAAGGTAGTCCCTCCACAGACCAAATGGGGAAGCCCAGATAGAAAATACAAGAATGACTTGTTTCACACGTATGTGTAGTTTCACTAGGGAAAGTGGACATCCCCCTCCCCCCCCCACACACACCTCCTCATCAAGCAGCGGCCTGGCGGCAATGAATACCTGCGGATGGTGGCCTCCACCTTGCTCAGTCTGCACAAGGTTGACCCATTTTATTGATTTCGGCTAGTCCAGTTTATGAAATGGTGGATCGCTCCCAGCCCTTGCTGGACTCCACCAGCCTGAGGACCCTGAACTGCTCAGGTGTCAACCTCTTCCTCTACCAGAGGAACGAGTTCCAAACCACCAAGACCTACACAGATTCGTTGGTGTATCACATCAGGTCGATGTTCCTGGAAAAGGACATCCGGGCTTTTCATAATTACAAGGGCTCCGTGCCTGACTTAGGGATGGCATACACGTTCATGGGGCAGGGGACACCCTCCAAGTGAAGATGGTCTCCTTCAAGCATTTTTTTGGCCAAGGTTGAGTGTGAGCAGATGCTGGAAATCCACTCAAAAGGAAAGGACTAGGGCTACTTTGGATTGGACGTAGTGAATGAGCACAAGACCATTGGATGTATACAGATGTACACAAGAGGATGTACACAGATGCTCAGACGCTCTGCGGTGGAGGACTGATGACAGGGAGCACCAGACCACCACGATGGCCCGCGTGGTGCTCCAGAAGTAGGTCAGCAAGCAGGCAACCAAGGACAACTACCAGCCCCGTGTATCAAGCCCTCGAGGTCCGTGGACACTTATGACAGCTGCTGGGAGAGCAAGAAATCGCCCCTGAAGGCCTCATTGAGCATAGCCCCTGTGGAAGCCGACCTGGGAGAGACATCAAGAACGAGATCATCCGCCCATCCCCCTCGTTCCTGACCATATCCAACTCTGAATGGCAGCCCGGATGACCTGTCATCCCCCTCACCCAGCAATGGCTTGGGTCTGCTGCGCGGCACAGGCTTCTCCACTCAGGATGACACAGAGCTGTACACAGAATCAGAACAGGCTGTTCAGAAACGCTGCCCAGCCCCTGTACCACAAGTGCGCACCATCTCAACCCCAGCCAGAGTCCTCTTTCTCCAAATGCCAAAACTGTGATCTGCTAAGCAGCTCCTCCCTCTTCCCGCGCTGCAACAGCCAGCTGTCCTGTGACCCGGTCACAAAATAGGGTGCTGGCCCCAGCAAGGCCACCACTCGTGACAGCCTGACCTCTGGGGTTTCTCTGCGGGAGAAGTATGCGGACCAAAATCAAGGCCTACACAAGCTGCCGCACCTCCACTCCAAGTCCAAGCCCTCCAGTAACCATTATGCCCAGGCACCACCAACGCCTGCACCGTGTTCCAAAGTCTCCTGTGGACACCTGCCTCAGTGCCTACCATTATGACCCCAGCTGTAAAAAAGAATGAGCTGCACAAGTTCATGTCCAACCACCAACTGAACTACAAGTCCACCCTGTTCTCCCACTTTGCACCTTCCTGCTACAAGGTCTACACCACTGACCTTTCTGGTTTCTGGATGAAGAGCAAACCCAGGCCTGCACTGACCATGGGTATGCCAGGGTTCTAGGGGCCGGCTGCTCTGTGGAGGAGTTACTTAGTTACAGCTGACTTCCTTGTTTCAACTGATGACTGCTTTGTTGTTCAACAAAGGAGAGATGGACATTTCCACATTTCCATTTAGATTCATTTTTTGCTAGTCTCTCCATTTCCTGTTTGGTGTAATTTAAAATTTTTTTTATTTTTAAGAGGATTTCTATCACTGGCACTCTCTTTGGCCCTCCCCCTCTCACCTAGAAGCCAACTTGGACAAGGACGAATGCTTTCCACTACTTCCGAACACCCACCTGGAGTGTGGAGCTAGGGGCTTGTTGGCTTGTGAACTGGGTCCTCCTGCCACACCTCTTCCTGGCTCATCCCTTCTCTGCTCTGACTCCATGCCAAGCATTCCCACCTGCACTCCCCACTCAGAGCTGGAAAGGCTGCACGGAGTCCTTAGTCACCAAACTCAGTTTGTGTTCATCCACATGATTTGTGCCTTTCCCTTCAAAGCATTGCCTTGTGGACCATCCACAGTAGGCCCAGCACGCTCTACTCCTTTCTGTTGTTTGTACGAGGCCCCATTACTGTACTGTAAAGTGATCTTTTTGAGATGTAATTTTAAATAAATATTCAACTTGCTGCATCTTTCAAAGTGGTTAAGGAATAAAACATTGTACAAGGAAGGGGGTTTCAAATAGTTCATAAAAAACTGAAGGAAAAGATAATAGAGTGTTTCATGAACTTTTTGAAACCCTCTTTTATTCCATTCTGGTTTGAAGCATTGTTTTCTTTCAGAATTTTATCAACTTTTATTTATATTAATGATTAACTTATTGCATTCATTTAATCAATGTATGTGTGCTAGATTCTAGGTGCTAGACATTAAGAAATTGGGATATAGAAAAGAATAAGACACAGATCACAGGAACTAACAGTCTGAGAAATGTAGAAGAGTAATAGGGGTTTATAATACTAGGGGTTTAAAACACTGAATGTTTTAAATTAAAAAAACATGCGTGACAAGGTTGTATTCTTTCACCATACTTATTCAACCTGTATGATGAGCAAATAATATAAGAAGCTGTGTTATATGAAGAAAAACGTGGCATCAGGATTGGAGAAGGACTCATTAACAACCTGCGATATGCAGATGATACAACATTGCTTGCTGAAAGTGAAGAGGATTTAAAACATTTACTGATGAAGATCAAAGAGCACAGCCTTCCATATGGATTACATCTCAATGTCAAGAAAACAAAAATCCTCACCACTAGACCAATAAACAACATTCTTATCAACAGAGAAAAGATTAAAGTTGTCAAGGACTTCATTCTTCTTGGATTAACTATCAACATTCATGGAAGCAGCAGTCAGGAAATCAAATGACGTATTGCATTAGACAAACCTGCTACACAAGACCTTTTTAAAGTGTTGAAGAGCAAGGATGTCAGCCTGAGGACTAAGGTGCGTGTGACTCAAGCCATGTTATTTTCAATAACCTCATATGCATGCAAAAGCTGGATAATGAATAAGGAAGACTGTAGAAGAATTGATGCATTTGAGTTATGGTATTGGAGGAGAATATTGAAAGTGCCACGGGCTGCCAAAAGAACCAATAGATCCATTTTTGAAGAAGTGCAGCAAGAGTGCTCCTTGGAGGCCAAGATGGCCAAACTTTGTCTCTCATACTTCGGGTCAGAAGAGACCAGTCACTGGAGAATGATATCATGTTTGGTAAGGTGGAGGGTCACAGAAAAAGAGGAAGACCCCAACAAGATGGATTGGCCTGGTGGCAGCATTGATGGACTCAAGCGTGGCAACTATAATGAAGTTGGCCCCATGCACAGCAGAATGAAACAATGTTCGATCCTGGGCTAACCTCACTACCGCCACCACATTTGACGCCATCAATGATGTCACCTGGCCGATCCATCTCGTTGGGGGTCTTCCTCTTTTTCTCTGACCCTCCACCTTACCCAGCATGACATCCTTCTCCAGC
>NW_006408730.1:3435235-3445015 GCF_000296735.1 Chrysochloris asiatica | reverse complement strand
TTGGGCTGCTAACCTCAAGGTCAACAGTTTGAAACTACTAGCTGTTCCACAGGAGAAAGGTGAGGTTTTCTGTTTCCTTAAAGATTTACAGCTCAAAACCTCTGTATAGAGTCATTATGGGTTGGAACCGACTCCACAGCACACCACCACCACATCTATATTTGTTATTGCTGTTGTTAAGTGCTTCCCTGTGGGTCCTGACTCATAGTGACCATGTATAGGGTTTCTGAGGATTGACTGGTGAGTTTGAACCACCGACCTTTTGGTTCAAATCAACCTTGTGGTTGAGTGCTTATTATTCAGCACCACAGCAGGACTACAGTATTTATATATACAGTGGTTACAAATCGAGCTGTTAACCTCAAGGTCAACAGTTCAAAACTACCACCTCTTCCATGGGAGAAAGATGAGACTTTCTGCTCCTGTAAAGATTTACAGCCCCAGAAACCCTGTATAAGCTTGCTATGAGTTGAAACCAACTCCATGGCACATAACCATCACCATAGTTGTTAAGTGCTGTTGAGTTAGTTCCAGTTCATAGGTACTCTATATAAGGATTTTGAGGAGCAGTTGGTGAGTTTGAAGCACTAACCTGTCGTTCAGAGTTCAGTGCTGGTCCTATATCAGAAACCCTATGGATGGGTCAGAACCGACTCTATGGCACTTAAGCGTTTTTGTTAAGTGCCATCCCAAATCAACCCTGTATAGGATGTCTGAGGAATAGTTTGTGAGGTTGAACCCCCCAACCTTGGGGTACAAACTGACCTTGCAGTCCAGAGCATTAACCCGCAGTGCCACACTCGGACTCCATATTTATCTATATTATATATCCCTCCTCCTAGCTAAAATTAATCCTCTTTTTTTTTTATTCTCTGATATAGTCTAATGATTTTATTTATAACATTTTTCAAAATATGGTACCTGGAAATGTATCTACAAAGAGTATCCAAGACCTCTTTTGATGCGAGTTAGAAATTTTATTGAAAGATATAGAAAAGACATACATAAATGTAGAGATATATTTTATTCCTGGACAGAAAAAAGTTATAGGTCATTTCTCTGTAGATTTATCCATGTTGTTGTTAAGTGCTGTGGAGTCCATTCTGACACATGGTGACCCTATATGAGGTTACTGAGGCAATAAATCTTTACAGGAGCAGAAAATCTTATCTTTCTAAAAAGAGCAGCTCGTGGGCTTGAACCACAAACCTTGTGATTAGAAGCACAGTATTCCCTGATTTATAAATTTATCTGTGGATTCATTGTAATTGTGATAAAATATCAATAAAAGTATTTGTAGATTTTGACAAGCTGCTTCTAAATAGTATCTGAGATATCAAAGGGTCAAACATAGACAAAACACTTTGATGAAAAGATGCATTGTGGAATGACTTGCTTGAAAAGTTAACAAGACATTATGTTGTTGTTGTGTACTGTCAAGTCAGTCCCACCTTGTAACAACACTATATAGAGTTTCCAAGAGTGACTGGTGTGGTTAATATGGTTAGCAGTCCAGGGCTTACTCTACAGCACCACACCAGGACTCAACAAGGCATAATCAAGCTGTAACAATTATGATAGTGTCTGACTTGTACAAGGCTGGACAACTGGACACATGAAAGAAAATGGATCAGAACTGTAAATTACAGGAGTCTTTATTCATTTTACCTGGGACATATTTTGCATGTGCTTTCCACTGTCCGAAATAATACAACTAACAGAATTTTTTGTTCATTTTTTTAAGGTCAAGTATAAATGTACATTTTTTTAAGGTCAGGTAATATGGTTATGTCTCAGTATGGCTACATAGACTCATTTAATGCTTATGGCAATAAATGGAATTTACTGAGAATTGTTCAGAATATAAAGGCAAATAAGCTTCTGAATGAACAGAGTAAAAACTCAATGACAAGAAATGAATAGGGCTTTTTGTTTCCACTCAGACATTAAATAATGATGTTAAAATGGTAGTTTATAATCATTAAGTCCATGTTAACTTAGTCAATAGCAAACAACTTTCCATGACAAAATTTCATGGCACATGCTAAAACATACGGATAGCTCTTAAGTAGAATCTCCACTGAGTAACATCCAATCTGCCTGGGCGGGGCTGATGAAAGGTAATGCGGATATGTCTCTTGTGATACAATAGTGAATAATTGTTATCAGGACTGATTGTGAGGGTTGGAAATGTAAAGGTGGACATTTTGTAGCAAGGAAGGGAGTGATTAACTTTGCAGTTCAGGAGCAAAGGTCCCTGGGACCATCAAAGGAGAAGAGTGGAGAGCTGGACCCTGCCCAGAGAAGCATTGATGCCTGAGATGGAGGCAGAGATGATGGCATGGAGAGATGGAGCAGCTGGGGACTTTAAACCCAGAGAGGGAGAGTGACTGTGTGCTGACAACCAAGGGGCAGGCTTGTAGGGTATACCCTTTGGTTGGTTGATGATGCTTGGAGGGAATTGATTGTAACCATGGCAAATAAACGATATATGATAGGATGAATGTAAAACTAATGCTCTCCCATGTAAAACTATCACATAATTCACAATAAAACATTAAAACAAAACAAAACAAAAGAATAGCTCTTAAAAAGAAAGATTCAAAAAAGAGGGCTAGCATTAGCAAATGGAATGAATGAAGAAAGACTATGGTTGTGGTAATTGCAGATAACTAAAACCAGAAGGTTTCATGTCAAACTAACTTCAGACCACCATCCTGAACATGAAACAGATACCTTGCCAGACCACTCTGAGATCATATGCTGACCCCAGAACTCCTTTTACTGCTCAATCAGGCAATCCCTCAATACTGCTACTAAGCCAGCAGAAAATGATTAAGCAGAAAAGACCATTCCATTCTCAAGTTGCTTTCTGCCATCTTGAGATAAGGGTTTAGACATATAGCTACAAGAAGAAAATTTTAAGTACCAAAACACAAAAATACAACCAAAGTGAGGTGTTTGCTCACAGGTAAACAGGAGTAGTTTTGAATATCATTTTATAGTCCTAGAAGCTTAATATATAATACTTATAATAGGTTTGGAGTCCTGGTGTGGCACTGTGGGTTAATGCACCGGACTGCAAAGCTGGTTTGAACTGCCAGTTCGGTGGTGCAAGCTCACCAGCTGCTCCTCGAAAACCCTATACAGGGTCGCTGTGGGTTGGAACCAACTTGACAGTGCTTCACAACAACAACAAATAATAGATTTATATATGACTATAATCAAAGAATCAAAAATATTCTCACACTTTTATAACAGAGAAACACAAAGCTATCTCTTCTAGAACATTCTTCTTGAAATGAGAACTTAGAAGCTTGTTACTTTTGTCTAGTCTCTACAGCTATGTATCTGATATAAACAGGATATTCCTTAGCATTTATGGTATCTGAATTTCTGTCATGCTCTACTTTATTTTTCTAAGACATTCCTTTTTTTATATAAATAATATTTTCTATAGACCCTATATTCTACCTAAGAATGTATATATTTTAAGTTATAATTATGACAAATATTCTACAATCCATTCAACTTGATTGTTCTTTGATGTTTGTCATGCAAAAGGATTAGTTTCCCCCAAGCATTTTTTTCTCCTGGTAGGTTGTTTGTTTGTTTGTTTTTCTGTCTCTAGTGAGACATGGAGTGTTTTGATACCAATTTGAGGAAATATGAGGGTATTTGAATTTAAATGTAACCATATCTAAGCAATGCACTTAATACTTTAGGTACTGCATCTGAGTGGTTTTCAAGTATCTCCCCCAACATGTCACTTGAATCCAGTCAGCAGGTTGCAAAGGCATGCATAATTATTGAGGTTTAGAACAGAAGCAGGAAATAAAAATGAAGTTCAGAAGTCGAGTATTGTTAAACAAAAACACAATAGGGTAAACACTATAGACATAAGAACAATACAGTCAGTTTAAGAAGCAAGGACCTCAACCTTATATTAACCTTCACTTATACCCACTTCCATTTCATTCAACAAATGCTATGCAGAAAACTGAGACACTTGATTACTGAAGCACCCATTATTAGACAGGTATTTCTTACTGTGGGCAAAGAAATTTGGGAAATAATCAAACAGCAGGAAATAAAGGGGCTGGGGGAGTGATTTCTAAAGGATTTTGCTTTCATAGATTTCTCAATGTCATTCTGTACACACATAAAAAAAAAAAAAAAAAAAAAAAAAAAACGCTTTTAAAATGAGTTGTGTTTCTCATAATAATTTCAGGTACTTTCATGTCCTTAAGATAAAGTATAATTCCCCATAGTAGTACCTACTGAATAAGGGAACTATGTTTATACACATTATAATTCTGAATACTAAAAGATATATTTAAATACAGAAGAAAGTCTTTCCTGATTAGACTGACTTAGATGCCACTTTGCTTAAGGAAAAACTAGGTTAGATGATGCCTCAAGGTTATTTTATATCCTAATGTTGTCTTGCCAGCTACTCCTCAGAAACCCTATACAGGGTAGCTATGGGTCAGAATCGACTCAATGGCACTTTACAACAACAACAATAAATGTTGTATGTGGGCAATAAGAATGTTGTTTTGAGAGAAAGACAGGAGGCTCAATATAGTGTGCCATGGACTCTAGAAGAAAGATCTACGTGTGACACCCATCTGTCATTTACTAGGGGTGTGACCTACAGCAAGTGAGCCCTTCCCTGGGCTTTACATTCTCATCTGTGCAATGGATCTTAGAGAGCAAATGAAATAAGGTTTGTAGTCTGTCTTCATAAATTATCAAATTTTTGTTGGAGTCAGGGATAGACTAAAGTTTATAGGCTAGTATCAAGCAACCCCACAATGTCAATGTCTTAACACTATAAAGGTTTATTTCACAATTTCTCACATATGCGAAGGTTATTATGACCAAAGCAGCTTTCAAGCATAACTGACTTCTATGATTTGACTAAAAAAATCATATTGCTTTGACTTTGTAGCTCCATTATCTCAAAACAAATTCTCCTTATTTGTAAGGACAGAGCAAGAAAGAGAACTGAAGATGATCATACTATAGAGTCACTTTCATTGGTCAGAGCTAGTCACAAGGTCCTGCAGAACTTCAGAAGAACTGGGAAATGTGAGCATGAAGACTGAACTTTATTAAACACCATTGTTCTTTGGCAAAGCTCTAACAATAGTAAAAATATAATTTCTATTTCCTTCTGTATTAGTAGTGAAATAATTTTTAGACTCTCCATAATAGAAGGTGGTACAACATTTAATGACTGTGGCTGCTAACCAAAAGGCTGGCAGTTTGAATTCACCCACATATACCTAGGAAGAAAGGTTTGGTGGCCTGTTTCTGAAAGATTAGCTACCGGAAATGTTGTGAAGCACAGTTCTACTCTGACGTACATGAGGTTGCCATGAGTTAGAAGTGAGTTTAAAGCAACTGGTTGTTATTGTTGTTAAGTGCTGTTAAGTTGGTTCCAACCTATAGTGACCCTACATAAGGTTTCTGAGGAACAATTGTTGAGTTTGAACCACTTCAAATTGACTTTGCAGTCCAGCACATTAATCCACAGTGCCACCAGTTGGTTAGGCCCTCCAAAATCATTCCTATTTGTCTTAGAAATATATTTAAGTTGAAATATATGTCATTTTAATATTGGCTACTTATGAATGCTAATAATGAAAATTCAAAGATTTGACTTAGCTGAAGAGTTGCTGTATTCACACATGGGAGCGGTTACTTGGGTCATCAGGGAGAACTTCTCTCCCTTTGTATTTTAGAGTGATGTAGAAAAGAATGTGGTCAGCCTGATGCAACACTACTGTTGTTAGGATTCCCAAGTATAGAAATCTTCTAGAGTTCATCCTGTGGTGAGATGAGACCATCTTTACACCATAGGGAAGGCAAAATCACTACAGGCTAAAGAACATATCATTCTAGACATCTCTTGCTTTCCCAATTATGAGAAGGAAAATAGAAGAGCAAATCCCCTCATGAAAAGAAAATAAAAATTCAAAGGGCATAGCAAATAAGAAGGGAAAAAAAAGATATTTAAAACAAAACAAAAACAAAACCGCCTCAACTGGATTGTTTGAAACAAATCAACAACATTTTGTCTTAAACATGGTTTATTACTGCCCTTGCAATAGCTTGAGGGTTTCCAGGAAAAGAGTAAATACTTCAAAATTATACAGAAGGTCAAAGATGTTAAGAGCCTTTGTCACATTGAAGGATAATATTCATTATTGCCTCATGAACAGTAAAACTGAAATCCCACATAGTCTGGGATGGATTCTCATAGGTTTGGTACAACTTTAGCTAATGGTGTCTAGATGGTTAGATTGTTAGGTCCTGTTGCAAGAGGCTATTAATCTGACAGTGGAAACAGAAGGTCAAAGAGACAAAACCAGATGAATAAATTTCCTCAGGAAAACATACGCTAGCAAGATATCTTAATTCCTGAAATTTAGATAAATAGAAATTCAGATAAAATTAGATAAATTAAAAAAAAAAAAAGATAAACTGAAGCTATAAATAATCCATGATTATTTTACATAACTGGGACTCTGAGAATAAAGAAGAGTATTAGATCAGAGGATGCTGGTTGTGCTATGTGAGGCATAAAGAAAGAAGATGTAGTCTAGTTTGTTAGGCTATTTTGTATAAGTTCACACAAGAGCAGGGATGACAAAATGAGCTTTATACTTGTTAGGTGCTGCTAGTCGGTTCTAAATCACAGTGCCTCTACATACAACAAAACAAAACATTGCCCATCCCTGTACCATCTTCACAATCACTCCCAGGCTTCAAATCATTGTTGTAGGCACTTTATCACTCCATCTCTGAGGGTCTTCCCCCCTTTGACTAACCATCTATTTTTCCAAGTATGATGTCCTTCTCCAGAGACGGTTCCCCTCAGATGACATGTCCAAATTACATGAGATGAAGTTTTATCCTCCTCAATTATAAAGAGCTTTCTGGCTATACTTTTTCTTTTTCCAAGACAGATATGGTGGTATATTTAATATTCTTCACCAACACCATAATTCAAAGGCATCAATTCTTCTTTGATCTACCTTATTCATTGTCCACCTTTCACATGCATATGAAGCACTTTGACAGAATTATGGATGGATCAGGTGCACCTTATTCTTGAAAACAACACGTATGCTTTTTAACATTGTAAAGAAGCCTTTCAAAACAGATTTGCTCAATACAATATATAGGGCTATGTCTCACTGTAGCTTCCATGGACATTGATTGTGGAGCTAAGTAAAATGAAACGCTTTACAACTTTATTATTTTCTATATTCATCATAGTGCTGCTTTTTGGTTCAGCTGTGAAGGTGTTTGTATTCTTTAAATCGAGGTGAAATCCATAATGAAAGATGAATCTTTTCTCTTCATTCGTAAGTGCTTCAAGTTCTCTTCCTTTTCAACAAATTACCTGGAATAGACATGTGAAGGCTTCAAGTGTTACATCAGTTTGTGGAAGCATCTCATTTAGGATGACATAAATTCCTGGAGCTTTGTGGGTTGTTTTTTTTGTTTTTGTTTTTTTGCCAATGCCATCAGTGTATCTTGGATTTCTTCCTTCACTATCTTCTGTACTTGATCATATGCTATCTCTTGTAATGGTTGAACATTGACCATTTATTTTACATACGTTGACTTCTTTCATAACTTGCTATACAACAGTGTTTTAAATCATAAATATAGATTTGATAATGATAACACCAGCAAATGAAGCTCTGTAACATTGCATATAGTACATATTAATAACAAAAAAACGCACAAGAAGATGATTGCAAGTGCAGTTTGTCATAACTCAAAAACATCATAAGTCAGGGACTACCTGTACATACATGCAGGCATGCAAACACATATATCTTGTGGTTGTTCTTAGTTGCTTTAGAGTCAGTTCTGACTCCTAGTGACCCTACGCACAACAGAACACTGCCCAGTCCTTTGCCATTCTCACAATTGTTAAGCTTGAGCCCATTGCTGATACCACTGCATCTCCTTGGAGGTTTTCCTCTTTTCATTGATCTTCCACTTTGCCAATCTTTATGTCCTTCTCCAGGGACTAGTCCCTCCTGATAACATCTAAAGTATGAGAGATGAAGTCTCACCACCTTGAGTTCTAAGGAACGTTCTGTATGTACTTCTCCCAACATAGAATTTTGTGTTCTGTCAGTTCATGGTACTTTCCATAGTCTTCCTCAACAGCATAATTCAAATATATCTGTTCTTCTATGATCTTCCTTTTTCATTGTCCAACTTTCACATGTATATGAGGCGATTGCAAATACCATGCCTATATCAGATGTACCGTAGTATTCAAACTTATATCTTTCTTCTTGAACATTTGAAAGAGTTCTTGTGCGGCAGATTTGCCTAATGCAATACTTCTTTTGATTTCTGGACTGCTGCTTCCATGAGTGTAAATAGTATACACAAGTAAAATGAAGACTTTCACAACTTGTTTTCTCCATATACCATGAATAATATTTATTGACTCACATGTGAGGATTTTTGTTTTTCTTTACCTTAAGATGCAATGCATACTGAAGGCTGTAGTCTTTGATCTTCAACAGTAAGCATTTTAAGTCCTCTTCACTTTCAGCAAGCAGGGTTGTATCATCTTGTATCACAGGTTGTTAATGAGTCTTCCTTCAAACCTGATGCCATTTTCATCCTCAAATAATACAGTTTATCAAGATTATTTGCTCAGCATACAGACTGAATAAGTATAATGAAAAGTTATGACCCTAGTGCCCACCTTCCCTGATTTAAAACCTTTGAGTTTCCCCTTGCTATGTTCTAGCAATTGTCTCTGGATCTATATACAAATTCTTCATGTGCACAAGTAAAAGTTCTGGAATACTCGTTATTTGCAATGTGATACATAGTTTGTCCCGATTTACACAATTGGAAGATTTTGCATAGTCAATAAAACACAAGTGAACATCTTTCTGATATGCTCTACTTTCGGCCAAGATCCATCTCACATCATCAATGATATACCTAGTTCCATGTGCTCTTCTGAATCCAGCTTGAATTACTGGCAGTTCTCCATGAATGCACAGCTGTGAGCATTTTTAAATTGTCTTCAGTAAAATTTTATTTGCATGTGATATTTATGTATTGATCAATGATTTCTGCATTAGATTGGGTCACTTCCCTTTGGAATGGACACAAATAAGAGATTGGACAATTTCTCGGCATAGAAGAGTGAGTGTTTATAATGCTGCATCAGTTGTGAAAGATTTCAATTTGTATTCTATCAATTCCTTGAGTGCTATTTTTCCTAATGCCTTCAGTGCAGCTTAAACTCCTTACTTCAGTAACATTGGTTCTTCATTACATGATACTTTTATACATAACTTGGTATAGTGATTACATTTTGTCTATCATTTTTTGATGATTTCTGCATCATTCAATATTTTGTCCATAGAAAACCTCAATACTGCAGGTCAAAATGTGATTTTTTTTTTCAATTCTCACCTTGAGAAATACTGAGCATGTTCTTCCCTTTTGGTTTTCCAAAGCTTGGTCTTTGCACATTTCACTATAAAATTTGACTTTGTCGTCTCAAGCTGCACTTTGAAAACTTCTGTTCAGCTCTTTAAGTTCCTCAATTTTTCCACTTGCTAAAAGTTCTCTGTGCTCCAGAGCAAGTTTCAAAGTCTTTTCTGATCCTCACTTTTATCTTTGCTTCTTCTTTGTCTTTTCAATGGCCTTTTTTTTTTTTTTTTTATTTAAGGTTTTTATTGTGGTTATGTCATCTTGCTCAATTGACCCTTTAAT
>NW_006408730.1:3428849-3432119 GCF_000296735.1 Chrysochloris asiatica | reverse complement strand
CAGAATGGGAGGTGCGCAGACAGCAAGGGACCAATGAACAGCTATCAAAAGAGAAGAATGTCCACACCTTTATCTCAGCGGTTCTGCCAGGCATCTGTGGCCGCTCCGATCTTTCCCCCACGTGGTCTCACTCAAGATGGCGGCTCCTGGAGCAGCCGAGCATCCCGTACTAGAAAGCAATAGATTTCTCGCTTCTGCCACAAATTCCCCCAGCTGTGAGCCTTCCAACCTTGTAAGTATTCCTTCATATGTGGTTCAGAGTTCCGGGACCATCCCCTGAACCTACTTGGTAGGGTATTCTGTATTGTTGTTGGCGGAGCTCTCTGCTATACATACGTCCACCCGATCCACCATCTTGTTTGTTCTCCTTTTCAATGGCCTTTTGCTTTCTTCCTATTTGATATTCTTGATGTCATCCCACAGCTCTTCTGGTCTTTGGTAATTAGTGTCTAATGCATCAAATCTGCTTTGAAGATTGTCTCTAAATTCAGGTGGTAATTTTTCATTGTCATGTTTTGTCTCTTGTGGACTTGTTTTAATTTTCTTCATCTTCAATTTGAACTTGTGTATGAGCGATTGAGAATCTGTTTCATAGACTGCCATTATCTCTTTTTTGGCTGATGATATTGAGCTTTTCCATTGTCTCTTTCCACAGATATAGACAATTTGATTCCTATGTATTCCATCAGGTGAGGTCTATGTATATAGTCACCATTTATGTTGTTTAAAAAAAACTATTTGCAATGAATAAGTTGTTTGTCTTGCAAAATTCTATCATGAGGTTTTGAGCATCATTTATATCACCAAGGCCATGTTTTCCAACTAGTAATCCTTCCTCTTTGTTTCTAACATTTGCATTCTAGTCACCAGTAATTATCAATGCATCTTGATTGCATGTTTGATCAGTTTCAAACTGAAGAAGTTGGTAGAATTTTTCCATTTCATCATCACTGGCATTAGTGGTTGCTACATAAATTTGAATAGTAGTGGTATTAACAGGTCTTCATTGTAGGTGTATGGATATAATCCTATCACAACAACATTGCACTTAAAGAGAGATTTTTAAATATTATTTTTGACAATGAATGTGATGCCATTCCTCTTCAAATTGTCATTCCCAGAATAGTAAACAATTATGATTCAAAATGGCCAATACCAATCCGCTTCAACTCACTAATGTCTAGGACATCAATCCATTTTGTTTTTTTATAACTTCCAATTATCCTGGATTCATACATTGTACATTCCATGTTCCAATAATTAATGGATGTGTGTAGCTGTTTCTCTTCATTTTGAGTTCACCTCAACATCAAATAAAGGTGCTGAAAGCTTTAGTCCATTCATGTCATCATGGTGAAGTCTACTTTGAGGAGACAGTTCTTCCACAGTTATATTTTGAATGCCTTCCAACCTGAGGAGCTCATCTTTGGCACTATATCTGACAAGGTTGTGCTGCTATCCATAAGTTTTACAGTAACTAAACCTTCAGAAATAGTCTGTCTATCCTTCATCGTAGTATATCTTAGTCCAAAAGCTCAGCTGGAACCATGGGTAAGAGTGCTGGTATTTATTAAGGGTGACAGATCTTCCAGCATCAAAGCAACATGCAAGTCACCACAGTATGACAAACTGATAGATGAGTGGTGGCATACACACACATATGCATGTGTATATAGGAGCATGGTGGCTCCATAGGATATGCATTGGACTTTGAGCCACAAGGTTCTTGATTCGAACCTACCAGCAGTCCCAAGAGAGAAAGATGAGGCTTTCTGTTCCTGTGAAGATGTAAAGCCTGAGAAACTACATTTAGGGTCACTATGAGTCCAAACTGACTTTACTACACTTAACAGGAGCACAGTTTATATGGCATGGTGCTACAGGCTAACATGCTGGGCATACAGAGAGAGAGAGAGAGAGAGAGACAGAGAGTCCTGGTGTGTTGCTGTGGGTTAATGTGCTGGTCTGAAAAATTGGTTTGAACTGCATGGTTGGTGGTTCAAGCTCACCAGCTGCTCCTCAGAAACCCTATATAGGGTTGCTTTGAGTCAGAACTGACTCCACAGCACATAACCACCAGCACCATTACATAAATACATATGTATGTACATACACTTTGAAAACCCTTTACATATACACTGATATGTAAATTATAGTACAGATAGATATATTGTGTTATTCAGTACTGTTGACTTTGTTTTGACTCAGTAACCCTCTATAGGGTTTCCAAGGAGTGGCTTGAGTGTTTGAACCACCAACCTTGAGGTTCAAATTGACTTTGGGGTCCAGTCCTTATCCTACTGAGCCATGACTCCATACATATATTGCATATGTATATACTAATACCATATAGTATATATGAATTATATATGTACTTAATATACATGTATACTAATATACAATAAGACCACATGCATATTATATATATCTGTTATACATATATACATATACATAACAGACATATATATTATATATATATGTGTGTGTGTGTATAGAGTCCTGGTGTGATGCTGTGGATTAATGCATTGGACTGAAAGGTCACTTTGAGCTCCAGGTCAGAGGTTCAAGCTCACTGGCCACTCCTTGGAGGCCCTATACAAGGCCGCTATGAGTTAGAACAGACTAGATGGTACTTAACAACAACAACAAATATATATGTGTGGGTCTGTAGGATAATCTACTGGACCACTAGACTAGGTTAACAGTTCATACCCACCAGCTGCTCCTCAGAAATGTTATATAGAGTCACTATAAGATGGAACTGACTGAACAGCACTGAACAAAAACAACATAATAATACCTATGTGTATATTCATATTATACTATCACAGACAGTATGTACTTTAAGACAGATTTTGAAATGTTCTTTTTGATACTGAATGTGACCTCATACTCTTTAATTTGTCATTCCTGGCATAGTAAACCAAGTGGCTTTGAGATTCAAAATAACTGATACCAGTCCATTTCAGCTCACTAATACCTAGGGTATCTTTATGCCTGTCATTTCATTTTTGACAACTTCCAATTCTCCTAGATTCAAACTTTGTAAATTTTATGTTCCAATTATTAATGGATGTTTACAGCTGTTCCTCCTCATTTTGAGTTGTGCCCCATGAGCAAATGAATGTCTTGAAAGCTTTACTTCTTTCATGTTATCACGGTCAACTCTACTTTAAGTGGCAGGTCCTCAAACCTTATGGATGAAGATAAAAGACCACAGCCTTTGCTATGTTGCACCTCAGTGTAAAGGAAAAAAAAAAAAAAAAAAAA
>NW_006408730.1:3423971-3428019 GCF_000296735.1 Chrysochloris asiatica | reverse complement strand
TCTTTCTCCCGCGGAGCGGCTGGTAGTTTCGAACCGCTGACCTTAAGGTTCGCAGCCCGATTCGTAACCACTACGCTACCAGAGCTCCTTTGTGTATAATAATACAAAATGGTAAAAAAAAAAAAAAAAAGTAATTTTGCCTAAAATTAAATTGCAATTGATAACTCACTATACTGTTAATGGTTTGGAATATTTTCAGAAACATTGTTCCCCCTCTATAGACTGGCAGGGGATTATATAAAGTAAAGCCCATAGAACCAAACAAGAAAGACACTATCATTTTCTTATTATCTATACAAGAATTTTACTGTCCCCCAACTGTAGGAATTCCCTCATAAACCTATCAGTTAAACAAATAAGGTTAGTCTTTCTTCTCTCCTCACATGATCTCAGAAAAAAGAGGATAACTGCTTTGTGTTAAGCAATCAAGTACTTTGGATTATATATATTTTTTGCTTTTTTATTTATGTGCTCAATAAAACATCATAAAATATAATAATTATCCTTGCTCGACACATCTAAGCCAATAGATGAAACATATTATTTCTTAAGGAAATGAATAATTTCTGGAAAGATTATTATTTTGGAAATAAGTATTATAAACATGGCGCTCAAAAACAGATGTTAAATGGAATAACTTTAAATTTCATATCCCTCAAAAACGAATATTGCCATAACCATAGAAGAACCATTTTGAAGGAAAGAAAGGGAGAATTGAATTTGAGTTCATTGTTAGGTGTCATTCAGCCAATTGCAACTCATAGTGACCCCATGCACAACAGAACAAAACACTGCCCATCCTGCACCATCCTCCTAATTGTTGTTATGTTTGAGTTCATTATTGCTACTGCTGTCAATGCATCTTATTGGGGGTCTTCTTTTTCCCTGACCCTCCACTTTATCAAGCATTTTTGTCCTTCTCCAGAGACTGCCTCCTCCTGATAACATGTCCAAAGTACAAAAGAAAAAGTCCCTCGAGGCTCAATTCTAGAGTTTTTTGGCTGTACTTCTTCCAAGGCAGATTTTTTTTTTGTTTTTCTGACAGTCCATTGTACTTTCAACATTGTTATCCAACACCATATTTCAAATGCGTTGATTCTTCTATAGCCTTTCTTGTTCACTGTCCAACTTTCACATGCTTATGAGGTCATGGAAAATACCATGTTTTGAGTCAGGCACACTTCAGCACCTTAGTCCTGCAATTAACATCTTTGGTCTTTAACAATTTAAAGAGGTCTTATGCATCAGATTTGTCTAATGCTATGGTAGTGGTGGTACTTATGTGCCATGGAGTAAATTCTGACTCACAGTGACCCTGTTAATGTTTCCAAGGATGTAAATCTTTTTGGGATCAGAAAGCCTCATTTTTCTTCCTCAGAGTGGCTTGTAGATTTGAACTGCTGACCTTCAGGTTAGCAGTCCAACTCAAAATCCACTATGCTGCCAGAGCTCCTTTCTAATGCAATAATACATCCTTTGATTTCTTGACTGTTGCATCCATGAACATTGATTGTGGATCCAAGTAAAATGAAGTCTAATGAGTTCAGTCATTTCTGTCAAGATGTTATTTATTGATCCATTTGTGAGGATTTTCGTTTTCTTTTACACTGATGTAAAAGGCTATAGTCTTTGATCTACATCAGTAAATATTTCAAGTTTCCTTCCCTTCTAACAGACAAGATTGTGTCATCTGCATACTGCAGCTGGTTAATGAGTCTCCTTCCAATCCTGATGACACATTCTTCTTCACATAGTCCAACATCTCAGATTATTTGCTCAATATACAGAATGACTGAGTATGGTAAAAGTATGGTAAAACTTTGATGCACAACTTTCCTGATTTTAAATTATTCAGTATCCCCTTGTTTTGTTCCAATGACTGCTTCTTGGTCTATGTATAGCTTTACATGCACACAATTGTTGTTGTTGTTGTCAGGTGTCGTCGAGTCGGAACCGACTCATAGCAACCCCATGCACAGCAGAACGAAAAAATGTCTGATCTTGGGTCAACCTCATTACCGCTGCCACATTTGAGTCCATCAATGCTGCCACCTGGCCAATCCATCTCATTGGGGGTCTTCCTCTTTTTCTCCGACCCTCCATCTTACCAAGCATGGTATCCTTCTCCAGAGACTGCTACCTCCTGATAATATGTCCGAAGTATGAGAGACGAAGTTTGGCTATCTTGGCCTCTAAGGAGAACTCTGGCTGCACTTCTTCCAAAACAGATCTATTGGTTCTTTTGGCAGCCCATGGCACTTTTAGTATTCTCCTCCAACACCACAATTCAAAGGCATCAATTGTTCTATGATCTTCCTTATTCACTGTCCAGCTTTCACATGCATATGAGGTTATTGAAAATACCATGTCTTGGGTCAGACGCATCTTAGTCCTCAAGCACACAATTAAGCATTCATAAATACACATTCTTCTCAATGTTATCCATAGTTTGCCATGACCCACACAGTTAAATGGCTAAGCATAATTAAGGAAGCATAAGTAAACATCTCTCTGGTATGCTCTTCTTTCAGCCAAGATCCATATGACATCATCAATGATATTCCTAGAAGAGGATGTGAACATTCTCTTCTGAATCAAGCTTGAATTTCTGGAAACTTCCTTGATGTATTGCTGCAAGCATTTTAAAAATTATCTTCAACTAAATTTTACTGTAATGTGGCATTAAAGATATTGTTGTATAATGGTCTTGATTTTACTCAATAACTCTTCTGGTGTTCAGTCATTAATTTCTAATGCATCAAATCTGTTCTTGAGATGGTGTCTACATTCAGCTGGAATATTATTATTGTTGATAGGTTCCATTGAGTCTGTTCCGACTCAAAGTGACCCTTTATAGGGTTTCTTAGGAGCAACTAGTGAGTTTGGACCACCAACCTTCTGGTTTAAACCAACTTTGCAGTCCAGTGCATTAACCCACAGCACCACACCAGAACTCCCAGGTAGAATATAGCCAAGGTCATATTTTGGTTTTTGTTTTAATTGTCCTCAACTTCAGTGTGAATTTGCATATAAGCAACTGACAGTCTGTTCCACAGTAGACTCCTGACCTGGAACTTCTCCATTGTCTTTTCCCACAGATATCAGTTTTATTCCTGTGTATTCCATCTGGTGAGGTCCATGTGCATAGTTACTGTTTATGCTGCTTAAAAAAAAGTATTTTCAAGGAATAAGTCATTGGTCTTGCAAACTTCTATCATGCTATCTTGTGATTTCCAGTATTGTTTCTATCACTAAGGTTGTATTTTCCAACTGCCAATTCTTTCTATTACATTCTAAGCACCAGTCGTTATCAATGCATTTTGATAGCATGTTTGATCAATTTCAGGCTATAGAAGTTAGCAGAATTCTCCAAATTCTTCAATTTCAATGTCACTAGTGTTTTATGCATGAATTTGAATAATAGTCACATTAATTGTACTTCCTTGTGGTTGTGGTTGTGTGTAGTCAAGTAGGTTCTGACTCATAGTGACCCTGTAGAGGGCTTCCAAAGTTGGAAATCATTAAAGGAGTATCTTTTCCACCACCAGGTGACTGGTGATTTCTAACTGCTGACCTTACAGCTCACAACACAATGCATAACCCATTTCACTACCAGTGTGCCTTGGACTTCCATGGAGGTGTATGGATATTACCCTATCACAGACAGCATTGTACTTAAAGATAGGTCTTGAAATGATCTTTGTGACGATAAGTACCATACCATGAAATTGAGCATGCACGTGTTAAATTTAAGATAACACAAGATATCAAAGTAATTTAAGTTGTTCATTCAGGGATAAAAGTTGACACTCTGGAAGTGGATGCATTAATAAAGTTAACTCATAAAGAAACTTGCAAAAAGACAAATGTTATTATTTTTTTTTAATTCTATTTTTTCTGACAACAATTGTCAATTAATCAGGTATACTTAATGATAACATATAATATTAGTAAGAGGTAAAGTATATTTAGCAAAGGCTGGGAAATCATCGAACAATCTCTTTGATATCTCAAGCGAGTAAAGATTTGCTAAAGGTAATACAGAAAC
>NW_006408730.1:3405161-3422824 GCF_000296735.1 Chrysochloris asiatica | reverse complement strand
CAGGATCGAACATTGTTTCGTTCTGCTGTGCATGGGGTCGCTATGAGTCGGTTCCGACTCGATGGCACCTGACAACAACAACAACAACAACAAGGAACCATTATATTAATAAAAAGTATCAACATATTTTAAGCTATTAACTAAAAAAATCAACATATACAAATTCATACCTGTCGCATCTTATTTTTTGAAACATAACCAGAGTTCTTAAAATTATCCAAACAACAAGAAAATGTGAAGTAAAAGCATAATACCCAAAGCCTCATGCTTTTAATTAGCATTCAATGTACATTTCTTCTAGTTGTAATTTTCTTGTCTATCATTTCTAAGATCCCAAATTAGACTTATTTGGTATCATGCCAGCAGTTGGGTCTTTAAATCATAATGACACACAGCTTTTACATATGGCATTATTGACACTATGTGGAGCAAAGCTGGGCAGTGCTAGAACAGAATTGGCAACAGATGTAGTTCCAATTCTGGAAAAGAGACTTCTTTAAAGCACTCAATTTTAAATATAGTTTAAAGAAATTAGATACCCACTGTCCATCAGTGGATGAAGGAACGGGTGTGAGAGAGACAGATAAAATCAGATTTAAGTATTTTGAGAACTGAACGTTGTTCTGGGACACTGTTTTCTTATTCCATAAAATCAGATTTATGTATCTAAAACAGCTTTAAGGAGGAATTTATATAGTTTACCTTATAAAAGTGGATGTGTTGTATCTAATTGTGGATTAGAAATGCAAGAGTTTAGCAATAAAGATATCACAGAACAATTCCAAACTCAAAAAGTATCTTCCTTCCACTCAGATTAAATCAAACGTCAAGATTAAATACTTTAAAGCAAAGCATTGATACATGTTGTGGTATAAGTTAGCAGTTGTCTAATGGAATCATTGGAAACCAGTATTTCACTTTTTTTAATGGAAAAAAGAAATTCCATTTGGTTTAATGATTTTGCCAAAAAGAATTTCAGACTTCAAACAGTCTTATAAGTAAAAAATATTCATATAATATCTATGCTTTTGAATAGTGTCTTTCAGCTAAGATTTTATTTTGTACTAGAATCATATCAATCAATTTCTGCTTTAGAACATAAAAAACTAGCTTGTACCAGTATGCATATTTTACATTGATATAAATCCTTCAACTAGATTATTTAGTGACAGATTTTCTATAGCATTAATAAATATATTCTGTGTTATTATGTAGATAGTTACATTCTCTGGTAGCGTAGTGGTTACGAATCGGGCTGCGAACCTTAAGGTCAGTGGTTCGAAACTACCAGCCGCTCCGCGGGAGAAAGATGAGGCTTTCTACTCCAGTAAGGATTTACACCCTCGGAAACCCTGTACCGGGTCGCTATGGGTCGGCTCCGACTCGAAGGCACTTAACAACAACAACATTATGAAAACAAATAAGGGATAAAGGGGTATGCTACCATAAATTCATAACCATGTGACTGAATAAGATAAAGGGGGAGAATGCCTTAACAGGTAAGTCCGATGTTCATATGGTTAAAGCCAGGAAACCAAACTCTGAGAAAAGGGAGTCCTTTTGCCTTACTTTGATTTTATTTAGTTGTTGTTGTTAAGTGCTGTAAACTTGGTTCTGACTTATAGTGACCCTGTACAGGGTTTCCAAGGATTAGCTGCTGGGTTTGAACCACTGACCTTGTGGTTTACAATCCAGTGCTTATCAATGCATGAGTCCCAGGTGGTGTAAATGTAAGCACTCTGCTACTAATCAAAACTGCCAGAAAAGTCAGTTTCAACTGTAAGGTTAGTGGTTCAAGCTCACCAGCTGCTCCTTGGAAACCCTGTATAGAGTTGCTGTGTGCTGGAATTGACTTGATGGCACTAACATGAACATAGATGCAAAAATTTCTCAACAAAATGCTACCCAATATAATCAGCAACATATCATTTATGTTTATAATTATAGGAGTCCTGGTGTAGATAAGCACCCAACCACAAGGTTGGTTTGAACCATAAGGTCAGCAGTTCAAAATCACCAGCCGTTCCTTGGAAACCTTATACAGGGCTGTTATGAATTGGAACAGACATAAATGCATTTAACAACAACAATGACAATATACACAATGGGATCAATAGCAGGAATGATTCAGTATTAGAAAAACAATCAACATAATCCATCACATAAATAAAACAAAGGAAAAGAACCACATGATCATATCAATTGATGCACAAAAGGTATTTGACAAAACTTAACATTCATTCTTGATAAAAAAACATTCAACAAAATAAGTCTAGAAGGGAAATTGCTCTCTATAACTAGTGGCATATGTCCATGCCAAACAATCAACATTGCTCTCAATGGAGAGAGACTGAAAGCATTCACTGTGTTAACAGGAACCACAGATATCCTCTATCACCACTCCTATTCAGTCTTCTGTGGGAAGTCATAGCCAGAGCTATATGGCAAGAAGGGAAATTAAAAGCATTAACATCTGCAAAAAAGAAGTAAAACTCTCTTGATTTGCAGATTATATGATCCTATACATAGAAAATCCCAAAGATTGAGCAAGAAAACTATTGGAACTCATTGAAAAATTCAGCAATGTAGCAGGGCACATGATCAGTATACAAAAATCAGTTGGTTTTCTCTATGCTAATAAAGATCACTTTGAAAAAGAAACTAGGAATAAAATACCATTTATGATAGCCAACCAAAAGATGAAATACTTAGGAATAAATCTAACTAGAGAAACAAAAGACTTATACAAAGAAAACTACAAAACACAAGAAACAATGTCCTGTATCTTATATTGGTGAGTAGATCCTAAAAGTTCATGAGTAGCTGTCTAAGGTGCTACTGTTGGTCTCTTCACGTGAGGAAGACAGAAGAGTGATGAGAAGTGAAGATACTTGTAATCAATTAATCCAGTAGATTAATGGAACATGGCTGAGGTCAGAAGTAGATAGTCTAGATAGTGTCCAGCTACCACTACCAACTGCTCTGAAAGAGATCACATTAGAAGGTTCTAGATAGAGTGGCAGACAATATAGAACAAAACTCAAAATTATAAAAAAAAATTTTAAAGACCAGGCTTGCTGGGCAGAAAGTGACTGGAGAAACCTGAGCCTCTGGTCCTTGACCAGCCTTCAGGTCTGGAAGTGAACTCACCCTGGTGGCCCAGCTCTAACACTAGTAAGGTATACTCACCATGGAACAATCAATCATTCAAGATCAAAAGGGCAACATTTACCTAGGGACAAAGTTGAGACGGGATGGGAAAGTGGGTAGAATGGAAACAGGAACCACAGTGGGATAAGTGTTGTTACATAGAGGAGATTTCAGTCACTGAGATGAAATATTTGTTGAATAAAAAAAGTTATTATCTTGTATGTAAACCTTCACTTAATTCAAAATAAAAAGGTAAAAAAAAACTTTTTTTTAAAATCTTCAGATTTATCAAACCAAATCAAACTCACTGCTACCGAGTCAATACTGAATCATAGCCACTCCACAGGACACAACAGAATTGCCCCATATTGCCAAGGCCAAAAGTCTTCACAGACTTTTTGATTAGCATCCAAGTACTTAACCACTTTGCTGCCAAGACACAGAATAACTGTCACAATTTTCAAAATGATAAACCCAGTGACCTCAAATATTTACTATATATCATATTATTTGCATTTGAAAAGAGAATTATAGAACCATGGGGAAATATCCAGACCAAATAATACCATCAATAAAATAATATAGCAGGTACAAACATTTGATCCTTATATACAAACTACATTTGGATTGGAGAATCACTCAGAATCTATTTCCATATATTTTATATATCTTGATTTGGCTTTTAGATTGTTTTGAAATTGTTTCCAAAATGCCCACAATGATAACACGCTTAATGTTTCATCCTGTGAGCACCATGTTGTTGTTGTTGTTAAGTGCCTTCGAGTCGGTTCCGACCCATAGCAACCTTGAACAGGCTTTCTGAGGCTGTAAATCTTTACGGGAGCAGAATGCCTCATCTTTCTCCCGAGGAGCAGCTGGTAGTTTCGAACTGCTGACCTTGAGGTTTGCAGCCCGATAAGTAACCACTACGCTACCAGGGCTCCTTAAGAGCCTTCAAAAATGATTATTGAATATGATTCCTGAAAATGGAATGAATAAGATGCCAGTTGCAATCCATAAATCTTAGATCTGTAGGCTGAATAGCTTTGAAATATTTGTAATAGAAATGGTTGATTAGTCTTGATAATTTCATCTGTGTATTTGTCTATTTAGTGTAGCAGTTATCCTGGATTTCAGCCCCATTAGAACCACCGCTTGCTTCTTTGGAGTCCTGGTGTGGTACTGCGGGTTAATGCGCTGGACTCCAAGATCTATTTGAATCTCAAGGTCTGCGGTTGAAGCTCATCAGCCGCTCCTCGGAAACCCTATACAGTGTTGCTGTGACTGGAGGGCCGACTCAACGGCTCTGAGCAACAACAACAAGGACTTATTTTAAACCTTTAATAGACCTCTTTTGATTTTTTTAGGAGCACTGGTGGTAGCATGAGCATTCAATTGTTAACTACAAGTGGGTAGTTCAAATTCGCTAACTGCTCCACAAGGAAAAGATGAGGCTGCTTGCTCCTATAAAGATTTGTAGTCTCAGAAACCCTTGATATGGTTAATATGAGTTGGAATTGACATCATGGCAAGATTATGCTGTTGTTGTTGTTGTTTTAATGTCTTAGTTTTTGTTTGAATCCTCCACGAAGCTGAGCTGAGACAATTGTTTGGGTTAAAATGTTGATTTGAGAAGTGCAAGAAATAACTGAAGAAAAGTGGGAAAATCATACAGTGAAGAGAAAGCAGCCAAAAAATCTCCAGGTGAGATTGGGGGAATGGTGTACAATGCATGCCTATGACATTCCCCACCAAATGACTTCCCCAGAGTCATTAGTACAGGGTTACTTGCAGGAGGTGTTAATTATTTGGCAATTCCAACTTGTACACAGGGGCAAAATGGCTTTCTGCAGTTTCTGTGGAAAAAAGAATGTTTTTGTTGTTTTTATATGGATTTTTGCACTTTGGTGGCTGGAATACACTGAAAATACAGACAAGGCAGGGGCACTTATATTAAATATTTCTTTCACAGACAGTGAGAAAAATATCCCTAAACTTTAGTTCTCAGAGACCTTACAATTATTTATTTATTGAAAGAAATAGATCTAATGATTGCCCAATTTAGTTTTACTCATCTTTAAAGCATGAGATTCACTATTATTCTCCATTTTAGTCAACTCTTCATTATAGAATAAATTATAGCACAATTTTCATGGTTTCTCTCTAATTGAGTATAACATTCCATTTTCCAAAGATTGGTGGTTTTTAGCCCAATAAATATCAGTTTAATTCATAATCTTGCCATACCTTTTCCCAAGGATTTGAAAATACACAATTAAAAAGATGAGGAAAGTAGGGAAAAACAATTTGTCACAACTTTATTCTAACACTCATATTAAACTTTCTTATTTTCAAAGTGGATATGCACAGACTTTAAACATATATGAGTATTTTGATACACCCATGTAACCTCAGCACTCCGAAACTACCAGTCATTCTGCAAGAGAAAGATAAGGCTTTCTGCTCCCATAAATATTTACAGCCTCCAAAACCTTATGCCAGCCCACTCAGAACAAACTCAAAGGAATACCATCACAGCCATCACCACGTAGCAACATTCATATCAAGATACAACATACATATATAGGAGTAAAATAGTTGACTCATAAGGAAGATCTGTTCTATTCCATTGGTGTATTTGTGTCTCATTATGCAAACACTACTTTCTGTATTACCATTGTAACCAGAAAGTTTAAATCCTCCAATTTAGTTATTTTTTAAGATTACTTTGTAATAAATCATTTGTATTTCCAAGCAAATTTTCAAACTGATTGCCAAAAAAATCTGACATTGAAGTTGGGTTAAATTTAGGGAATATTGACACCTTAGCATTATTAATTCTTCCAAAAGTTGAAGACAGAATATCTCTCAATGCATGTTGTTGTTGTTAGGTGTCATCAAGTTAGTAATAACTCATACCAGCCCTATGCACAACAGAATGAAACACTGCCCACTCCTGTACCAATCATTGCTACATTTGAGCCCATCACTGTGTCAATCCATCCCGTTGGCGGGGAGGTCTTCCTCTTTTTCTCAGACCCTCCATTTTACCAAACATGATATACTTCTCAAGGGACTGATCTCTCCTGACAATATATCTGTTGTATGAGAGATGAAGTCTGGCCATCCTGGTTTCCAGGGTGCACTCTGGTTTTACTTCTTTGAATACAGACTAGTTTATTCTTTTGGCAGTCCATGGAACTTTGAATAATTTCCTCCAACACCTTAGCTCAAATGCATGAATTCTTCTACAGTCTTCCTTAGTCACTGTCCAACTTTCACATGCATATGAGATTATTGATAGTACCATGGTTTGGTTCAGGCACACCTTAGTCCTCAAACTTACATCTTTTCTCTTCAACACTTTAAAGAGGTCTTGTGCAGCCTAATTGCCTAATGCAATATGTTATTTGATTTCTTTACTGGTATTTCCATGAGTGTTGATGGCTGCTCAGAGAAAAATGAAGTCTTTGACAACTTCAATCTTTTCTCCTTTAACAGGGATGTTATTTATTGGTCCAGTGGTGAGGACTTTTTTCTCTACATTAAGGTGCAATCCATATGGAAGGCTGTGGTCTTTGATCTTCACCAGTAAGTATTTTAAGTCTTCTCCACTTACAGTATCATTTGCATATCAGAGGTTGTTAATGAGTCTTCCTCCAATCCTGCTGTCATGCTCTTATTCATATAATCCAGTTTCTCTGATTATTTGCTCAGCATATAGATTGATTAAGTATGGTGAATGAATAAAACCCCAGAGCACACTTTTCCTAATTTTAAACCATCCCTTGTTCTGTTCTAGCAACTGCCTTTTGGTCTATGTACACATTTCTCATGAGCACAAATATGTGTTCCAAAATACTCATTATATGTTATGATGTCCATAACTTGTCATAATCAAAAGCCTTTGTGTAGTCAATAAAGCACAGGTAAACATCTTTCTGGTATTCTCTGCTTTCAGTCAAGATCCATCTGACATCAGCACGGATATCACTCATTCCACATTCTCTTCTGAATCTGACTTGTACCTCTGAAAGTTCCCTGTTAATGTTTGGTTGCAGCCATTAAGCAAAAATTTGCTTGTATAGGATATCAATGCTATTGTCTAATGATTTCCATAGGGGAATGGGCACAAATATGGATCTTTTCTAGTCAGTTGGCCAGGTAGTTGTGTTCCAAATTTCCTGGCATAGGTTAGTGAGTGCTTCCAGTGCTGCATCAGTTTTTTGAAAGAGCTCAATTTATACTCCATTAATTCCTGGTACCTTGCTCTTTGCCAATGCCTTCAATGAACCTTGAACTTTCTTCCTTCAGGATCATCAGCTCTTGATCATATACTACTTCTTCAAATGGTTGAGCATTAACCATTTCTTTTTGGTACAGTGATGCTATGTGCTCTTTCCTTCTTCTTCTTCTGTTTTCTGCTTCATTCAATATTTTGTCCATAGAATCCTTCAATACTGCAAATCAAGGCCTGAAATTTTTCTTCAGTTCCCTCAGCTTGAGGATTGCTGAACATGTTCTTCCCTTTTGGTTTTCTAACTCTGAATCTTTGCTATTTCATCATAATATTTGACTTTGTATTCTCAGGCTTCCTTTTGAAGTTTTATGTTCAGCTCTTTTACCTATTCATTTCATCTATTTGCTTTAGCATCTCTACACTGGAGAGAGAAAGTTTCAGACTTTATTCCGAAATCCATTTTGGTCTTTTCCTTCTTTCTTGTCTTCTTAATGATCTTTTGCTTTCTTCCTGTGTCATGTTCTTACTGTTATGCCACAACTCTCTGATATTCGGTCTATAGTGTCTAATGCATCAAATCTTTTCTTGAGAAATGATCTCTAAATTCAGGTGGGATATATTAAAGGTCATATTTTGGTTCTTGTGGACTTGCTTTCATTTTCTTCAGCTTCTGCCTGAAGTTACATATGAACAATTGATGGTCTGTTCCACAGTCTGCCCCTGGCCTTTTTTTTTGGCTGATGTCATGGGGCTTTTTACTATCTCTTTCCACAGATGTAATCAATTTGATTTCTGTGTATTTCTTCTGATGAGTTCCATGTGTCATATTTTATGCTGTTTACAAAAGGTATTTGCAATGAGAACTCATTGTTCTTGCAAAATACTATCATGTGATCTCCAGCACCATTTCTGTCATCAAGGCAATATTTTCCAACTACTGGTCCTTCCTGTTTGTTTCCAACCTTTGCATTACAATGACTAGTAATTAACAATGCACCTTGATTGCATGTTTGATCAATTTCAGGCTGAAGAAATTAGTAGAATTCTTCAGTTTCATCATCACTGGCTTTAGTGGTTGGTTCGTAAATTTCAATAATAGTGGTCTTTATTGTGTTTTTGCTGTTGTTAAGTGCAGTTGAGTCACTTACAACTCACCTGCATTTAACAACAGTAAATATAGTCCAGCGTATTAACCCACAGTGTTACACCAGGACTCCTGTCTTCCTTGTAGGCATATCACATAATAGCGCCATACTTTAGAACAGATCTTGATATGTTCTTTTTGATGATGAATGTGAGGACATTTATTCACAATCTGTCATTCCTGGCATAGTGAATCATATGATTGCCACTTTCAAAATGGCCAATACCTATCCATTTCAGTTTACTACTGGTGCTGTGGGTTAATGTGCTGGACTGCAAGTTAGGTTTGAATCTCACGGTCTGTAGTTCAAATTCACCATCCACTCTTCAGAAGCCCTATACAGGGCTAATATGGGCTGGAACTGACTCAATGCAAACAATAAAAATAATGCAACTGCCTAAGACATTGATATTTATGCTTTCCATATCATTTTTGACAATTTCCAATGTTCCTAGTTTGAATACTTTGTACATTGTTGTTGTTGTTGTTATGTGCTGTGGAGTCGGAACTGACTCATAGCGACCCTATACAGGGTTTCCGAGGGTGTAAATCTTTATGGGAGCAGCTGGTAGTTTCGAACTGCTGACCTTGCGGTTCACAGCCCAATTCGTAACCACTACGCTACCAGAGCTCCTTTGTACATTACATATTTCCATTATTAAAGCATGTTCACAGCTGTTTCTCTTCATTTTGAGCTGTACCTCTTCAGCAAATGAAAGTCTTGACTGCTTTGCCCCATTCCTGTTCTCTTCTTTCTTGATGGTCCTAGGGTTCTCTCTTTCTGTGCTGTAAGTTTAACTGTTTTGTTATTTGTGTTACAAAACTTCTCCCCAGTGGTATTTTGAGTGCTTTCCAATCTGAGGGGCTCGTCTTCTGGTACTGTATCTGATAGTAGTCTGGTGCTCTTCATCGTGTTTCAATATTCAATATTCTGGTGCTGACAGTGTTCCACTGCTGTTCATAAAGTTTTCAGTGACTAAATATTCAGAAGTAGTCCATGTCTCCTTCTTCTTAGTCTGTCTTCATTTGGAAAGTCAACTGAAACCTGTCCCCCATGGGTAGCCCTGCTGGTATTTAAAATACCCATGACATACCTTACAGAATCACAGCAACACACAAGCCACTACAGTACAACAAATTGACAGACAAGTAATGGCTTTATGCATGTAGGTCTTCTTACATTTGTCTTATCAATGTATTGTAATTACAATTATTTCCTAGAATTTTAAACCTGGATGGTTAAAATAACAGGTTTCCATGGTCTCACCATTCTGGAGGCTAGAAGTGCAAATCAAGAATTTACACCTTCTGAGGTGATCCTTAAGTTTAAAAAAGAATGCTTTCTTATTCTTCTTTGCCTGTTGTAGCTACTAACAACACTTGACATTTCTTATCTTGTACAAGGTGTATTGTCTGAATCTCTACCTCTGGTTTTCTTCTTTGTGTGTATCTGTATGTCTGCATGTTGTTGTTGTTGTTAAGTGCTGTTGAGTTGTTTCTGACCCACAGAGACCTTGTATTGGGTTTCCAAGGAGCGGATAGTGAGCTTGAACCACCAACTTTGCAGTTCAAATGACTTTGTGGTTTGACACTTTAGCCCACAGCACCACACCAGGACTCCTGTCTGCATGAGGCCCTGTTAAAAAGTAACCAATCTCAATAATGATGTATGTTCAACCTTGAAAACACAGAGCTCTGGGATACAGGGATTGAGGCATGGTTTTAATGAGTAAAAGAGGGGAAATAATGTTAAGATGCTTGGCTGCCTTTTGAACTTTCCTACTATTGTAAAATACATACTTGAGGGGGAGAGAAAGGGATAGCCAGAAACATCACCATAGAAAGCTTGTAAATCCATCTTCAGCCTATAACTGATTGGAATACCAAAAATGGGGCTAGAACTTGCCTAGTGAATGAGGCTTCCTACATAATCTTTGCATTGCATAAGACCATAGGTGGAATCCTGATCCCCATCCAGAATCATGTGAGGTGGGAAATTTCCACTTGAAAGGACAAGCAGACCAGCCTGGAGCAGCTAGAAGAACAGAAGATATTTCTTGAAAGAAAGACCAGCAGGAAAAATAGTAACAGCAGTCTGATTTGCTGCTACAAGAACAAGCAAATTGTTCACCCAGGAGCCATCAAGGGAAGCAATCAAGGCCCCTCAGGGCTTGTGAAAGGAGATGGGGATAAGACTCTTGTGGTTCAATAGAGAATAATTGCTACCAGGACTGACTGTGAGAGCTGAAAATGTAACAAGAGAAGAGGAGTGGTTGATTTTGCAATCCAGGAGCAGAGGAATTTGGAACCATAAAGGGAGAAGAACTGAGTGTGGGACCCTATCCAAAGAAGCAGTGACTCCAGAGATGGAGGCAGAGACAATGACATGGAGAGATGGAGTGGCTGAGGACTCTGGACTCAGAGAGGGAGAGGGGCTGTGTGCTGATGGCCAGGGTGGCAGGCTTGTGGAGTATATCCTTTCGTTGTTTGATGATGCATGGAAGGGATTGTAATCATTGCGGTGAAACTAAATACGATAGGATAAATGTAAAGCTGATGTTCTTCCATGTAAACTATCACTCAAGTCACAATAAAAACTTAAAAACAAAAAAAGTAACCAATCATTGAACTTAGTGATTTACCTAATCCAGTATAAGCTTAACTAGTTACATTTGTAAAGTTTTTATTTCCAATTAAAATCATCTTCCAAAATTCAAAGTAGACATAATATTTTTTAAGCACACAATTCATCCCAGGACAATAGTGTTATATACAATATTAACAATGCTTTATAAGTATTTAGTTATCAAGACTTCTTTAGCATCAGTACACAAATTTTGATATAATACATGGATAATGATTATCACTGGGTTAGTATTTTATAATTTTCTTTAAGCTATGGATTATTTGAAAATATATTCCCTCATTTACAAACTTTGGAGGATATTTTAGACATCTAATTTTATTAATTTTAATTAGTTTCTGTTGTAGAGAGAGAATTGGTTTATATATAATGTTAATGGTTTGAATTTTTAAATTTGTTTTATACCCCAGAAGAGAGTTTGTCTGGTTGACTGTCCCATATACAAATAAAAGTGAGGTTTACTCTATAGTTTCAGTGTTTTTAAAATGTCAATTTGGCTAACAACTTGTTTGATGGTGCTATTTAAAAATTATGCTATATATTTCTTGTCTGTTTCCTTTTTCTGTCAGTTATTAAAAGAGTAATACTAAAAACTTTCCCATTACTTCTGTGAAATTTAGTTTTACATTTTTTTAAAAATTTTGTTACTAGGTATGTGTACATTTATGATTATTAATCCTAATGGAGTAACCTTTCATTATTAACTAATTCCTTTCTTTCTATGTTAGTCTTCTATACCTTTAAGTCTACTATTCTGTAGTGTACTTTGCTATTAATATAGCCAAGTAACTCATATCATAAGTATTTGCATGGCATTGTTTCTTTCTTTCATTCTTAAAATGCTTCAACTTGACTTTGTCTTTATATTTAAACATGCCTTCAGGTATGGCACTGTAGAATAATACTGAACTGTTATAACCAAAAAAGTCAGCTGTTCAAACCCACCAGCAGCAAATCAGAAATTGAAGGAATTAGAAAGACTCGATGACTCTTAATAGCCATGATCACAACAAGATAGTAATAAGGGGTGCTGGTGGTACAGTGATTTATGAGTTGGGTTACTAACCACAAGGTCAGCAGTTTGAATCCAGCAGTCATTCTGTGAGAGAAAGATTAGGCTTTCTACTTCCACAAAGATTTATAGCTTTGAAAATCCTGTACAGGATCACTATGAGTTGGAACCACTTCAATGATACACAACAACATAATAATGGTAAACAACATATAGTTGTATCTTGTTTTTTACCCAGTGTGACAAATTACATCGTTTAATTCGAGTGTTTTTTCCCATTTACTATGAATATAATGGTTGCATTTGTTGGATTTAAAACTACTATCTAGCTTTTTCTTTTTGACCTGCCTTTTCTGCTATTTTATCCCTCGTTACCATTTTTTTTCTCTTGGCCTGGGATCAATTTAAGATTTTTAGCATCATTTCTCCACAGTATACATAATTTATTTTAGATTTCTTCTCTCAATTTTTAAAATTTGGAAGTGTCATTATCTCTTCATCATTTTTGAAAGATTCCCCCATCATGTCACCCTCTAATCTGGAGGTAAAATTGTAAGTAACAGTATTTTCCATATTTTAAATGCTCTAGCCCCTTGCCCTCATCCATTTATAGATGCTATTCTATTGTCTTTTGGCAACCAGTTTCAGATAAAAAGTTAGTTGTAATTTATATGGCATAGGTTACCTTTTTGGTGAAACATAATGTATATTTTTTTCTTCTCTGATGCTTTTAAGAGTTTTTTTAAATCTGTATTTGGCTTTCAACAGTATGCTGTGCTTTTTGTTGTTGTTGTTGTTAAGTGCCACCTAGTCAACTCTGACCCACAGCGACACTTAGAGGTTTTCTAAGGAGCAGCTGGTGAGTTTAAACTGCTGGTTGCATCGTGTGCTTTATTGTTGTTTAGTACTGTGGCGTTGGTTTCAACTCAGAGACCTTATATAGGCTTTCTGAGGAGTGACTGATGGATAGAACAGCTAGTGTAGTTAACAGTCCAGTGCATATCCTACAGAGCCACAGGTTTTTTTCTGAGTCCTTCTCCAGATCCTATGCTGTGTACTTATATAGTTCAATTTCTTAGTTTATTTGCTCAACATACAAATTTGATAAGTATGTTGAAAGGATACCACTTTAACGCACATTTTTTCTGAATTTAAACCTTGCAGTATCCCCTTCTTCTACAGGCTGATAACATTACTTGCACATAATGTTAGTTAATTTTGTGGAGACTTGCTTTAGTGCTTTGTAAGTAAGGACCCATCTTAATTGTTTCCTTAGTCCAATGTCTTTCTAACTCAGTGAGGCTCAAATGCCAAACTGTGTTTCTTTATGGTAACAGCTATTGAGATCTGCTCAGTATTTCATCTATTGGAATCTTCCCCTGAACTATTTGATCTCCCCAATTCACACACAGGTTAGAGGTTAGCCAAAGATTTAATGGGGTTGTATGCATATTTGAGGGCTCTTTCCATAGCTCCCTCTTTCATGTAAGATGCTATATGATTCATTTATTTTAGGAGTATCAACAGAAAGCTAGTTCCTATGAAGTGGAGATTAAAGATGTCCCAAATGATCAGCTTGTCCAAACTGCTGTATCACTTTATCATCTCTAATATCAACTCCTCCTCCTCACCCCAGTATTCTTCCTCCTGTCTTTGTCTTTGGGTTATTTAATCCACTGAAGCCATCTCACAGAATTCATGAACAACCATGGAAATGGTTTTCATGATTGTAAATAATAGAAAGTCCCAAATCCACGTGTCAGGTGCCAGTCTTGAAGTTCCTCCTGACCCATGTGTTTCAGGAACCCAGATTGGTAAATCAGACAACAAACTGCTGGCTCACAAAGCTAAAGAAGCTGTCAAATCAGGCTAGACAACAGGCACACTGGCTCAAGTCCCAAGAACCAGAGGTCATAAGAAATAAATGCAGGCTCCAGAACAAGAGAGGAGTGTTCTATATATTGGATGAATACCACACGTGCAAATAAATTAAGAGGAGTGACTTGAATTACAACTCTAGTAAAACATTGACTCAACATCCCACTCTGATCCTGCCTCATTAACATAAAGGACAACTAACTAAAAAATGTGACCAAAACCACAGGCATAGAGGCTAGGGCTTACAGTACATCACAGAATGAACAAAATCATTAGATGAACTGTGTTAAGTGTAGCACCACACAATTGTTGTTGTTGTTAAGTGCTGTCAAGTCAATTCTGACCCATAGCGACCATGTATAGAGTTTCAGAGGCTGTAAATCTTTATGAGATCAGAAAGCCTCATCTTTCTGCTACGGAGCAGTTGGTAGTTTCAAACTGCTGACCTTGAGGTTTGCTGCCAGATTCTTGACTACTACATTACCAGAGCTCCTCACCTCTAGTTTCTTCCTACTTTTTAACATACTCCAGTGACTCCAGTTAAATATATGCGTGTGTATGTTTGTATATGACATGTATGCTTTCCTCCAAATATGTAATTATTTTCTACAGGATAATTAAAACAATATAAATGATTTATCCTGTGCTTGAAATCAGAATTTTATGTTTGTTTTTGTTCTGTGTGTGTATTTTGTTTTGTTTTATTTTGGTTTTTGTTTCTGTTTATGCTTATGTATATTTTATAAAATGAACAACCATGGTAACATTTAGATGGTACATTATAAAATTTATATAAATATGCATTCTTCTAGAATTTCTTTATCAATCCATACCCACACAAGTATCAGTAAGTGATTAGATTTCCAATATAATTTATTAAATCAACCATTTTTTTATAATTCAGGAGTCTCTAAAAAATCAGTATTTCTCAAATTGAAAGAACTGAAGGTAAATTTAACCCTTGGCATGCAATACTGAAGGATTCCATGGGCAAAATGGATTCCTGATGTGGCGCTGCAAGATCAGCACTGAACTGTGAACCAAAAGATCAGCAGTTCAAATCTACTAGCTGCTCCTCAGAAACTCTATACAGGGTCACTGTGAGTTGGAACCGAATCAACAGTATTTAACAACAACAAAAGCAATGGAATAAATATTGAATGATGAGAAAATCATAAAAGAAGATGGAAGGAATCACAATTACTGCACCAAAAAGAAAGAAATGGTTGATTTTCAACCATTTCAAGATGTAGCATATGATTAAGAGCCAGTGGTATTGAAAGTGCACTGGAGGCATTGACAAAGAACAAGATTTTGGGAATTGGTGGAATACAAATTGAAATCTTTCAACAAACTGACGCAGAACTGTGGGTCACTCACTCATTTGTGTCAAGAAATTTGGAAGACAATTATCTGACCAACTGATTGGAAGAGATTTGTATTTGCAACCCTTACAAAGACAGGTGACCCAAAGGAATGCAGAAGTCATCAAACAATATCATTAATAGCACATGAAAGTAAAACTTTGCTAAAGATAATTCAAAATCAACTGCAACAATACATTGACAATGAACTGCTAGAGGTTAAGGTTGAATTCAGATGAGGACATGGAATCAAGGATATCACTGATGTCAGATGGATCTTGCCTGAAAGCAGAGAAAACAAGAAAGTTAGTTACTTGTGCTTTATTGACTATGTAAAGACTTCAACTGCATAGATCATGATAAGCTCTTGAAAACATTATAAAGAATGGATATTCCAGAACACTTTATTGTGCTTATGAGGAACCTATTCATTAGAAAAGAACAAGGGAACACTGAATAGTTTAAAATTAGGAAATGTGTGTGTGATGATTGTATTCTATCACCATACTTATTCAGTGTACATGCTGAGAAAACAATCTGAGAAGTTGGCAAATGTAAAGAAGAATGTGGCATTCAGATTGAAGGAAGACTCATTAAAAACCTGAGATATGCAGATTATACAAACTTGCTTACTGAAAGTGAAGAAGATTTAAAATATTTACTGATGAAGAGTAATCCTTCATTGTGGTTGTACCTCAATGTAAAGAAAACAAAAATCCTCACAACTGAACTGATAAATAACATCATGATATATGGAGAAAAGATTGAAGTGCCAAAAACTTCATTTTGCTTGGATCCATTAACAACACTCATGGAAGCAGCTGTCAAGAAATCAAACGATGTATTGCACAGGCAAATCTGCTGCATTACACCTCTTTAAAGTGTTCAAAACAAAGATGTCAGTTTGAGGTCTGACCCAAGCCATGTTCTCTTCTATAGACTCATATACATGAATCACTGGCTCTTGATCATATGCTACCTCTTGAAACGGTTGAAAATGGACCATTTCCTTTTGGTACAGTGACTGTGTATTCCTTCCATCTTCTCTTAATTCTTTCTGCTTCATTCAATAATTTATTTGCCCAGTGAATCTTTCAATAACGAAAGTTGAGGCTTGAATTTTTTCTTCAGTTCCCCCAGCTTGAAAAATGCTGAGTGTGTTCTTCCTTTTTGCTTTTCTGATTCCAGATCTTTGCACATTTTGGGATTTTATTGCTTCAAAAGCAACTAATAACATTATCTATACTTAAAAGCCTGACACAAGCCATGATATTTTCAGTAGCCTCGTATGCATGCAAAAGTTGGACAGTGAATAAGGAAGACCATAGAATTGATGCTTTTGAGTTATGGTGTTGGAAGAGAATATTGAAAGTGCCATGGGCTGCCAAAACGACCAATAAATCCGTTTTGGAAAAAGTGCAGCCAGATTGCTCCTTGGAGGCCAAGATGGCCAAACTTCGTCTCTCATACTTTGGACATATTGTAAGGAGGGACCAGTCACTAGAGAAAGATATCATGTTTGGTAAGGTGGAGGGTCAGAGAAAAAGAGGAAGACCCCTAATGAGATGGGTTGGCCAAGTGGAAGCATCGATGGACTCAAGCATGGCAACAGTAGTGAGATTAGCTTCTTCTATGCATAATGTCACTATGGGTTGGTACCGACTTGATGGCATCTAACAACAACAACATACACATATACATGTGAAAGTTGGACAACAAATAAGGAAGACCTTAGAAGAAATGATGCATTTGAGTTATGATGTTGGTGAAGAATACTAAAAATATAACAGGCTGCTTGTTGTTGTTAGGTGCCATCGAGTCAAAACCGACTCATAGCGACCCCATACATAGCAGAATGAAAAAGTGTCTGATCCTAGGCCAACCTCACTACTATTACCACACTTGAGACCATCAATGTTGCCACCTGATCAATCCATCTTGTTGGGAGTCTTCCTCTTTTTCTCTGACCCTCCATCTTACCAAGCATGACATACTTCTCCAGCGACTGTGTCCTCCTAACAGTATGTCCAAAGTATGAGAGATGAAGTTTGGCCATCTTGCCTCTAAGGAACACTCTGACTACACTTTCCAAAAAAGATCTGTTGGTTCTTTTGGCAGCCCATAACACTTTTAGTATTCTCCTCCAACACCATAATTCAAAGGCATCAATTCTTCTACGATCTTCCTTATTCACTGTCCAGCTTTCGCATCCATATGAGGTTACTGAAAAT
>NW_006408730.1:3400187-3403228 GCF_000296735.1 Chrysochloris asiatica | reverse complement strand
TCTTTGCTCCCAACCTTTGCATTCCAATCACCAGTAATGAGCAATACATCTTGATTGCATGTTTGATCGATTTCAGATTGAAGAAGTTGATAAAATTTTTCTATTTCATCCTCACTGGCTTTAGCATTGGTGTGTAAATTTGAATAATAGTTGTATTAACTGGGCTTCCCTGTAGGCACATGGATATTATCCTATCACTTACAGCATTGTACCTCATGACTGACCTACATATGTTCTTTTTGACGATGAATGCAACACCATTCTTTTTCAGTTTGTCATTCCCTGCATAGTAAACCATGTGATTTTCAGATTCAAAATGGCCAATACCATTCCATTTCAGCTCACTAATGCCTAAGATATTGATGTTTATGTGTTCCATTTCATTTTTGACAACTTCCAGTTTTCCCAGATTCATACTTCATACATTCAATGTTCCAATTTTCAATGGATTTTTACAGCCGTTTCTCTTCATTTTGAGTTGTGCCCCATCAACAAATGAAGGTTCTGTGGGCTTTTGTCCCACGAGCTTAACTCCATTTCTGGCATCCTGGTCAACTCAACTTTGAGAAGGCATCTCTTCCCCAGTCGCATTTTGAATGCCTTCCAATGTGAGGTGCTCATTTTCTGGCACTGTATCTGACAGTGTTTCTCTGCTATTCATAAGGTTTTCAGTGACTAATGATTCAGAAGTAGTTCGTCACTCTTTCTTTATAGTTTGTCTTTGTCTGGAAGCTCATCTGAAACCTGTCCAACAGGGGCGACCCTGCTGGTTATTAAAAATACAGGTGGAATAGCCCTCAGAATCACAGTAACTCAAGCCACCACAGCACGACAGACAGATGAGTGGTGGCCGTTTGGTTTTATGTCAAAACTGTCACTTTAAATTTCTATATCAATCTAGATACAATCAAGATGTTCTCTCCCAAGATGGCAGCTCCCAGAATAGCTGAGAGTCTTGAATTAGAAAACAATGAATTTCTTGATTCTCCTACAAATTCCCCTAGCTGTAATCCCTCCAAAGCTCCAAATATTCCTTTATATGTGTTTCAGAGTCCCAGCACCATCCTCTGAGCCTGCTTGGCCTGGTATTCCATGTTGTTATTGATGGAGATTCTTACTGCATATCTACCCGATCTGCCATCTGGATTGTATTTGGGTTGCTAGAAGAACCAATAAATTTGTGTTAGAGAAGTATAGCCAGAACACTCCTTGGAAGCTAGGAAAATGATACGTATACTTTGGACATATTGCCAAGAGGGTCCAGTCTTTAGAGAAGGACATCATGCTTGGCAAAATGGAGGGTCAGTGAGAAAGAGGAAGACTCCCAATGAAATGGATTGTCACAGTGGCAGCAGCAATGGCTCAAACATAACAACAATTGTGAAGATGGTCTCAGATCTGGCAGTATTTCAATCTATTGTGCATAGGGTCACTATGAGTTGGAACTGACTGAAAATTTGATAAAAAAATGAAAAGAATATTAATTGTACTTTCAAAAGAACTAATAATCCTGAAGTGCACTATCATTTGTGGTTTAAAACTTACTCTATGATAAAGATATTAGAATAATAAGGTCAGTTTGTTATTGGTAAAAATTAAGCTATCTTATTAATTTTACTCTAACCATTTACATGGAGCTAAACAGTAGAAATCGTTTGAAGACAACAGGCAGTTAATCTTGGGGTTGGATAGTGCTTTCACTATTATTTTTATATTTTATATATTTTTCACATTCATTACAAACTTGCTGCTGACAAAGGAGTATGCAATGAAATCCCAAAATGTTCAATTCACATGGACCAAATACATTGGATCCACAGCTGAAGTCCTTTGCTATTTCAAGGTGTTTTTTTTTGTGTGTGTGTGTGTGTGTGTTTTGTTGTTTTTTTTTCAGAAAGGCCAATATTCGCAGAGTTTTAATTATAGTACTTTTTCATTAGATTCCAAGCATCAGTTATTCTATTAACATAAATTTGCATACACATAAGGACTATATAAATGTCACTGCAAAGCTAGTACAGAGAAAAAGAAAAAATAGAAGATCTTTTGTTTGAAATGTTTTTCTATGCCTTTTTAAACTGTATCAGATCTAATACGGCACACAAATCCCTTTATTAAGAATTTTCAACAAGTTGAACATGGAATGTATTTAGGAAATTGGAACACTTCTAATTACATTCCCAGCATTTTGGAATATCAAATATCTATTACTGCCCATCTATTTTCTCTATTAACAAATAAAGGGGATGCATAATGACTTCTGTGCACAAAATTATTCTAATTGTACAAATAATTCCCAGAAGTGCATAGTAACTTCATTTCTGCTTTGGCATAGCATTATCTCCAGGATTTTTATTTATTGACCTTGCCAATATCCCACTTCACTTTTTATTTTCCTTTTATTCCTGAAGCTCTTATACATCTATGCTTGACTTGATTTCCTTTTAGTAAGAGAAGATTCCCAATTATATCAAAACTCTTCCCTATTTGCTGTTATTCAAAGCTATCTTAGATAAAGTAGTCAAATACTAACCAACTGAAATTTTAAGGAATGTTTTTCTATGTAATGTCATTCTCAGAGTGGTTTCACCATCAATTTGGATTTTCGTGATAATATTACATTTTAGAGGAGCCCTGGCCATGCAATGACCAAGTATTCAAATGCTAAACAAAAGGCCGGAGGTTTAAACCTGCCCTTCACTCCATAGAAGAAAAATGTGACAGTCTGCTTACGTAAATATTTTATCCTTGGAAACGCTATGGTGTAGTTCTACTGTTGTTGTTGTTGCTATGTACCATGGAGTCGATTACGACTCATAGCGACACTGTACAGGGTTTCTGAGGCTGTAAATCTTTACAGGAGCAGAACGCCTCATCTTACTGCCACAGAGCAGCTGGTAGTTTCGAACTGCTGGCCCAGAGGTTAGCAGCCTGATTTGTAACCACTATGGTAGCGTAGTGGTTACGAATCGGGCTGCAAACCTTAAGGTCAGTGGTTCAAAACTACCAGCTGCTCCGCGGGAGAAAAATGAGGCTTTCTA
>NW_006408730.1:3392867-3400087 GCF_000296735.1 Chrysochloris asiatica | reverse complement strand
CCTTGGAAACCCTGTACAGGGTCGCTATGGGTCGGGACCGACTCGAAGGCACTTCACAACAACAACATGCTACCAGAGCTCCTTAGATCTACTGTAAGATGAAATTAATTTCTTGAATGGGTCTAATTTTTAGGGGGTATTAGTTCTTATGTGCTGTTAATTTTTTATTTTTGAAGTATCATTATAATGACTTAAACTATTCTTTTTTTTTTTCCTTTCAACTAAATATATTTTATTGTACATATTAGTATATATATGTTAAATATTAGGTTATAAAAGAGAAAGTAATGCCCTTTAATTGGTCTCTTTCTGCAATTAAATTTTTGTATATTAACTATGTTAAACTATGTTGGAGTTCATAATCTGATAAAAAAAATTGAATGGTCTTGATATTAATTGTTGTTGTTGTTAAGTGCCGTCAAGTCGATTCCAACCCACAGCAACCCTGTGTAGGGTTTCCAAGGAGCTGCTAGTAAGCTTGAATCAACAACCTTGCAATTCAGATGATTTTTCAGTCTCACACATTAGCCCACAGCACTAAAATTCAGATTAGACATGGAAAACTCTCTGATTTATAGAAATGATACAATTCTAAGTAGTTAAAAGATAATGCAGAACTATTACTATGGACCACCTCTTATCTGTCAGCTTGTCTTACTGTGGTGGTTTGCGTGTTGTTATGATGGTGGAAGCCATGCCACCAGTATTTTGAATGCCAGCAGGGCCACCAATAATAGATATATTTCAGCTGAGCGTCTAGAGTACGACACAATACAAAGAAGAAAAGGCAGACTACTTTTGAAATGCTTAGTCACGGAAAACCCAATGAATAACAGAGGAGCACTGTCAGCAAAAGAATATTTAATATTGAAACATTTTGAAAAATACCAGAATATTGTCAGTCATAGTGCTTGAAGATAAACCTCTCAATTTGGAAACACTCAAAGTACGACTAGGGAAGAGCTGCCTCCTCAAAGTAAAGTTGACCATGACAATGCGAATGGAGTAAGATTTAATGAGCTTCATTTGCTGATGGGGCACAACTAAAAATGATGAGAAACTGTTGTCCCATCCATTAATAATCAGAACACGGATCCTATGAAGTATTGATCTAGGAAAACTGGAAGTTGTCAAAAATGAAATGGAATGATTAACGTTTAATCTCATAAGCATTAGCTGAAATTGGCTGATATTGACCATTTTTAATTGACAATAATGTGGTTTACTATGCTGGGAATGGAAAATTAAAGAGGAATGGTATAATATTCACCCTCAAAAAGAACATTTCAAGATCTTTCTTGAAGTACAATGCTGTCTGTGATAGGACAACATTAACATGCTTACAAGGAAGATTGGAGTCCTGGTGTGGCATTGTAAATAGTCACTTAACTGGAAGGTCAGTTTGAACCACAAGGTTCGTTGTTCAAACTAACCAACCGCTCCTCAGAAACCCTACACAGGGTCACTGTGGGTCAGAACCGACTAAACAGCACTTAACAGCAACAGCAAAAAGACCAGTTAATACCACTATTATTGAAATATATAACCAACCATTAAAGCTAGTGATGATGAAATTGAAGAAGAACAAAGATGTCAGCTTGAGATCTAACCTCATTTGCATGTGAAAGTTGGACAGTGAATAAGGAAGACTTTAGAAGAATTGATGCTTTTGAGTTATGGTGTTGGAGGAGAATATTGAAAGGGCCATGGGTTGCCAAAAAGACCAATAGATCCGTTTGGGAAGAAGTGCAACCAGAGTGCTCCTTGAAAGCCAAGATGGCCAAACTTTGTCTCTCATACTTCGGACATATTGTCAGGAGGGACCAATTGCTGGAGAAGGATATCATGTTTGGTAAGGTGGAGGGTCAGAGAAAAAGAGGAAGACCCCCAGTAAGATGAGTTGACCAAGTGGCAGCATCAATGGACTCAAGTGTGGCAACGGTAGTGAGATTGGCCCAAGATCAGGTAGTGTTTTGTTCTGGTGTGCATAAGGTTGCTATGGGTAGGTACCAACTCAATGTCACCTAACCACAACAACAACAACCAATTTCTTCATTCTGAAATTGAATAAACATGCAATCAACATGTATTGATAATTACTGGTGATTGCAATGCAAAGGTTGGAAACAAAGAGGAAGGATCAGTAATTGGAAAATATGGCCTTGGTGATATGGACACTAGATGATAGAATTTTGCAAGACAAATGACTTCTTCATTGCAAATACCTTCTTTGAACAACATAAAAGACAACGATGACATGGACCTCACCAGACGGATTATACAGAATTCAAATTTCCCTACATCTGTGGGAAGAAACAGTAGAAAATTTCCATATCATCAGCACAAACAAAGCCAGGGGCAAACTGTGGAACAAACCATCATTTTTTTACAAGCAAGTTCAGGCTGAAGCTGAAGAAAATTAAGACAAATCCATGAGAGTCAAAATATGACCTTGAATATATCCCATATGAATTCAGAGATCAACTCAAGAAAAAAAGATTTGATGAATTAGACACTAATGACCAAAGACCAGAAGAATTGTGGGATAACAGCTAGAACATCATAGAGGAAGAATGCAAAAAGTCATTAATGAGACAAGAAATAAGGAAAAGATCAAAATGAATGTCAGAAGAGACTCGGAAACTTGCTCTTCAGGGTAAAGATGCTAAAGCAAATGGAAGAAATGAGCAGGCAAAAGAGATGAGCAGACATTTCAAAGGATAGCTCAAGAAGACAAAGTCAAGAATCATAATAAAACATGCAAAGATCTGAAGTTAGAAAACCAAAAGGGAAGAGCTCACTCAGCATTTCTCAAGTTGAAAGAACTCAAGAAAAAATTCAGGCATCAACTTGAAATACTAAAGCATTCTATAGGTAAAATATGATGAAGAAAGCATCAAAGATGGAAGGAATACACAAAATTACTGTACCAAAAATAAAATGTCATTATTATAAGATTTCAAGGGGTAACATAGGATCTATGGCCAATGGTATTACAAGAAGAAATCCAAGATGCATTGAAGACATTGGCAAAGAACAAGACTCCAGGAATTAGTGAAATACAAATTGGAATCTTTTAAAAAACTGATGCAGCCTTGCAGACACTCACTTGCCTATGTCATGAAATTTGGAAGATAGTTACCTTGCCAACCGATTGGAAGATATCCATATATGTGCCCATTCTAAATAGTAGAATACAGAATGCACTGTATCATTAGCATCACATGCAATGAAATTTTGCTGAAGATAATTCAAAAACAACTGCAACAGTACTCTGAAAGGGATCTACCAGAGTTCACATCAGATTCAGGCAAGGATATGGAAGAAAAAACATCATTGCTGACATCAGATAAATATTAGCTAAAAGCAGAGAATAGTAGAAAGCTGTTTACTCATGCTTTATGCAAAGACTTTCAACTGTGTGGAGCATTACAAGCTATGGATAACATTGAGAAAATGGGTATTCCAGAACAATTAATTGTGTTCATTAGGAATTTATCCATAAACCAAGAGGCAGTCATTGCAACAGAACCAGGGGACACTGAATGGTTGAAAATCAGGAGATGTGTATACCAGTTTTAGATTCACTAACCATATTTATTAAATCTGTATGCTGAGCAAATAATATGGAAGCTGGATTATATGAAGAAGAACATGGCATCAGGACTAGAGGAAAACTCATTAACAATCTGTAATATGCAACTTTGCTTTGGTGAAAGTGAAGAGGTCTTAAAATATTTTCTGATGATGACCAAAGATCTCAGCCTTCAATATAGGTTGTACCTCAATGTAAAGAAAATAAAACTCCTCACAACTGAATCAATACGTAACATTAATATAAATGGAGAAAAGATCGAAGTTGTCAAGATCTTCAGTTTCATGGATTCACCATCAACACTCGTGGAAGCGGCAGTCAAGAAATCAATGGACATATTGCATTAGACAAATCTGTTCTGCAAGGTCCCTTTAAAGTGTTCAAGAGCAAAAATATCAGTTTGAGGATTTAGGTGCATTTAACACAAGCCATAATATTTTCAATAACTTCATATACTTGTGAAATTTAGACAAGAATAAGGACGACCATGGAAGAATGGGTGCATTTGAGTTATGGTACTGAAAAAGAATATCGAAAGTAACATGGACTTCCAGAAGAACAAACAAATCTGTGTTGGAAGTACAGCAAAAATGCTCCTTAGAAGTCATCATTGTTGTTGTTGTTAAGTGCTGTTGAATTGGTTCTGACCCATAGTGACCCTGTATAGGGTTTCTGAGGAGCAGCTGGTAAGCTTGAACTGCCAACCTTGCAGTTGAAACAGCTTTGCAGTCTGGTGCATTAACCCACAGCGCCACACCAGGACTCCTAGAAATCATTAAGGGGAGTCTTTTTCTCTTATGGTGATGGTGGTGGTTATGTGCTGTGGAGTCAGTTCTGACTCATAGTGACCCTGTGTAGGGTTTCTGAGCCTGTAAATCTTTACAGGAGCAGAAAGCCTAACCTTTCTCCTGTGGAACCGCTGGTAGTTTTGAATTGCTGACCATGAGACTAGTAGTCCAACTCGTAACCAGAGCTCCTTCTGTCTCTTATACTTCAAATATATTATCAGGAGGGTCCAGCCCTGGATAAAGGACATCATGCTTGGTAAATTGGAGGGTCAGTGAATGAGAGAAAGGCCTTCAATGATATGAACTGGCAGAGTAGCAGCAGCAATGGGCTCAAGCATAACAAGGATTATGCACATGGACAGGACTGGGTAGTATTTGATTTTCTTGTGGCTAGATCACTAACCAACTAGACAGCACCCAACAACTACCACAAATGAAATTTCTCTGAAGCACAGACAGTGACAGGAGGTAACCAAATGTCTTCTATAGCTGTTTTAGTTTAATGATTAGAGATTATAATATTATGACTGGATCACTGTATTTTAAATTAAGAACTAAGTGCTTTTGAAATTCTTAAGCTTCTAAAAAAGCTCAAAAACTACTGGTATTTAATATTTAGCAAGTTGAAGTTATCTGAGAAATTGTGTTTGTATTTCTCATCTCCATGTGCATAATCTCCTGTCTCTGAAATCTGTGTGGGTTAGGTAGGATAAAAGAAAGAAGCAGATCAGCAGAAATGGGGAAGTGTGTCTCTAAAAAAACACATTTTTAGAGACCAATGGGTTATTTCCAATTTGTTTAGGATGAAGAATTCCTAAAACAGAGACAAGTGATTATCAATGGGTAGACTCCCTGAAAGCCACATCGTAGATATAAAAATGTAAGGCATGTGTATTCAGAATGAAGAAAGAGACTGCAGAGATTGGAGAATTAGGTATACTCTATGAACACCTTAAATAAAAGACTTTTGTTTAGAGATACAAAGTTTTGTTCCAGCTTGACACAAAGCTTACAGAGTCAAGCCAAACTGCTCAAGACAAGAAGAAAAGCTTTGTGTTACTGAAAGAAGCTAAAATCCTTTAAAATCCTTTTGGTGTGTAGTATACATTTCAGGGCTCCTTCTCCTGGAGTCAGCCAGTTTATGCATGCTAAAGTTGTCCAGTCTTACTTCCCACAACAAATGCATTTGGAATCCTTGACCACATTGCACAGAAAGCATGAGAGAAGAAGTGGATTCTAGACCTGAGTTTATATATTGTTCATTTTTCCTTTGAGTTTAAATGACAAAAGTAAATGGAAAGTTTAAATAAATTTTTCATAAGGTAAATTTTAAGAGCATAAATTTTATTATGCTGTGGTGTTTTCAGTATTTTGGGACTAGAGCTTTTAATGAGTTAACCAGGAAACAATTGTTGGTAAGTGCCATCGAGTTGATTCCGACTCATAGTGACCCTGTACAGGGTTTCCAAGGAAAGGCCGGTGAATTTGAACCTCCAACCTTCTGGCTCAAACTAAGCTTACAGTCCAGTGCTTTAATCTCACAGCACCACACCAGGACTCCCTCAGGAAACAATAGACAACCAAATTATATTTTTTTCTCAACTTTTAGCTATTTTTTCTGTATTGTCTCCAGTTAACTATATCTATTGCAGGAAATAAATTGTACGGAATGCTCATCTTACTTTCTTGCTGAAATTTAGAAAACTTTTGTTTCTATAGGAATAAAAAGACTAAGGATCCTATCTGTAGTTATGTCAAACTTTACAAGATAATCAGAGTTAAAGATTAGTTTTCATATTCCATTCAGTTCTGTTATGTGTCTTATGTATTTAGCTATTTCATATTTAGAAATTATTGTAGCAAGAGGCATGTCTAAAACAAATGTATTATTTTCTCAAATACTTAAATTAAAATCTTTGAATTACAGTTGTATATTATTACCCTTCACTGAAATTTTCACAGTGAAAGTATGTATTTTATATTTGAACTTCTGTAAGATGAAGAAATCGGACCATTGATGGAACTTCTTCACATCTAAAATCACTAAATGGAAAAGCTGATCGGTGTCTCTTGAATACCTTTAAAAAGAATATTCTTAAACTCTTATCAAATGACATGAGGCAGATTGAAGGACATAAGCTTTCACTGATGATTCTACAGGAAAACATTAATATGAAGTTCAGTCATTGCCTTAGGAAAGCCTCTGACACAAACCAACAAGTGAAATCATGGTGTGTTGTTTTGGGTTAATTTGATGGGCAGCAAAGTTGATTTGAACCTCAAGGTTGGAGATGCAAGCTCACCAGCTGCTTCTCAGAAACCCAATACAGGGTCATTATGGGTTGGGAACTGATTGGGCAGCACTTACCAACAATTACAACAAATAAGGTAAAATACTTCACAAAGTAAAATTCTGGGGCATCATCTCCTCTAGTAATATAACTGGTGGTCGTGGTGTATCGTGGAGTTGGTTCCAACTCATGGGGACCCTGTACAGGGTTTCCAAGGCTGTAAATCTTTATAGGAGCAGAAAGCCTCATCTTTCTCCCACGGAACAGCTAGTACTTTTGAACTGCTTACCTTGAAGTTAGCAGCCCAATTTGTAATCACTACACTACCAAAGCTTCTTAGTAATATAATTATAAAATTAGGCATACTAATTTCTGGCTCAAGGAAAGAAGCTACAGTTGAAAAGTCCCTTCACCTCATAAATATGTGTGGACTGAAAAGAGACTACACATTTCAAATGAAAATACCTAGTACGGTATTTTTTAAAGCAAATGAAAGAATTGAGGAGGTCCAAGAGCTGAACAGAAAATTTCAAAGATCAGCTCGAG
>NW_006408730.1:3388044-3391252 GCF_000296735.1 Chrysochloris asiatica | reverse complement strand
GTGGCATCATTGATGGACTCAAGTGTGGCAGCAGTAGTGAGGTTGGCCCAGGATCGGACATTGTTTCGTTCTGCTGTGCATGGGGTTGCTATGAGTTGGTTCTGACTCGATGGCACCTGACAACAACAACAACGGTGAAAAGAGATAGGAGTTGGGCAGAGAGCACAGTAGAATAGAATATGATATTCCCATTTATTTTTTGTTATCATTAGATGCTGTTGAGTCAGTTCCAATTTACAGCAACTGTATGTGCAACAAAATACTGCCCAGTCTTTGCTGTTCTGACTTTTGTTCCTATGTTTAACCCTATTGTCGCTGTCACTCTGTCAATCTCTTTAAGGACCTTCCTCTTTTTCACTGACTCTACTTTACCAATTATGATGCTCTTCTCCAAGGAGTAATCCTTCCAGATTACATGGCCAAAGACCCTGAGATACAGACTCACCATCCTCCCTTCTAAGGAGTATTTTGGCTGTACTTCCAGTGCAGATTCACTTGTTCTCCCGGTAGTCCACGTTATATTTAATATTCTTCACCAGCATTACAATTCAAAGACATCGATTCTTCTTCAGTCTTCCTTATTCATTGTACAGCTTCCCATATATATGAGGTGGTTGAAAATACCATGGATTGAATCAGACATACCTTAGTCCCTAAAGTGACATTTAAAAAACAAAAACAAAAAACCACTTTAAAGAGATCTTTTACAGATTTTTCTAATGCAATATGTCATGATTGCCTGATTGCAGATTCTGTGGGCATTGATTATGGATCCAAGTAAAATGAAATGTTTGGCTGCTTCAATCTTTTCTCTGTTTATCATAATAGTGTTTACTAGTCCAGGTTTGAGGATTTTTGTTCTCTTTATCAGGAGTTGTAATCCCTATTTAAAGTGCTAGTCTTTGATCTTCATCAGTATGTGCTTCAAGTCTACTTTGCTTTCAAAAAGCAAGGTAGTATCATCTGCATATCACAGGTTGTTAATGAGTCTTTCTTTAGTTCTTATGAGGTGTTCTTCATATAGACCAGTTTCTCTGATAAATTGTTTAGCATACAGAGTGAGTAAGTATGGAGAAAGGATGCAACTTTTATGCACACCTTTTCTGATCATACAACATACAGTATCCCCTTGTTCTTTTCATGTTGATATACAGGTTCCTGATGAGCATGATTTAGTGTTTTTGGAATTCCTAATCTTTGCAATATTATCCATAGTTTGTTATGATCCACACAGTCAAATGCCTTTCAATAGTTAGTAAAACACAGGTAAATATCTTTCTGGTGTTTAGCAAGATACACCTGGCATCAGCAATGATATTCCTCATTCTATATCTTCTTTTGAATCTAGCTTGAGTTTCTGACAGTTACCTGTCCATGTACGGTTGAAACCATATATTTTTTGAAGTTTTTATTGTGAATTATGTGGGTTTAAATGGGAGAACATCAGCTTTTTATTCATCCTATCGTATTTCATTTCATTGCAATGAATACAATCCCCTCCATGCATCATCAAACAACCAAAGGATACTCCCCACAGACCCAACCCCCTGGCTGTCAGCACACAACCCCTCTCCCTCCCTGAGTTCAGTGTCCTCAGCCACTCCATCAGTCCACATCCTCATCTCTGTCTCCATGCCTGGCATCACTGCCTCTCTGGGTAGGGTCACGCTCTCCGCTCATCACTTGATGGTCCCAGGGACCTCTACTCCTGGGCTGTAAAATCAATTACTCCTCTCCTTTTGTCAAAAAACATCTACCTCTACATTTCTGACCCTCTCAGTCAGTCCTAATGGCAGTTATTCACTATTGTACCACAAGAGTCTTATCCCCATTTCCTTTCATCAGCCTGGTCGCAACATATTGGAAATCATTCAGTGGAGGGTCTATCTACCTCTACCCCATCTGGAACTAGGCTCCCTCTTGAAAGTAAGCCAATCACTTCTTGCCTTTACAGGTATTCCAACTCCTTTTTTGCATAACCAATATCTAAGTGGCCCATCCCTGTCAACCCTGTGTACAGTGGAGGTGGGAGTGACACTTGCTGTAAAGATTTGTTCCCTTTTCTGAGCCACTATATCCATATGTATAGGTAAAGTTCATCACATTGCAGTGGGTTATTCTTTCCCCCACCCCCTTCTTTCTCCTTCTAGTCGAGTTCTGATCATCCAGTCATCGAATCCAGGTCAATTGGGTACTATCTGCAAGTATGGGTATTCTTGTGCATCTCTCCTTACTTCATATCAGCTGGATGCTTCATTCTCTGCTTTAGTCCTCTGTGGCCATATCACTGCCTCTGGGCCCAGGAGTCCCCAGGTGTTTGTTGCAACCATTTTTTAATTATCTTCAGCAAAATTTTACTTTGTGTAATGTTAGTAATATCTCTTGATAATTCTGCATTCTATTGGATCACTTTTTTTTTTTTTTTTTTAAATCTCTTCCACGTGATTAACCAAGTAGCTGTGCTCCAAATTTGTTGTCATAGACAAGTGAACACCTCCAGTGTTGCATTGAAACATTTCAATTGGTGCTTCATCAGTTTCTGGAACCTTTCATTTTCGTCAATGCTTTCAGCGCAGTTTGGACTTCTTTCTTCAATACCATTTATCCATTGATATACATAAAAACCCTTGATTATATGTTACCTCCTGAAATGGTTGAACATCCACCAATTCTTTGTGGTTCAATGACCTGTGTATTCTTTCCATGTTCTTTTAACGCTTCCTATGTTGTTCAATGCTTTGCCTGTAGAATGCTTCAATATTTCAGCTCTAGTCTTGAGTTTTTCTTCTGTCCTTTCAGCTTGAGAAATGCTCAATATGTTCTTCCCTTTTGGGTCTAACTCCAGGTCACCTTTCAGTGTAATACTTACCTTTGTTCCTTCACAATGATGTGTAAAATCTTTTGTTTGATTCCTTTGAATCATCATTTCTTATTTTCACTTTAAGTATTATATATTCTAAAACAAGTTTCAGAGTATATTCTGACCTACATTATGGTCTTTTCTTTGTTTCTTGTCTTTTTAGTAACCTTTCGTTACTTCTTCATGTATGTCTTTGAAGTCATCCCACAACTCTTCTGGTGTTTAGTCATTGGTGTTCAATGTGTGAAATAAATTCTGAGATCCTGAGATTTGCTGATAAGCATACCAATGATATGCTAATTTGAAGACACTTTTCAAATGTAAGATGTATATATATATATATATATA